>NC_139220.1:337663927-337823927 GCF_055691185.1 Crinia signifera | reverse complement strand
GCTCCCCCATCCCTGTATATTATATGTATACATCACACTGCTCCCCCATCCCTGTATATTATGTGTACATCACACTGCTCCCCCCATCCCTGTATATTATATGTATACATCACACTGCTCCCCCATCCCTGTATATTATATGTATACATCACACTGCTCCCCCATCCCTGTATATTATATATATCACACTGTGCCCCCCATCCCTGTATATTATATGTATACATCACACTGCCATCCCTGTATATTATATGTATACATCACACTGCTCCCCCATCCCTGTATATTATATATATACATCACACTGCTCCCCCATCCCTGTATATTATATATATATATCACACTGCGCCCCCATCCCTGTATATTATATATATCACACTGTGCCCCCCATCCCTGTATATTATATGTGTACATCACACTGCTCCCCCATCCCTGTATATTATATATATCACACTGTGCCCCCCATCCCTGTATATTATATATATCACACTGTGCCCCCCATCCCTGTATATTATATATATCACTGCGCCCCCCCATCCCTGGATATTATATATATCACTGTGCCCCCCATCCCTGGATGTTATATATATCACACTGCTGCCCCCCATCCCTGGATATTATATATATCACATCCCCCCCCCCCCCCCTTATCCCTGTATATTAGATATAGATGAGGGAGCAGTGTGATATATGTATCTATCGTGCTGCAACCAGTCATCGATAATCATAAGCTATGTCATGGATAACCAGCGGTGGACGTAGCTGTCGCTGGTCATCCATCATCTTTGACTGAATGGCCTGTTGGACAATCAGAATGTGGAGGTGGGACTTCCCGGTTGTTGGGGGTGGGGCTATGCTCGGTATACTGACACCTTGGGGGGGGGGGGGGGGGGGACACATAGGTATTCCTGTGACATTGGTGGCACAAGTATTTAACATCGGCCATAAACCATTGATAATTTCATATCGTTGATGGCCATCCCTAGCCTGAAGCCGAATATTTCTAATTATTTTGATGGAGGCCCACAAAATTGTATGTATGTACATAGCAGCCATTAAAAAAACAATAATCCCGTCATATAATAACTCACAGGCCGTCCTGCCGGGCCCTCCTGACACTGGTGCTCCCGCTGGGCCTTCGCTCCGCCACATGGAGCAGACTGGGCTCTGTACAAGCGGTGATGTCCAGGGCTTAATCTGTTTCCTTGAATGGCTGCTCACTTCAGTTCTCCTGTACTGACATGTTCCAGGGCCTCTCTGGTCTATGCTGCTAATCTGATTTACTATTGGCTGCAATGTTACAGACAAAGGTAGCGGCCGATGCACTGTATGCTCTGCAGGTATGCCTCGTGGGAGGCATGACCATATCCTGCGATTAGGCCACACCCCCAAAGTGTTCAAGATGGGTGCAAAAAACTACGCTGGCCACATTCCTTTTCCTGTGATACACTGATCGCCCAGTATAATGTATTGTACTGACCCCCATAATATATCCCCCACCGGTCTAATGGATACACTCTGATGTCATGTGTTTGATTCCCTACCTGTGGCATATGTATGTTCTGCCTGGGTTTCCCACAGTCCTGTCCTAATGATCCCTAGGAGTATAGTGTGAGCTCCCCTGGTGCAGGGACTGATGTGCTATATCCCAGGCCTGGGTCCTGCTGCTGTTATATTGTGTATTCACGTCTAGTTCCCAACCCTGGTCCTTAAGTACCCCCAGCAGGTGCACTCATTATTCAGACAGTGGAGCTAATGATGTTGCTTGTGATTCTACTTGAGAACCAGGGTTGGGAACCTTCTGTAGTATAGGGTGCGTCAGGCAGGGTGCTGACTGCTGCACTATTGCTAGGGGGCCTCCATGCTGGTTACACAATGCCTGACTAAGCAGCTTATAGTCATGTGCCTGCCTATATTCATGTCTGGGTGATGCTGAACGGGTAGATTCCTCCAGAAGGCCTTGTACCTGTCAGCACCCTTTGTGTGACTTCTATACCCTACACCATGAGGCACAAGTGTGTCCAGTAACATCTCCCCCTGCACTAATTGTATTGCACCATCTCGTGGCCCGTTTTCCTGATTCCAGATTATTTCATAGCTTAATGTGTCTGCTTTTGTTTTTAGATCCAGAGACAATAATGGACCCGAAGGCATGGAGCCTGATGGTATCATTGAGAGCAACTGGAATGAAATTGTGGATAGCTTCGATGATATGAACCTGTCTGAGTCTCTCCTCAGAGGAATTTACGCCTATGGTTTTGAGAAACCCTCTGCCATCCAGCAGCGTGCTATTCTACCTTGTATCAAGGGTAAGTGGTATCTTGTGTTGTGCCCCTGGGGGCTGGGGACCTATACCGGGGCAGGGTGAGGAAATATCAAATTGTATCCAGGTCAATGGTGATCTTGATGGCCATCCCGAGTCATTGGGGGAGGGGGGCTGGAGAATGGTGGTTTCAGGGGGGCGTTGGAGATGGGAGTACAGGGACCATGCTGCAAACACTGAGTAGTTTCTCCATTTCAGGTTATGATGTCATCGCACAGGCTCAGTCTGGAACTGGGAAAACAGCCACATTTGCTATTTCCATCCTCCAGCAAGTTGAGTTGGATTTAAAGGCCACTCAGGCCTTGGTACTGGCCCCGACCAGAGAGTTGGCCCAGCAGGTGAGTGACCTCTGTCTATAGGCTGAGTGAAGCAGAGACCTCATCTCAGCCATGATGCTGATGTCTGAACTCCTCTTTTCAGATCCAGAAGGTGGTGATGGCTCTTGGAGACTACATGGGTGCGTCTTGCCACGCTTGCATTGGTGGCACCAACGTACGGGCCGAGGTCCAGAAACTCCAGTCTGAGGCTCCGCACATCATCGTGGGCACGCCCGGCAGAGTCTTTGACATGTTAAACAGGCGTTACCTCTGTAAGTATCTGTTACAGGACCACCCCCTGTCACTGGGCAAGGCGGCGTCACATGACGCATGATCTTATATCTGACAGGGGCAGAGAGACTCCCATATTCATCCCAGTGCAGCTGTTGTGACTGTCAGCTGGTTCATGCTATGGGGACATGCTATGTATTTGGGCTTCTAGCCCATCACTTCTATTGGATAACAGGCTTTGTCTTTATTTGCAGCCCCCAAATACATAAAGATGTTTGTGCTGGATGAGGCTGATGAGATGTTGAGCAGAGGTTTCAAAGATCAAATCTATGATATTTTCCAGAAACTGAGCAGCAGCGCTCAGGTAAATCGCTGGCCTGTCATACCTTGTGCTACACACTAGATGGCGCTCTCACTTCATGTTCTGTAGTCCTGGGTTTGTTTAATGATGATATCCCATGCGTGTCATCTGACGCCCTCATATCCCTCTGCATTGGCTCTCTAGTCTGCGTATTGCAGGCCGGAACAGTCCGGTGCAGAGGATTGTGGGGAATGATCACACCACACTATCTGAAACCCGGCCACATCACTGCTGGATCTAATGTGCTTGTGAGCTGCTTCAGACTATAATACCTGACTTCTCTCATGTTAGGTGGTGCTTCTCTCTGCCACCATGCCCGCAGATGTGCTGGAGGTAACCAAAAAGTTCATGCGGGACCCCATCCGTATCTTGGTCAAGAAAGAGGAACTGACCCTGGAGGGTATCCGCCAGTTCTACGTCAATGTGGAGCGAGAGGTGAGCGTCCACTGGTCGCGGGGCCCCCTGTCACTGGGCAAGGATGGGTCATGTGACTCCTTCTTATATCTGACAGGGGAAGAGTAATTGTACCATATTCATCCCAGCGCAGCAGTACGGTGACTGTCAGCTGGTTCATGCTGTGGGCACACTCCAGCTTATTCTGCTGCTTCCTGGTCTGTGCTGATCAGTCTTGTCGTTGCAGATGAGTGCTGTCTCTGTAGTCGGGCCGGCAGCTCTCCTGCGACTCTCCTCGGTCTGACTGATGTCTGCTTTTCAGGAGTGGAAGCTGGACACGCTCTGTGACTTGTACGAGACCCTTACGATCACACAAGCTGTGATCTTCATCAACACCCGCCGGAAGGTGGACTGGCTGACGGAAAAGATGCACGCCCGGGACTTCACTGTGTCTGCCCTGGTAAGCTTTTACAGCTTCCTCCCATCTTGTTCCCCTGTCACTGGGCAAGGCGGCGTCATGTGACGTGAGCTCTTATATCTGACGGGGGTATAATAAAGGATCCCCATATTCATCCCAGCGCAGCTGCTCTGTGACTGTCAGCTGGTTCATGCTATGGGGACATGTGCACATAGTCTCGTCTATGGTGCTTATAGACCATCTCTTCCACAGCACGGTGATATGGACCAGAAGGAGAGAGACGTGATCATGCGTGAGTTCAGATCTGGGTCCAGTCGTGTTCTCATTACCACAGATTTACTGGTACGTGGCTTCCCTTGTATGGCCTGCCCAGTGCCCCCACTCTGTAAGGGTTCCGGTAGTAATGCAGTCTCTTGTTCCAGGCCCGAGGTATTGATGTGCAGCAGGTCTCCCTGGTCATAAACTATGATTTGCCAACCAACCGAGAGAACTACATTCACAGGTGAGTGACTGACTGGGCACTTCGCCATCCCAAGAGCATTCCCTCTCTGTGCAGCCTCCATGCTGATTGCAGAACGTAGGCCCTTGGAAGAGCAGCTGTAACCATGATCCACAGCGGTTAACGCTACACTGACGCGTTTCGCAACTTAAACATGGCTGACACAAATGTATTCCTTTATCTGATCTTATGACTGGTCCTGTGATCACCCAATAACTGAGGCTTCTCTTCCAGGATTGGACGAGGCGGCCGTTTCGGTAGGAAAGGAGTCGCCATAAACATGGTGACTGAGGAGGACAAGCGTACGCTTAAGGACATTGAGACTTTTTACAACACAACCATTGAGGAGATGCCGATGAATGTGGCAGATCTGATCTAGGCTTCCCAACAAGGGGAAATATTTAAATGGAAAAACAGAAAAAAAAAACAGCATAATGGAAAATAAAAAAAATCCCCCCTCTGCCCTCGTTCTCACACTACGGGGGCGTGGGCACAGGGGGGGCTGCACAGCTTTGTTTATAAAAGCCCCATACATTTGGGCTTGCCCTCCCTACTCCTTGTATGACATTAAATGATTATTTTTTTTTCTGTTTCAAATAAATGTTATTTTGAGGTATTGTGGCCGTAAATACTTGTTTTGTGTTTTCTTCTATAAAGTGAACACTAACCCCCCTCCCCCGATCTCTCTTCCCACCAAATCAGTGGACCAAACAGGATTCCTAGAATTCCCCCAAATCAGACAGCTCAATTTGGACTTGACTTTCTTTTTTTACTAAAATTTCCCTTCCCCCCAAAAGCTTAATTGTTAAAATTTTATTTGCTTTCTGTATAGTATTTATTAAATAAAAACTTTTTTTGCAACATAGTTTGTCTCTTGCTTTCCCTGCCCTTCCCAGCTAGCTGCCCCTCCTCCCCTGTGCTGTTTTTGGTGGGAAATGGGTTACATCTTCTGGGCTGACCTCTAAACACTTCTGTAAGGCAAGCGCTGGAGCTGCCATATTGCAGGCATTGGTATCTGGACTTGGTACCTCCTCGTCCTTCAGTGCGGGGTGTGCTATGGTGTAGTGCTTGGTCAGGGGTCTGGGAGTATTGCTCTAGCACTAAGAACAGAACGTTGTTAAGCCTTCCTACACCGCCATGGCAGAGTGTCCCCAGATGTGACCTGGGCTGCTGTGGGAGGGGTATATCATGCCGTAAGAAGTATGTCTGGCTCCACAGTCTCCTGTCAAAGAGATCTGACCAGCTCTACCTGCCAGGGTCGCCCTGTAAACATACTGGTGCTGTTACAGTAATGGGCTGCTCTCCCCCTTCCCTCATGAGTGTAGACATCCATAAAGGCAAAATTGGTAACGACAAAAGCAGAGTCCAACTAAATTCACATGTAAACTAGTGTTGCACATCTAGCTGCCAAATAGAAGCATGATTGTGTCACTTGCACAATTACACCTAGCTAGCATGCTGATGCGTTAGATGTTACCACTAACGATAGTCTGTCATAGACGCTAATTGGGTGGATGAGGGTGAATGATTCCTCAATAGCGTTACCATGCAAAAGAAACTACATTCTTTTATGGTGAATAAAACGGGTGTTTCATGGTGATAACTAACCCCCTTTATCAAGGTGTACAAAGGTTTTGTACACCTTGATAAAGGTTAGGTATCGCCCCAAAAACATCTGTTTTATTCACCATAAAGATTTTTTTTTTTTCCATAAGACCCGGTGTGTGTGTGTGTGTGTATATATATATATATATATATTATATATATATATATATATATATATATATATATATATATATATTTGCTATTTATAGGTTCCTGTAAAACACAGCAAATTTTGTTCTGTTTTGCAATAGATAATAGTGATACTACAAACTGGGTAGTAACAAACTGACAGGTAGAAGGGCCCTGCTTACAATCTATAGCTTCTAACGGACACTCCAGATGTTGTTTAACTACACATCCCAGCATGCCCTGCTACAGTTTAGTATTTGGCAATGCTGATGCTGGGATGTGTAGTTCAACAACAACTGGAGTGTCAAGGTTAGCCAACAGGGTACTTGTGGAGTATCATGGCTCCCACAATGGCCATCGCACGGGGAAAAAAATCGCATCGCATGCGATTTTTAACAAAAGCATCCAAATGCGTTGAAATTAGTATGAAACATGTTCAATGGCCCTCAAATGTCATTTTTGAGGCTGTACCACCCCCACTATCAACGTGAACCCGAAGCGGTACGCATCCTACAACCTTTTCATACCCCCACTATCCATGTCGGCGTGGAGTTGAGAATAGAAAGTGTGGTGAGCGCAGCGAGGGGACACTGATACCTTCACAGGTGTCCGCGGGGCTCGCTGCGCTTGCCACACTTTCTATTCTCAACTCCACACCGACGTGGATAGTGGGGGTATGAAAAGGTCGTAGGACGCGTACCGCCGCCGCTCGTAAAATCGCATGCCATTATATATGGCATGCGATGGGAGCCGTGATAATCCACAAGAACCGCCATCAATTATAGAATAAAGAAAATATTGTGAAAGAGGATTTTTTTATTTTTTCTTTATCAAAAGATTCAGAAATGGCCTGTATAAATTTGGTCGTAACACAAGTAAACACTTGGATTATACTTTCTGGAATTAACGTCACTGGTGTCTCTAGTCTTCGAATCCATCAGTAAAGCCCCGTACACAAGGGGGAGATATATTGCTCAGTTTCTCCTTTTCATCAGCGACCAGAGATGATTGCTGATGAAAGGGAACCTCTGCCGGCGGTGCAAGCTCCTGCGACCAACGATTAGAACGGGGCTGAAAATGGGAGTCGCCAGGCACTCCCATCACTGGCAATATGGTCGCCAGTGACCATATTTCCAGCTGATTTCATCCCCTATTGCCTCGTGTGTACACCGTATAAGCCTATACAAATGCAGAGAAGTAGTGGTTTGGTATCACCTTGTGCACCACACTGAACGCGGACCATCTAAAACAAAAGATACGATCTCCAAGCAGCCTGATGTTCATGGGTCCAAGGGACTGTAGCCAAACTGGCCATGGATGTTACAAGAAAATAAACCCTAGATTAAACCAAGGTAGTGAGAATGGTGAAAAAAGCAATGCATTTTATCACGTACTGCCCCATGCCATACCCCATCTCAGACACATCTCATGAAGGTGTAAAGCTGTAGTAGACTGCTGAGATATTATGGCAATGGTCAGCGAATAAGCAAGATGGCAGCAGGTACATTCAGGAGGTCTAGTGCACTACAAGACTCAGGATCCGTTGCATGAGGGTTCCCCCTACAGACGTAATGACAGGAAAATAAGATTTGGGATAAGGGAGAAGAACTATGGGAGGTGGCATTTGCCCCTTCGGATCTCACCGCAGTGCGGGTTCACCAAAGCTTGGCCAGGATTGGTTTTCGTCCCATTACTTGCCTAAAAAAGTACCCTCGAAGATGGTTTCACAAATGTCTAAAGTCAGCTAGACCCCAAGTAACAACAGCTGAGTGAGTGACGGAACCTGCAGCGTTTCCTCCTGAACGCGTAACTGCGCACATAAGTAGATCTGGTGTTAGGGTGAGGACGATGCACGATACATGCAGTCCTTTTATGATGGTCGATGCTGATGACACAACAGTGATTTCCAGCATTTGTTGTACATTTCTCTCTGAGACATGTCCGGATGGAATGTAGGGGAAACCATTAGGTGTATAGCATGCAGTAACAGGCAGAGGGCGACACCGAGCCACAAAGCTCACCCACACTGCCAGATACATTCATGCCATTTGTAATCTTCAGGGTGAGTGCTATAATGGAGGACTGAGCCCAGTGATCAACACACTGCTTCTCCCATCTGCTGGCTTCCATTACACTCACTGAATATAATGGCACCATGCTGTGACCACTCATACTCTGCTCCATCTAGCGGCTGCCAGGAACCCCTCATACTCTGCTCCATCCAGTGGCCACCAGGAACCCCTCATACTCTGCTCCATCTAGCGTCCACCAGGAACCCCTCATACTCTGCTCCGTCCAGCACCCACTGGGAACCCCTCACCCTCTGCCACATCCAGCAACCACCAGGAACCCCTTACACTCTGCTCCATCCAGCAGCCACCCGGAACCCCTCACACTCTGCTCCATCCAGCGGCCACCAGGAACCCCTCACACTCTGCTCCATCCAGCGGCCACCAGGAACCCCTCATACTCTACTCCGTCTAGCGACCACCAGGAACCCCTCATACTCTACTCCGTCTAGCGTCCACCAGGAACCCCTCACCCTCTGCCACATCCAGCAACCACCAGGAACCCCTTACACTCTGCTCCATCCAGCGGCCACCAGGAACCCCTCATAATCTGCTCCATCCAGCGGCCACCAGGAACCCCTCATAATCTGCTCCATCCAGCGGCCACCAGAACCCCTCATAATCTGCTCCATCCAGCGGCCACCAGAACCCCTCATAATCTGCTCCATCCAGCGGCCACCAGAACCCCTCATAATCTGCTCCATCCAGCGGCCACCAGAACCCCTCATAATCTGCTCCATCCGGCGGCCACCAGAACCCCTTACACTCTGCTCCATCCAGCGGCCACCAGGAACCCCTCATACTCTGCTCCATCCAGCAGCTGCCAGGAACCCCTCATACAGCAGCCACCAGGAACCCCTCACACTCTGCCACATCCAGCGGCCACGAGGAACCCCTCATACTCTGCTCCATCCAGCGGCCACCAGGAACCCCTTACACTCTGCTTCATACAGCAGCCACGAGGAACCCTCATACTCTGTTCCATCCAGCGACCGCCAGGAACCCCTCCTACAGCGGCCACCAGGAACCCCTCCTACAGCGGCCACCAGGAACCCCTCATAATCTGCTCCATCCAGCGGCCACCAGAACCCCTCATAATCTGCTCCATCCAGCGGCCACCAGAACCCCTCATAATCTGCTCCATCCAGCGGCCACCAGAACCCCTCATAATCTGCTCCATCCAGCGGCCACCAGAACCCCTTACACTCTGCTCCATCCAGCGGCCACCAGGAACCCCTCATACTCTGCTCCATCCAGCAGCTGCCAGGAACCCCTCATACAGCAGCCACCAGGAACCCCTCACACTCTGCCACATCCAGCGGCCACGAGGAACCCCTCATACTCTGCTCCATCCAGCATCTGCTCCATCCAGCGGCCACCAGGAACCCCTCATAATCTGCTCCATCCAGCGGCCACCAGAACCCCTCATAATCTGCTCCATCCAGCGGCCACCAGAACCCCTCATAATCTGCTCCATCCAGCGGCCACCAGAACCCCTCATACTCTGCCACATCCAGCGGCCACCAGGAACCCCTCACACTCTGCCACATCCAGCGGCCACGAGGAACCCCTCATACTCTGCTCCATCCAGCAGCTGCCAGGAACCCCTAATACAGCAGCCACCAGGAACCCCTTACACTCTGCCACATCCAGTGGCCCCCAGGAACCCTTCATACTCTGCTCCATCCAGCGGCCACCAGGAACCCCTTACACTCTGCTTCATACAGCAGCCACGAGGAACCCTCATACTCTGTTCCATCCAGCGGCCACGAGGAACCCCTCCTACAGCGGCCACCAGGAACCCCTCATAATCTGCTCCATCCAGCGGCCACCAGAACCCCTCATAATCTGCTCCATCCAGCGGCCACGAGGAACCCCTCATACTCTGCTCCATCCAGCATCTGCTCCATCCAGCGGCCACCAGGAACCCCTCATAATCTGCTCCATCCAGCGGCCACCAGAACCCCTCATAATCTGCTCCATCCAGCGGCCACCAGAACCCCTCATAATCTGCTCCATCCAGCGGCCACCAGAACCCCTCATACTCTGCCACATCCAGCGGCCACCAGGAACCCCTCACACTCTGCCACATCCAGCGGCCACGAGGAACCCCTCATACTCTGCTCCATCCAGCAGCTGCCAGGAACCCCTAATACAGCAGCCACCAGGAACCCCTTACACTCTGCCACATCCAGTGGCCCCCAGGAACCCTTCATACTCTGCTCCATCCAGCGGCCACCAGGAACCCCTTACACTCTGCTTCATACAGCAGCCACGAGGAACCCTCATACTCTGTTCCATCCAGCGGCCGCCAGGAACTCCTCATACAGCGGCCACCAGGAACCCCTCCTACAGCGGCCACCAGGAACCCCTCATAATCTGCTCCATCCAGCGGCCACCAGAACCCCTCATAATCTGCTCCATCCAGCGGCCACGAGGAACCCCTCATACTCTGCTCCATCCAGCATCTGCTCCATCCAGCGGCCACCAGAACCCCTCATAATCTGCTCCATCCAGCGGCCACCAGAACCCCTCATAATCTGCTCCATCCAGCGGCCACCAGAACCCCTCATAATCTGCTCCATCCAGCGGCCACCAGAACCCCTTACACTCTGCTCCATCCAGCGGCCACCAGGAACCCCTCATACAGCAGCCACCAGGAACCCCTCACACTCTGCCACATCCAGCGGCCACGAGGAACCCCTCATACTCTGCTCCATCCAGCATCTGCTCCATCCAGCGGCCACCAGAACCCCTCATAATCTGCTCCATCCAGCGGCCACCAGAACCCCTCATACTCTGCTCCATCCAGCAGCTGCCAGGAACCCCTCATACAGCAGCCACCAGGAACCCCTCACACTCTGCCACATCCAGCGGCCACGAGGAACCCCTCATACTCTGCTCCATCCAGCATCTGCTCCATCCAGCGGCCACCAGAACCCCTCATAATCTGCTCCATCCAGCGGCCACCAGAACCCCTCATAATCTGCTCCATCCAGCGGCCACCAGAACCCCTCATAATCTGCTCCATCCAGCGGCCACCAGAACCCCTTACACTCTGCTCCATCCAGCGGCCACCAGGAACCCCTCATACTCTGCTCCATCCAGCAGCTGCCAGGAACCCCTCATACAGCAGCCACCAGGAACCCCTCACACTCTGCCACATCCAGCGGCCACGAGGAACCCCTCATACTCTGCTCCATCCAGCAGCTGCCAGGAACCCCTAATACAGTAACCCCGGGTTCCCGACAGCCACCGGCTATTCTCCCTCATGGGGGTCCTCAACCCCCATAGAGGGAGAATAGAGTACGCTCGCCACCGTGCCCGCAAGGGGCCTTGTTGTGCTCGCCATGCTGTCTGAGTCCAGTCAGTCGGGCTAATGACTGTCGGAACCCTATACCACACCCTTCCCACCTCCCTGCCCCTGCAGCTGCCTACAGCATTTATACACCAGAGCAGAGAACATGTTACTGCGCTAGGTTTGGCTGTTACCTGCCACTGACTTGTGATACGCAGGGGTTTCTAGAGAATGACAGTTTGATATTTCCTGAAACCGATAGGAAAAATCACCAGGACTTGCTCTGAGACTCCTCCCCCAAGGACTAACTAAGCAATTGGAAGTTTCCAGTTAGCTTTAATATTCTGTAAGCAGTGGCGTAACTTTAATTTTGCTCCCCCCTGCCAAAAAGTTTGTGGCGTCCCCCCTGGGTGAAACTGTCTGTCTGCTTCCTCTCTGCTGGCCTGGCTTCCCGGCTCCTCTCCAGCGTGTGACGTGATGACGTCACACTCATAATTTAGAGGCTGAAGCAGGAGAGAGGCAGAGAGTGAGACCAGCAGACACTGCTGCTTTCCCCTGGCTCCGACAGGTCCCAGGCCACCCCTGATCCACCCGCCCATCCTGTACACAGCAGCCAATAGCCAGCCCTGTGTACAGTCAATTGAATGAGTGGGGAGATTTGTTGTCTCTGACTGTCATGGCTGCACCCAAGCCACGGCTGACTCGCCTCCGGTGATCAGGCAGCAGCATGTCAGTGCCCTGGGCGGGTTCCGGCACCTGGCGCCCACACAGATCCCGCTGCCTCTTGCTCCCCCAATCAGCAGCAGGGGCTGCCTTGCAGTAGTTACACCACTGTCTGTAATGCAGGGTACACACCAGGACGACCCGCTCACGATGCACATCGTGAGCGGGTCGTCAGTGTCTCGTCCGACCCGCTCACGGTGACGCGGGGGGGGGGGGGGCACGACCCGCTCACGATGTGCACGGTGAGCGGGTCCGATCCGATGGCGACCCACACCCGGCTGTATGGTCGTCATTGAGATCCTACCTGCAGCAGGTAGGATCTCAATAACGACCGACCCGCGGGACCGCGCATCGGATCGGTATCGGTCCACACCAGGTCAGAAAAGGGCCCAATCAGCACACAATCTACATCCAATTGATCGGAATTGGATCTAGATTGTGGGGATCGGGCCCTAGTCGTCCTGGTGTGTACCCAGCATAACTACTCAGTTGTCTTTTCCATCATCAAATCAGCATCTGTTGCTGCAGCAATGAGTTTAAAGTGTGTCCTCCACCCCCTATATGAGTGTAACCCCCCTCTCCCAGCAGCCACTAAGCCTCCCACCCTCCTGCTTTTTAGGGGACCACCAAAAATGTTAGTTTTTTTTTCCCATGCACCACTGGGTTTTCAGAGCTGAAATTTCCGTAACCATTCTTAAAAATTGAATACTGTGGTTACTGGTATCATACTTATTATAGCCCAATGAAATTCCTGTGTCTACTTTATAGCCTAATTGCATTCTAATTTTTGGCCACAAGATGTCCTCACGTAATTAAATTTTTACATTTTTTTTGCTAATTATTTCATTAACAAGACAGTGAGATTATTCATAGGCTATGTCACTCAGAGGATCTCAAGGAACATTTTGGGGAAAACCTATCCAAATCGGATCTTTAGTTCTTGAGTTTATTTCGCACATACATCATACATGCCGACTTTTTAAAACTCCTCTCCGGGAGAAGCCCGGAGAGGAGTAAAACGGGGGCTGGACCAGGCTTCGTTTTGGTAGTGGGGCGAGGCTGGCGTCACCAAGCCCCGCCCCCACGACCAGCAGCCGCATTAATTTGGGGGGGGGGGGGCTAAAATGACGCAAAACGACTCAATTCGCATCATTTTAGCCCCTCCCCGTGGACCTGTGAATAGTCTTGAGCAAAGCGATTCATTGAAATGAGTTGAGACATAAGGCTCAGCTCAGTGAAGTGTGTTGAGTCATGGAATCGTCTCGCGAGTCATGGCTCATTTGGTTTTCTAGTGCACGGCTCACATCAGCTCCTACCTGTCATTTTTCAAACAAAGCCTGTAACTTCACAGTTAGGAGCTGATTGGCCGGTGAAAAAATTAAAGTTTTATTTTGCATGGGTATCAGTGTGTTTATTTTACTATTTCTATTACTGTGGAACTACAAGTGCCAGCGGGCCCTTTAATGCCCCGCATGCTGGGACTTCTGGTTCTCCAAACCCAGCATGCGGGGGAGGCTTGCTGGGACTCATAGTTCCACGGTATAAGAGAATAGTTTTTCATCTATTTTTTACACCAGTATCAGCTCGATGCCCACAGCCCAGGGGCATCGAGGACAGCCCCGGGCTTCAGCATGGGCAGGTAAGTTCTGGAGGGGGGGGGGATGCCTTCTTTGAGGGGGTCCCCAGGACCCCTGCCCATGCTGACCGGTCAGGGGGTGAATGCTTTGGCCGGGGGGACTTGTATAAAAAGTCTCCCCCCCCCGGCTGTGGCATTACCCTGCTGGCTGGTTGGGCCCGGTGCTGGTTCTTGAAATACGGGGGACCCCCAGTCATTTTGTCACCCGTATTTTGGGAACCAGGACCGGCCCTTGAGCCTGGTGCTGGTTTTATAAAAATCCAGGGGACCCCTATTTGGTTTGCTCCGTGATTTTATGAAACCAGGACCGGCTCTTAGAGCCCGGGGCTTGTTATGCTCAGGAGGGGGGACCCCACGCCGTTTTTTTGCGCAATTTTATTTATTTATTTTTTACCAAAAATCGCAAATGTTTTGAAATGTGCACATTTCCATGACTTAAAATTGCACCATATCGCAATTTTTCCCGAAGAATTCGCATTTCATTAAATATGCGGATTACAAGGGAAAAATGCGAGTTCTAAAAGTGCGATTTGCGGCGATATGGTGCGATTTCTAAAAATGCAATAAAATCGCATTCTATTAAATGTCCATATCCGGCCAAGTTCTACCAATGGTGGATTCATTGGAAAACCGGAATTTGGCTGAAGTTATCGTTCATAAAAACGATTTCGGCTGATTGTATATTAGCCGGGCGCCGGGTCCTGGCCGTATTTTACATGGAATGTGTACGAAAGGGTGCAGTCATATCCATTCTATCTGAGTAACCTAACCCATAATGTGGTGCCCAACAAGGGATTTACAGACTGGTAACAAATAACAATCAGAAAATAACATTTCATTATTGCTGCTGAAGATTATATATATATATATATATATATATATATATATATATATATATATATATATAACTGCTAAGCGGACTGGGATTGCGAAATAGTGCACGCACAATGAGCACAATAGTGTAGGAGCCAGCAAGTTCCTGCAGAGGTGATGTCACATGACTGTCACATGACTGTCACACTGGGGAAACGTTGCACACTCAGCTGAGTCAGACATGCTGGGAATGTATACTGTTCACCGATCTGGCCAGTATTCTGCTGTATCCATTGTCTGTACAAGTACATAGTGCACAAACACACACATAGAGGTACACCCCCCCCCCCCCAATCCTGCAGCAATAGGGGCCCAGTCCTAGTTATGGGGCACAGCAAGGCCAAGACATAGGGGCCCAGTACTAGGTATGGGATATGGCAGAGCAAAGACATAGGGGCACAGTCCTGGTTATGGGATATGGCAGAGCCAAGACATAGGGGCCCAGTATTAGTTACGGGATATGGCAGAGCCAAGACATAGGGGCCCAGTCCTATATATGGGATATGGCAGAGCCAAGACATAGGGGCCCAGTCCTATATATGGGATACAGCAGAGCCAAGACATAGGGGCCCAGTCCTAGATATGGGATACGGCAAGGCCGAGACATAGGGGCCCAGTCCTGGTTATGGGATATGGCAGAGCAAAGACATAGGGGCCCAGTACTAGTTATGTTATACGGCAAGGCTAATACATAGGGGCAGAGTCCTACTTATGGGAAAGGGCAGAGCCGAGACATAGGGGCCCAGTCCTAGTTATGGGAAATGGCAGAGCTAAGACATAGGAGCCCAGTACTAGGTATGGGATACGGCAGAACCAAGACATAGGGGCCCAGTCATAGTTATGGGATATGGCAGTGCCAAGACATAGGGGCCCTGTCCTGTTTATGGGATATGGCAGAGCCAAGACATAGGGACCCTGTCCTGGTTATGGGATACGGCAAGGCCGAGACATAGGGGCCCAGTCCTAGATATGGGATACGGCAAGGCCGAGACATAGGGGCCCAGTCCTGGTTATGGGATATGGCAGAGCAAAGACATAGGGGCCCAGTACTAGTTATGTTATACGGCAAGGCTAATACATAGGGGCCCAGTCCTACTTATGGGAAAGGGCAGAGCCGAGACATAGGGGCCCAGTCCTAGTTATGGGAAATGGCAGAGCCAAGACATAGGAGCCCAGTACTAGTTATGGGATACGGCAGAGCCAAGACATAGGGGCCCAGTCCTATATATGGGATATGGCAGAGCCAAGACATAGGGGCCCAGTCCTATATATGGGATACAGCAGAGCCAAGACATAGGGGCCCAGTCCTAGATATGGGATACGGCAAGGCCGAGACATAGGGGCCCAGTCCTAGTTATGGGAAATGGCAGAGCTAAGACATAGGGTCCCAGTCCTGGTTATGGGAAATGGCAGAACTAAGACATAGGGGCCCAGTACTAGTTACGGGATACGGCAGAGCTAAGACATAGGGGCCCAGTACTAGTTATGTTATACGGCAAGGCTAAGACATAGAGGCAGAGTCCTACTTATGGGAAAGGGCAGAGCCGAGACATAGGGGCCCAGTCCTAGTTATGGAAAAGGGCAGAGCCGAGACATAGGGGCCCAGTCCTAGTTATGGGAAATGGCAGAGCTAAGACATAGGGGCCCAGTCCTGGTTATGGGAAATGGCAGAGCTAAGACATAGGGGCCCAGTACTAGTTACAGGATACGGCAGAGCCAAGACATAGGAGCCCAGTCCTAGTTATGGGATACAGCAGAGCTAAGACATAGGGGCCCAGTACTAGTTATGTTATACGGCAAGGCTAATACATAGGGGCAGAGTCCTACTTATGGGAAAGGGCAGAGCCGAGACATAGGGGCCCAGTCCTAGTTATGGGATACGGCAGAACCAAGACATAGAGGCCCAGTCCTAGTTATGGGATATGGCAGAGCCAAGACATAGGGGCCCAGTACTAGTTATGGGAAATGGCAAAGCCAAGACATAGGGGCCCAGTCCTAGTTATGGGATACGGCAGAGCCAAGACATAGGAGCCCAGTACTAGTTATGGGATACGGCAGAGCTAAGACATAGGGGCCCAGTACTAGTTATGTTATACGGCAAGGCTAAGACATAGGGGAAGAGTCCTAGTTATGGGATATGGCAGTGCCAAGACATAGGGGCCCAGTCCTAGTTATGGGATATGGCAGTGCCAAGACATAGGGGCCCAGTCCTAGTTATGGGATATCGCAGAGCCAAGACATAGGGGCCCAGTCCTAGGTATGGGATATGGCAGAGCCAAGACATAGAGCCCCAGTCCTAGTTATGGGATATGGCAGAGCAAAGACATAGGGGCCCAGTCATAGTTGTGGTATACGGCAAAGCCAAGACATAGGAGCCCATTAGTTATGGGATATGGCAGAGCCAAGACATAGGGGCCCAGTCCTAGTTATGGGAAATGGCAGAGCCAAAACATAGGGGCCCAGTCCTAGTCATGGTATAAATCAGAGCTAAGACATAGGGGCCCAATACTAGTTATGGAATATACCATAGCCAAGACATAGGGGCCCAGTCCTAGTTATGGGATACAGCAGAGCCAAGACATAGGGGCCCAGTCCTAGTTATGGGATGCGACAGAGCCAAGACATAGGGGGAAAAGCCCTAGTTATGGGATACGGCAGAGGAAAGACATAGGGGCTCAGTCCTAGATATGGGATACAGCAAGGTCTAGACATAGGGGCACAGTCCTAGTTATGGAATACGGCAGAACCAAGACAGAGGGGCCGAGTCCTAGTTATGAGAAATTGCAGAGCCAAGACATAGGGGCCCGGTCCTAGTTATGGGATACGGCAAGGCCAAGACATAGAATACGGCAGAGCCAAGACATAGGGGCCCATCCCGTGTTATGGGATACAACACAGCCAAGACATAGTGGGAAAAGCCCTAGTTATGGGATATGGCAGAGCCAAGACATATTGGCCCAGTCCTAGTCATGGGATACAGCAGAGCCAAGACATAGGGGCCCAGTCCTGGTTATGGGATACGGCAGAGCCAAGACATAGGGGCCCAGTCCTAGGTATGGGATATGGCAGAGCCAAGACATAGGGGCCCAGTACTAGTTATGGGACACGGCAGAGCTAAGACATAGGGGCCCATCCCGTGTTATGGGATACGGCAAGGCCAAGACATAGGGGCCCAGTCCTAGTTATGGGATATGGCAGAGCAAAGACATTGGGGCCCAGTCCTAGCTATGGGAAATGGCAGAGCTAAGACATAGGGGCCCAGTCCTAGTTATGGGATAAGGCAGAGCTAAGACATAGGGGCCCAGTACTAGTTATGTTATAGGGCAAGGCCAAGACATAGGGGCCCAGTACTAGGTATGGGATACGGCAGAGCCAATACATAGGGGCCCAGTGTAACGGAATCTGCTGCGCTATATAAAACGCTGTAACGGAATCTGCTGCGCTATATAAGACACTGTAACAGAATCTGCTTCGCTATATAAGACACTGTAACGGAATATGTTGGCGCTATATAAGACGCTGTAACGGAATCTGCTGCGCTATATAAGACACTGTAACGGAATCTGCTGCGCTATATAAGACGCTGTAACGGAATCTGCTGCGCTATATAAGACGCTGTAACAGAATCTGCTGCGCTATATAAGACGCTGTAACGGAATCTGCTGCGCTATATAAGACGCTGTAACGGAATCTGCTGCGTTATACAAGACACAGTAACGGAATCTGCTGCGCTATACAAGGCACTGTAACGGAATCTGCTGTGCTATATAAGACGCTGTAACAGAATCTGCTGCGCTATATAAGAAACTGTAACGGAATCTGCTGCGCTATATAAGACACAGTAACGGAATCTGCTGCGCTATATAAGACACTGTAACGGAATCTGCTGCGCTATATAAGACGCTGTAACGGAATCTGCTGCGCTATATAAGACGCTGTAACGGAATCTGCTGCGCTATATAAGACACTGTAACGGAATCTGCTGCGCTATATAAGATGCTGTAACGGAATCTGCTGCGCTATATAAGACGCTGTAACGGAATCTGCTGCGCTATATAAGACACTGTAACGGAATCTGCTGCGCTATATAAGACGCTGTAACGGAATCTGCTGCGCTATATAAGACACTGTAACGGAATCTGCTGCGCTATATAAGACACTGTAACGGAATCTGCTGCGCTATATAAGACACTGTAACGGAATCTGCTGCGCTATATAAGACGCTGTAACGGAATCTGCTGCGCTATATAAGACGCTGTAACGGAATCTGCTGCGTTATATAAGACACAGTAACGGAATCTGCTGCGCTATATAAGACACTGTAACGGAATCTGCTGCGCTATATAAGACGCTGTAACGGAATATGCTGCACTATATAAAACGCTGTAATGGAATCTGCTGCGCTATATAAGACACTGTAACGGAATCTGCTGCGCTATATAAGACGCTGTAACGGAATCTGCTGCGCTATATAAGACTCTGTAACGGAATCTGCTGCGCTATACAAGGCACTGTAACGGAATCTGCTGCGCTATATAAGACACTGTAACGGAATCTGCTACGCTATATAAGACACTGTAACGGAATCTGCTGCGCTATATAAGACACTGTAACGGAATCTGCTGCGCTATATAAGACGCTGTAACGGAATCTGCTGCGCTATATAAGACGCTGTAACGGAATCTGCTGCGTTATATAAGACACAGTAACGGAATCTGCTGCGCTATATAAGACACTGTAACGGAATCTGCTGCGCTATATAAGACGCTGTAACGGAATCTGCTGCACTATCGCTATATAAGACACTGTAACGGAATCTGCTGCGCTATATAAGACGCTGTAACGGAATCTGCTGCGCTATATAAAACGCTGTAACGGAATCAGCTGCGCTATATAAGACGCTGTAACGGAATCTGCTGCGCTATATAAGACGCTGTAACGGAATCTGCAGCGCTATATAAGACGCTGTAACGGAATCTGCTGCGCTATATAAGACGCTGTAACGGAATCTGCTGCGTTATATAAGACACAGTAACGGAATCTGCTGCGCTATATAAGACACTGTAACGGAATCTGCTGCACTATATAAGACGCTGTAACGGAATCTGCTGCGTTATATAAGACACAGTAACGGAATCTGCTGCGCTATATAGGACTCTGTAACGGAATCTGCTGCGCTATATAAGACACTGTAACGGAATCTGCTGCGCTATAAAAGACACTGTAACGGAATCTGCTGCACTATATAAGACGCTGTAACAGAATCTGCTGCACTATATAAGACACTGTAACGAATTCTGCTGCGCTATATAATACACTGTAACGAAATCTGCTGTGCTATATAAGACGCTGTAACCGCATCTGCTGCGCTATATAAGACGCTGTAACCGCATCTGCTGCGCTATATAACACGCTGTAACGGAATCTGCTGCGCTATATAAGACACAGTAACTGAATCTGCTGCACTATATAAGACACTGTAACGGAATCTGCTGCGCTATATAAGATGCAGTAACGGAATTTGCTGCGCTATATAAGACGCTGTAACGGAATCTGCTGCGCTATATAAGACACTGTAAGGGAATCTGCTGCGCTATATAAAACGCTGTAACGGAATCTGCTGCGCTATATAAGACACTGTAACCGCATCTGCTGCGCTATATAAGACGCTGTAACAGAATCTGCTGCGCTATATAAGACACAGTAACTGAATCTGCTGCGCTATATAAAACTCTGTAACGGAATCTGCTGCGCTATATAAGACACTGTAACGGCATCTTCTGCGCTATATAAGACACTGTAACGGAATCTGCTGCGCTATATAAGACACTGTAAGGGAATCTGCTGCGCTATATAAGACGCTGTAACGGAATCTGCTGCGCTATATAAGACACTGTAACAGAATCTGCTGCGCTATATAAGACGCTGTAACGGAATCTGCTGCGTTATATAAGACACAGTATCGGAATCTGCTGCGCTATATAAGACTCTGTAACGGAATCTGCTGCGCTATATAAGACACTGTAACGGAATCTGCTGCGCTATATAAGACGCTGTAACGGAATCTGCTGCGCTATATAAGACGCTGTAACAGAATCTGCTGCTCTATATAAGACGCTGTAACGGAATCTGCTGCGCTATATAAGACGCTGTAACGGAATCTGCTGCGCTATATAAGACGCTGTAACGGAATCTGCTGCGCTATATAAGACGCTGTAACGGAATCTGCTGCGCTATATAAGACACTGGAACGGGATCTACTGTGCTATATAAGACACTGTAACGGAACCTGCTGCTCTATTTAAGATGCTGTAACGGAATCTGCTGCACTATATAAGACGCTGTAACGGAATCTGCTGCGCTATATAAGATGCTGTAACGGAATCTGCTTTGCTATATAAGCCTCTGTAACAGAATCTGCTGCGCTATATAAGACGCTTTAACGGAATCTGCTGCGCTATATAAGACGCTTTAACGGAATCTGCTGCGCTATATAAAACTCTGTAACGGAATATGCTGCGCTATATAACACACTATAACGGAATCTACTGCGCTATATAAGACACTGTAACAGAATCTGCTGCGCTATATAAGACACTGTAACAGAATCTGCTGCGCTATATAAGACGCTGTAATGGAATCTGCTGCGCTATATAAGACGCTGTAACGGAATCTGCAGCGCTATATTAGACTCTGTAACGGAATATGCTGCGCTATAAGACACTGTAACGGAATCTGCTGCGCTATATAAGACACTTAACGGAATCTGCTGCGCTATATAAGACACTGTAACAGAATCTGCTGCGCTATATAAGACACTGTAACGGAATCTGCTGCTCTATATAAGACACTGTAACAGAATCTGCTGCGCTATATAAGACGCTGTAACAGAATCTGCTGCGCTATATAAGACGCTGTAACGGAATCTGCTGCGCTATATAAGACGCTGTAACGGCATCTGCTGCGCTATATAAGACACTGTAACGGAATCTGCTGCGATACATAAGACGCTGTAACGCAATCTGCTGCACTATATAAGACGCTGTAACGGAATCTGCTGTGATTTATAAGACGCTGTAATGGAATCTGCTGCGCTACATAAGACACTGTAACGGAATCTGCTGCGCTATACAAGACGCTGTAACGGAATCTGCTGCGCTATATAAGGCGCTGTAACGGAATCTGCTGCACTATATAAGACACTGTAACTGGATCTGCTGCGCTATATAAGACACTGTCCTGGAATCTGCTGCGCTATATAAGACACTGTAACAGAATCTGCTGCGCTATATAAGACGCTGTAACGGAATCTGCTGCGCTATATAAGACACTGTAACGGAATCTGCTGCGCTATATAAGACACTGTAACAGAATCTGCTGCGCTATATAAGACACTGTAACAGAATCTGCTGCGCTATATAAGACGCTGTAATGGAATCTGCTGCGCTATATAAGACGCTGTAACGGAATCTGCAGCGCTATATTAGACTCTGTAACGGAATATGCTGCGCTATAAGACACTGTAACGGAATCTGCTGCGCTATATAAGACACTTAACGGAATCTGCTGCGCTATATAAGACACTGTAACAGAATCTGCTGCGCTATATAAGACACTGTAACGGAATCTGCTGCGCTATATAAGACACTGTAACGGAATCTGCTGCGCTATATAAGACACTGTAACAGAATCTGCTGCGCTATATAAGACGCTGTAACAGAATCTGCTGCGCTATATAAGACGCTGTAACGGAATCTGCTGCGCTATATAAGACGCTGTAACGGCATCTGCTGCGCTATATAAGACACTGTAACGGAATCTGCTGCGATACATAAGACGCTGTAACGCAATCTGCTGCACTATATAAGACGCTGTAACGGAATCTGCTGTGATTTATAAGACGCTGTAATGGAATCTGCTGCGCTACATAAGACACTGTAACGGAATCTGCTGCGCTATACAAGACGCTGTAACGGAATCTGCTGCGCTATATAAGGCGCTGTAACGGAATCTGCTGCACTATATAAGACACTGTAACTGGATCTGCTGCGCTATATAAGACACTGTCCTGGAATCTGCTGCGCTATATAAGACACTGTAACAGAATCTGCTGCGCTATATAAGACGCTGTAACGGAATCTGCTGCGCTATATAAGACACTAACGGAATCTGCTGCGCTATATTAGACACTGTAACGGAATCTGCTGCGCTATATAAGACACTGTAATGGAAACCTGTGCATGAGGGGGAGGAGGAATAATACCCTGTCCGTGGTCTGTGACTGTACCCTGAGACCTGTGCAGGAGGGGAGGAGGAATAATACCCTGTCCGTGGTCTGTGACTGTACCCTGAGACCTGTGCAGGAGGGGAGGAGGAATAATACCCTGTCTGGGGTCTGTGACTGTACCCTGAGACCTGTGCAGAAGGGGAGGAGGAATAATACCCTGTCCGTGGTCTGTGACTGTACCCTAAGACCTGTGCAGAAGGGGAGGAGGAATAATACCTTGTACGTGGTCTGTGACTGTACCCTGAGACCTGTGCATGAGGGGAGGAGGAATAATACCCTGTCCGTGGTCTGTGACTGTACCCTGAGACCTGTGCAGGAGGGGAGGAGGAATAATACCCTGTCTGTGACTGTACCCTGAGACCCGTGCAGGAAGGGAGGAGGAATAATACCCTGTCTGTGGTCTGTGACTGTACCCTGAGACCTGTGCAGGAGGGGAGGAGGAATAATACCCTGTCTGTGGTCTGTGACTGTACCCTGAGACCTGTGCAGGAGGGGAGGAGGAATAATACCCTCTCTGTGGTCTGTGACTGTACCCTGAGACCTATGCAGGAGGGGAGGAGGAATAATACCCTGTCTGGGGTCTGTGACTGTACCCTGAGACCTGTGCAGAAGGGGAGGAGGAATAATACCCTGTCTGTGGTCTGTGACTGTACTCTGAGACCTGTGCAGGAGGGGAGGAGGAATAATACCCTGTCTGTGGTCTGTGACTGTACCCTGAGACCTGTGCAGAAGGGGAGGAGGAATAATACCCTGTCTGTGGTCTGTGACTGTACCCTGAGACCTGTGCAGTAGGGGAGGAAGAATAATACCCTGTCCGTGGTCTGTGACTGTACCCTAAGACCTGTGCATGAGGGGGAGGAGGAATAATACCCTGTCCGTGGTCTGTGACTGTACCCTGAAACCGGTGCAGGAGGGGAGGAGGAATAATACCCTCTCTGTGGTCTGTGACTGTACCCTGAGACCCGTGCAGGAGGGGAGGAGGAATAATACCCTGTCTGTGGTCTGTGACTGTACCCTGAGACCTGTGCAGGAGGGGAGGAGGAATAATACCCTGTCCGTGGTCTGTGACTGTACCCTGACACCCGTGCAGGAGGGGAGGAGGAATAATACCGTGTCCGTGGTCTGTGACTGTACCCTGAGAACGGTGCAGGAGGGGAGGAGGAATAATACCCTGTCTGTGGTCTGTGACTGTACCCTGAGACCTGTGCAGAAGGGATAGGAGGAATAATACCCTGTCTGTGGTCTGTGACTGTACCCTGAGACCTGTGCAGAAGGGATAGGAGGAATAATACCCTGTCTGTGGTCTGTGACTGTACCCTGAGACCTGTGCAGGAGGGGGAGGAGGAATAATACCCTGTCCGTGGTCTGTGACTGTACCCTGAGACCCGTGCAGGAGGGGAGGAGGAATAATACCCTGTCTGTGGTCTGTGACTGTACCCTGAGACCTGTGCATGAGGGGGAGGAGGAATAATACCCTGTCTGTGGTCTGTGACTGTACCCTGAGACCTGTGCAGGAGGGGAGGAAGAATACCGTGTCCGTGGTCTGTGACTGTACCCTGAGACCAGTGCAGGAGGGGAGGAGGAATAATACCCTGTCCGTGGTCTGTGACTGTACCCTGAGACCTGTGCATGAGGGGGAGGAGGAATAATACCCTGTCTGTGGTCTGTGACTGTACCCTGAGACCCCTGCAGGAGCAGAGGAGGAATAATACCCTGTCCGTGGTCTGTGACTGTACCCTGAGACCTGTGCAGGAGGGTAGGAATAATACCCTGTCCGTGGTCTGTGACTGTACCCTGAGACCCGTGCAGGAGGGGGAGGAGGAATAATACCCTGTCCGTGGTCTGTGACTGTACCCTGAGACCCGTGCAGGAGGGGAGGAGGAATAATACCCTGTCTGTGGTCTGTGACTGTACCCTGAGAACGGTGCAGGAGGGGAGGAGTAATAATACCCTGTCCGTGGTCTGTGACTGTACCCTGAGACCTGTGCAGGAGGGGAGGAATAATACCCTGTCCGTGGTCTGTGACTGTACCCTGAGACCCGTGCAGGAGGGGGAGGAGGAATAATACCCTGTCCGTGGTCTGTGACTGTACCCTGAGACCCGTGCAGGAGGGGAGGAGGAATAATAACCTGTCTGTGGTCTGTGACTGTACCCTGAGAACGGTGCAGGAGGGGAGGAGGAATAATACCCTGTCTGTGGTCTGTGACTGTACCCTGAGACCTGTGCAGGAGGGGAGGAGGAATAATACCCTGTCTGTGGTCTGTGACTGTACCCTGAGAACGGTGCAGGAGGGGAGGAGGAATAATACCCTCTCTGTGGTCTGTGACTGTACCCTGAGACCCGTGCAGGAGGGGGAGGAGGAATAATACCCTGTCCGTGGTCTGTGACTGTACCCTGAGACCTGTGCAGGAGGGGAGGAGGAATAATAACCTGTCTGTGGTCTGTGACTGTACCCTGAGACCCGTGCAGGAGGGGGAGGAGGAATAATACCCTGTCCGTGGTCTGTGACTGTACCCTGAGACCCGTGCAGGAGGGGGAGGAGGAATAATACCCTGTCTGTGGTCTGTGACTGTACCCTGAGACCTGTGCTGAAGGGAAGGAGGAATAATACCCTGTCTGTGGTCTGTGACTGTACCCTGAGACCTGTGCAGGAGGGGAGGAGGAATAATACCCTGTCTGTGGTCTGTGACTGTACCCTGAGACCTGTGCAGGAGGGGAGGAGGAATAATACCCTGTCCGTGGTCTGTGACTGTACCCTGAGACCCGTGCAGGAGGGGAGGAGGAATAATACCCTGTCTGTGGTCTGTGACTGTACCCTGAGACCTGTGCAGGAGGGGAGGAGGAATAATACCCTGTCTGTGGTCTGTGACTGTACCCTGAGAACGGTGCAGGAGGGGAGGAGGAATAATAACCTGTCTGTGGTCTGTGACTGTACCCTGAGACCTGTGCAGGAGCGGAGGAGGAATAATACCCTGTCCGTGGTCTGTGACTGTACCCTGAGACCCGTGCAGGAGGGGAAGAGGAATAATACCCTCTCTGTGGTCTGTGACTGTACCCTGAGACCCGTGCAGGAGGGGGAGGAGGAATAATACCCTGTCCGTGGTCTGTGACTGTACCCTGAGACCTGTGCAGGAGGGGAGGAGGAATAATACCCTGTCCGTGGTCTGCGACTGTACCCTGAGACCTGTGCAGGAGGGGAGGAGGAATAATACCCTGTCTGTGGTCTGTGACTGTACCCTGAGACCTGTGCATGAGGGGGAGGAGGAATAATACCCTGTCTGTGGTCTGTGACTGTACCCTGAGACCTGTGCAGGAGGGGAGGAGGAATAATACCCTGTCCGTGGTCTGTGACTGTACCCTGAGACCCGTGCAGGAGGGGAGGAGGAATAATACCCTGTCCGTGGTCTGTGACTGTACCCTGAGACCTGTGCAGGAGGGGAGGAGGAATAATAACCTGTCTGTGGTCTGTGACTGTACCCTGAGACCCGTGCAGGAGGGGAGGAGGAATAATACCCTGTCCGTGGTCTGTGACTGTACCCTGAGACCGGTGCAGGAGGGGAGGAGGAATAATACCCTGTCCGTGGTCTGTGACTGTACCCTGAGACCCGTGCAGGTGTCTGTGGTCTGTGACTGTACACTGAGACCTGTGCAGGAGGGATAGGAGGAATAATACCCTGTCCGTGGTCTGCGACTGTACCCTGAGACCCATGCAGGAGGGGAGGAGGAATAATACCCTGTCTGTGGTCTGTGACTGTACCCTGAGACCTGTGCAGGAGGGGGAGGAGGAATAATACCCTGTCTGTGGTCTGTGACTGTACCCTGAGACCCGTGCAGGAAGGGAGGAGGAATAATACCCTGTCCGTGGTCCAGGGCTGGCTGGCAACTTTTAGCCTAGGGGGCAAGTCCAGAGCACTGGCCCATACCCCCCATCTCTCAGGAAGGAGGAATGCTTGTGCACGCCGGTGGCGCGCAGAAAAATTAGGCGTGTGGCCTATCATAAGGGGGCGTGGCCTGTACCTTGATTGTATTGTGTACCTGCAGATTGCACATTGTGATGCTAATTACACATTATGCCGCACACCTTGATGCCCATACTGTGATGGCAATTACCCAATGCTCCCCACACCATAATGCCCATTACGCCCCATACCATGATGCCCATTAAACCGCACAATGTGATGTCCAGTGCCAGATTTGCCCCCACAGTGCCAGATATTCCGCCACAGTGCCAGATACACATATGCCCCCACAGTGCCAGAGACACATATGCCCCCACAGTGCCAGAGACACATATGCCCCCACAGTGCCAGAGACACATATGCCCCCACAGTGCCAGAGACACATATGCCCCCACAGTGCCAGAGACACATATGCCCCCACAGTGCCAGGTATGCCCCCACAGTGCCAGAGACACATATGCCCCCACAGTACCAGAGAAACATAATATGCCCCCACAGTGACAGATACACATATGCCCCCACAGTGCCAGATATTCCCCCACAGTGCCAGATACACATATGCCCCCACAGTGCCAGAGATGCCCCCACAGTGCCAAAGATGCCCCCACAATGCCAGAGACACATATGCCCCCACAGTGCCAGAGACACATATGCCCCCACAGTGCCAAAGATGCCCCCACAGTGCCAGAGACACATATGCCCCCACAGTGCCAGAGACACACATGCCCCCACAGTGCCAGAGACACACATGCCCCCACAGTGCCAGAGGAGACACACATGCCCCCACAGTGCCAGAGGAGACACACATGCCCCCACAGTGCCAGAGGAGACACACATGCCCCCACAGTGCCAGAGGAGACACACATGCCCCCACAGTGCCAGAGGAGACACACATGCCCCCACAGTGCCAGAGGAGACACACATGCCCCCACAGTGCCAGAGGAGACACACATGCCCCCACCAGCAACTCACCATTGTTGCTGGGCTGGGGGGTCCGGGACAGACAGCCCTCCTGCTCCCCTGGGCCGCTTAGCCAGTCACTGGCTGCTGGCCGCGCTGGATCACCATCCACCTCCTCCAGGCCGCGGCTTCCAGAGCACGGCCGCGGCTACAGGAAGATGGCCGCCGGCCTCCTCCACTGAGGACATGTCCTCAGTGGAGGGGGCCGGCGGCCATTTTCCTGTAGCCGCGGCCGTGTTCTGGAAGCCGCGGCCAGCGCAGGAGGGCTGCCTGTGCCTGGAGGAGGTGGATGGTGATCAGCGTGGCCCGCAGCCAGTGACTGGCTAAGCGGTCCGGGGGACACATGGCACCCTGACCCCCGGCCCAGCCCGCCCCTGCCGTGGTCTGTGACTGTACCCTGAGACCCGTGCAGGAGGGGAGGAGAAATAATACCCTTTCTGTGGTCTGTGACTGTATCCTGAGACCTGTGCAGGAGGGGGAGGAGGAATAATACCCTGTCCGTGGTCTGTGACTGTACCCTGAGACCTGTGCAGGAGGATAAGGAGGAATAATACCCTGTCTGTGACTGTACGGAGGAATAATACCCTGTCTGTGGTCTGTGACTGTACCCTGAGACCCGTGCAGGAGGGGAGGAAGAATACCCTGTCTGTGGTCTGTGACTGTACCCTGAGACCTGTGCAGGAGGGGAGGAGGAATAATACCCTGTCTGTGGTCTGTGACTGTACCCTGAGATCTGTGCAGGAGGGGAGGAAGAATACCCTGTCTGTGGTCTGTGACTGTACCCTGAGACCCGTGCAGGAGGGGAGGAGGAATAATACCCTGTCTGTGGTCTGTGACTGTACCCTGAGACCTGTGCAGGAGGGGAGGAGGAATAATACCCTGTCTGTGGTCTGTGACTGTACCCTGAGACCTGTGCAGGAGGGGAGGAGGAATAATACCCTGTCTGTGGTCTGTGACTGTACCCTGAGACCTGTGCAGGAGGGGAGGAGGAATAATACCCTGTCTGTGGTCTGTGACTGTACCCTGAGACCCGTGCAGGAGGGGAGGAGGAATAATACCCTCTCTGTGGTCTGTGACTGTACCCTGAGATCTGTGCAGGAGGGAAGGAGGAAGAATACCATGTCTGTGGTCTGTGACTGTACCCTGAGACCCGTGCAGGAGGGGAGGAAGAATACCATGTTTACCTGTTTGCTATGCAGTGAATATTTTACTTATTTATTCATGTACAGGTTCTTATATCGCAGCAGATTCCGCTATGCTTTACAATATGAAACAACGAACTGGGTAATAACTGAGAGATATAGAGGTAGGAGGGCCCTGCTCACAAGCTTACAGTCTATAGAATACACAGCCTAGTGAGCAGTTCTGAATGAGGCCCTTAGTGGCAGCGTCAAAGAGCGTAACTACCATAGGTGCAGGGGTTGCAGCTGCTATGGGGTCCAGAGCTGAAAGGGGGCCACTTTGCCTGTCAAAGTATCATGTGCTGTACACATTTTTCGGCATTAGGTGATAAATAGGGGCCCTTAAAAACTTTTGCTATGGGGCCCAAATGTATCTAGTTATACCACTGGCAGCGGCCCAGGAACCCCTCTGTTCTCCGATATACAATATAGGTAATAGCAAGTAACGTATGGGCGGTCCTGCTACTGTCACAGGAGGGGGCCCGAGAAATGGCAGGGCGACTGGGGATAGGTCAGGGGACAGCGGGCAAGGGGGGACGGGAAGGTCTGGGATATGCACAGGATTGGGGACATTTCATGCTGAGCTAAAAAGAGAAATATTTACCATGTATGAAGCACGAGTATTCCCCCCCCCCCCCCCCCCCCCGATAAATCACTATCTCTTCCTCTTCTCGCTTCCTTCTGCTGACATGAAAAAGGAACTGAGGGTGAGCAAGTGATCACAAGAGCTGAGTGGGAGATGGGCGCTGCAGACGGGCAGGGACAGACACCAGAGATGGCACATCTGTGGGGAGCCGTGCTCTTGTGTCTTTACATGCCAGGTAAGGTGATCCCCCCCCCCCCCTGCCAAATCAGTGACCCCCACCACATCATCTGCCCACTGCACTGTCCATTTATGCCATACAAGACACTCCACATGCACATCTCCCCTAAGTCTCTCTGTACCAGGCTGAGATGTTTCTGGTTACCCCACATGCCCATCTCCACTCCGTCTCTCTGTGCCAGGCTGAGATGTATCTGGTTACCCCACATGCCCATCTCCCCTCCGTCTCTCTGTGCCAGGCTGAGATGTATCTGGTTACCACACATGCCCATCTCCCCTCCGTCTCTCTGTGCCAGGCTGAGATGTTTCCGGTTACCACACATGCCCATCTCCCCTCCGTCTCTCTGTGCCAGGCTGAGATGTATCTGGTTACCTCACATGCCCATCTCCACTCCGTCTCTCTGTGCCAGGCTGAGATGTATCTGGTTACCTCACATGCCCATCTCCACTCCGTCTCTCTGTGCCAGGCTGAGATGTATCTGGTTACCTCACATGCCCATCTCCACTTCGTCTCTCTGTGCCAGGCTGAGATGTATCTGGTTACCCCACATGCCCATCAGCCCTCAGTCTCTCTGTGTGCCAGGCTGAGATGTTTCTGGTTACCCCACATGCCCATCTCCACTCCGTCTCTCTGTGCCAGGCTGAGATGTATCTGGTTACCCCACATGCCCATCTCCACTCCGTCTCTCTGTGCCAGGCTGAGATGTATCTGGTTACCCCACATGCCCATCAGCCCTCAGTCTCTCTGTGCCCGGCTGAGATGTTTATGGTTACCCCACATGCCCTTCTCCACTCCATCTCTCTGTGCCAGGCTGAGATGTTTCTGGTTACCCCACATGCCCATCTCCACTTCGTCTCTCTGTGCCAGGCTGAGATGTATCTGGTTACCCCACATGCCCATCTCCCCTCTGTCTCTCTGTGCCAGGCGGAGATGTTTCTGGTTACCCCACATGCCCATCTCCACTCCGTCTCTCTGTGCCAGGCTGAAATTTATCTGGTTACCCCACATGCCCATCTCCACTCTGTCTCTCTGTGCCAGGCCGAGATGTATCTGGTTACCCCACATGCCCATCTCCACTCCGTCTCTCTGTGCCAGGCTGAGATGTATCTGGTTACCCCACATGCCCATCTCCCCTCCGTCTCTCTGTGCCAGGCTGAGATGTATCTGGTTACCACACATGCCCATCTCCCCTCCGTCTCTCTGTGCCAGGCTGAGATGTTTCCGGTTACCACACATGCCCATCTCCCCTCCGTCTCTCTGTGCCAGGCTGAGATGTATCTGGTTACCTCACATGCCCATCTCCACTCCGTCTCTCTGTGCCAGGCTGAGATGTATCTGGTTACCTCACATGCCCATCTCCACTCCGTCTCTCTGTGCCAGGCTGAGATGTATCTGGTTACCTCACATGCCCATCTCCACTTCGTCTCTCTGTGCCAGGCTGAGATGTATCTGGTTACCCCACATGCCCATCAGCCCTCAGTCTCTCTGTGTGCCAGGCTGAGATGTTTCTGGTTACCCCACATGCCCATCTCCACTCCGTCTCTCTGTGCCAGGCTGAGATGTATCTGGTTACCCCACATGCCCATCTCCACTCCGTCTCTCTGTGCCAGGCTGAGATGTATCTGGTTACCCCACATGCCCATCAGCCCTCAGTCTCTCTGTGCCCGGCTGAGATGTTTATGGTTACCCCACATGCCCTTCTCCACTCCATCTCTCTGTGCCAGGCTGAGATGTTTCTGGTTACCCCACATGCCCATCTCCACTTCGTCTCTCTGTGCCAGGCTGAGATGTATCTGGTTACCCCACATGCCCATCTCCCCTCTGTCTCTCTGTGCCAGGCGGAGATGTTTCTGGTTACCCCACATGCCCATCTCCACTCCGTCTCTCTGTGCCAGGCTGAAATTTATCTGGTTACCCCACATGCCCATCTCCCCTCTGTCTCTCTGTGCCAGGCTGAGATGTTTCTGGTTACCCCACATGCCCATCTCCACTCTGTCTCTGTGCCAGGCTGAGATGTATCTGGTTACCCCACATGCCCATCTCCCCTCAGTCTCTCTGTGCCAGGCTGAGATGTATCTGGTTACCCCACATGCCCATCTCCACTCCGTCTCTCTGTGCCAGGCTGAGATGTAGCTGGTTACCCCACATGCCCATCTCCACTCCATCTCTCTGTGCCAGGCTGAGATGTATCTGGTTACCCCACATGCCCATCTCCCCTCCATCTCTCTGTGTCAATTAAGATATATCTGTTACCCCCACATGCCCATATTCACTCTATCACTTCTAGTGTGCCAGTCCTCCACTGCCCACTGCTAGTGCGCCAATCCCACCTTTCCACTGCTAGTTCTCCAATCCCCGCCTCCCCACTGCTAATGTGCCAATCCCCGCCTCCCCACTGCTGGTGTGCCAATCCCACCTCCCCACTGCTAGTGCTTCAATCCCACCTACCCACTGCTAGTGCTTCAATCCCACCTCCCCACTGCTAGTGCTCCAATCCCGCCTTCCCACTGCTAGTTCTCCAATCCCCGCCTCCCCACTGCTGGTGTGCCAATCCCCTCCTCTCCACTGCTAGTGCTCCAATCCCCACCTCCCCACTGCTAGGTCTCCAATCCCTGCCTCCCCACTGCTAGTGCTCCAATCCCACCTCCCCACTGCTAGTGCGCCAATCCGCACCTCCCCAGTGCTAGTGCGCCAATCCCACCTCCCCACTGCTAGTGCTCCAATCCCACCTCCCCACTGCTAGTGCTCCAATCCCACCTACCCACTGCTAGTGCTTCAATCTCACCTCCCCACTGCTTGTGCTCCAATCCCGCCTTCCCACTGCTAGTTCTCCAATCTCCGCCTCCCCACTGCTGGTGTGCCAATCCTCGCCTCCCCACTGCTAGTGCTCCAATCCCACCTCCCCACTGCTAATGTGCCAATCCCCACATCCCCACTGCTAGTGCTCCAATCCCCACCTCCCCACTACTAGGGCTCCAATCCCACCTCCCCACTGCTAGTGCTCCAATCCCACCTCCCCACTGCTAGTGCTCCAATCCCACCGCCCCACTGCTAGTGCTCCAATCCCACCTCCCCACTGCTGGTGTGCCAATCCCCTCCTCTCCACTGCTAGTGCTCCAATCCCACCTCCCCACTGCTAGTGCGCCAATCCGCACCTCCCCACTGCTAGTGCTCCAATCCCACCTCCCCACTGCTAGTGCTCCAATCCAACCTCCCCACTGCTAGTGTGCCAATTCCCGCCTCCCCACTGCTAGTGTGCCAATCCATGCCTCCCCACTGCTAGTGCTCCAATCCTCGCCTCCCCACTGCTAGTGCTCCAATCCCATCTCCCCACTGCTAGTGTGCCAATCCCCACCTCCCCACTGCTGGTGTGCCAATCCCCTCCTCCCCACTGCTAGTGCTCCAATCCCACCTCCCCACTGCTAGGGCTCCAATCCCAGCCTCCCCACTGCTAGTGCTCCAATCCCACCTCCCCACTGCTAGTGCTACAATCCCCGTCTGCCCACTGCTAGTGCTCCAATCCCACCTCCCCACTGCTAGTGTGCCAATCACACCTCCCCACTGCTAGTGCTCCAATCCCCGCCTCCCCACTGCTAGTGCTCCAATCCCACCTCCCCACTGCTAATGTGCCAATCCCCACCTCCCCACTGATAGGGCTCCAATCCCACTTTCCCACTGCTAGTGTGCCCATCCACGCCTCCCCACTGCTAGTGCTCCAATCTTGCCTCCCCACTGCTAGTGCTCCAATCCCACCTTCCCACTGCTAGGGCTCCAATCCCACCTCCTCACTGCTTGTGCTCCAATCCCTTCCTCCGCACTACTAGGGCTCCAATCCCCGCCTCCCCACTGCTAGTGCTCCAATCCCTGCCTCCCCACTGCTAGTGCTCCAATCCCACCTCCCCACTGCTAGTGCTCCAATCCCACCTCCCCACTGCTAGTGCTTCAATCCCACCTCCCCACTGCTAGTGCTCCAATCCCGCCTTCCCACTGCTAGTTCTCCAATCCCCACCTCCCCACTGCTAGTGCTCCAATCCCCGCCTCCCCACTGCTAGTGCTCCAATCCCCGCCTCCCCACTGCTAGTTCTCCAATCCCTGCTTCCCCACTGCTAGTGCTCCAATCCCACCTCCTCACTGCTAGTGCTCCAATCCCACCTCCCCAATGCTAGTGCTCCAATCCCTGCCTCCCCACTGCTAGTGCTCCAATCCCCGCCTCCCCTCTGCTAGTGCTCCAATCCCCGCCTCCCCACTGCTAGTTTTCCAATCCCACCTACCCACTACTAGGCCTCCAATCCCGCCTTCCCACTGCTAGTTCTCCAATCCCCGCCTCCCCAATGCTAGTGTGACAATCCCTGCCTCCCCACTGCTGGTGTGCCAATCCTCGCCTCCCCACTGCTAGTGCTCCAATCCCACCTCCCCACTGCTAGTGCTCCAATCCCACCTCCCCACTGCTAGTGCTCCAATCCCCGCCTGCCCACTGCTAGTGCTCCAATCCCACCTCCGCACTGCTAGTGCTCCAATCCCACCTCCCCAATGCTAGTTCTCCAATCCCACCTCCCCACCGCTAGTGCTCCAATACCACATCCTCACTACTAGTGCTCCAATCCCCGCCTCGTCACTGCAAGGGCTCCAATCCCCACCTCCCCACTACCAGGGCTCCAATCCCCACCTCCCCACTACCAGGGCTCCAATCCCCACCTCCCCACTGCTAGTGCTCCAAAACCCGCCTCCCCACTGCTAGTGCTCCAAAACCCGCCTCCCCACTGCTAGTGCTCCAATCCGCACCTCCCCACTACTAGTGCTCCAATCCCCGCCTGCCCACTGCTAGTGCTCCAATCCCACCCCCCCCCCCCACACTGCTAGTGTGCCAATCTCACCTCCCCACTGCTAGTGCTCCAATCCCTGCCTCCCCACTGTTAGTGCTCCAATCCCTGCCTCCCCACTGCTAGTGCTCCAATCCCATCTCCCCACTGCTAGTGCTCCAATCCCCGCCTCCCCACTGCTAGTGCTCCGATCCCCGCCTCCCCACTGCTAGTGCTCCAATACCCGCCTCCACCCTGCTAGTGCTCCAATCACACCTCCCCACTGCTAGTGCTCCAATCCCCGCCTGCCCACTGCTAGTGCTCCAATCCCACCTCCGCACTGCTAGTGCTCCAATCCCACCTCCCCACTGCTAGTTCTCCAATCCCACCTACCACTACTAGGGCTCCAATCTTGCCTGCCCACTGCTAGGGCTCCAATTTACCTCCCCACTGCTAATGTGCCAATCCCCTCCTCCCCACTGCTAGGGCTCCAATCCCACCTTCCCTCTGCTAATGTGCCAATCCCACCTCCCACTGCTAGTGCTCCAATCCCACCTCCCCACTGCTACTGTGCCAATCCCACCTCCCACTGCTAGTGCTCCAATCCCCGCCTCCACACTGCTAATGCTCCATTCCCACATTCCCTCTGCTAATGTGCCAATCCCACCTCCCACTGCTACTGCTCCAATCCCACCTCCCCACTGCTAGTGTGCCAATCCCACCTCGCACTGCTAGTGCTCCAATCCCCGCCTCCACACTGCTAATGCTCCATTCTCACCTCCCCACTGCTAGGGCTCCAATCCCACCTCCCCCCTGCTAGTGCTCCAAACCCCGCCTCCCCATTGCTAGTGCTCCAATCCCACCTCCCCACTGCTAGTGCTCCAATCCCATCTCCCCACTGCTAGTACTCCAATCCCCGCCTGCCCACTGCTAATGTGCCAATCCCCACCTCCCCACTGCTAGTGCTCCAATCCCACCTCCCCACTGCTAGTTCTCCAATCCCAGCCTCCCCACTGCTAGTGCTCCAATCCCACCTACCACTACTAGGGCTCCAATCTTGCCTGCCCACTGCTAGGGCTCCAATTTACCTCCCCACTGCTAATGTGCCAATCCCCACCTCCCCACTGCTAATGTGCCAATCCCCACCTCCCCACTGCTAGGGCTCCAATCCCACCTCCCCACTGCTAATGTGCCAATCCCACCTCCCACTGCTAGTGCTCCAATCCCACCTTCCCACTGCTAGTGTGCCAATCCCACCTCCCACTGCTAGTGCTCCAATCCCCGCCTCCCCACTGCTAATGCTCCAATCCCACCTCCCCACTGTCAGGGCTCCATTCCCACCTCCCCACTGCTAGGGCTCCAATCCCCACCTCCCCACTGCTAGTGCTCCAAACCCCACCTTCCCATTGCTAGTGCTCCAATCCCATCTCCCCACTGCTAGTGCTCCAATCCCTGCCTCCCCACTGCTAGTGCTCCAATCCCTGCCTCCCCACTGCTAGTGCTCCAATCCCACCTCCCTGCTAGTGCTCCAATCCCACCTCTCCACTGCTAGTGCTCCAATCCCACCTCCCCACTGCTAGTGCTCCAATCCCCGCCTCCCCATTGCTAGTGCTCCAATCCCATCTCCCCACTGCTAGTGCTCCAATCCCTGCCTCCCCACTGCTAGTGCTCCAATCCCTGCCTCCCCACTGCTAGTGCTCCAATCCCACCTCCCTACTGCTAGTGCTCCAATCCCACCTCTCCACTGCTAGTGCTCCAATCTCACCTCCCCACTGCTAGTGCTCCAATCCCCACCTCCCGACTGCTAGTGCTCCAATCCCACCTCCCCACTGCTAGTGCTCCAATCCCCGCCTCCCCACTGCTAGTTCTCCAATCCCACCTCCCCACTGCTAGTGCTCCAATCCCACCTCCCCACTGCTAGTGCTCCAATCCCTGCCTCCCCACTGCTAGTGCTCCAATCCCCACCTCCCCACTGCTAGGGCTCCAAACCCCACCTCCCCATTGCTAGTGCTCCAATCCCATCTCCCCACTGCTAGTGCTCAAATTCCTGCCTCCCCACTGCTAGTGCTCCAATCCCTGCCTCCCCACTGCTAGTGCTCCAATCCCTGCCTCCCCACTGCTAGTGCTCCAATCCCACCTCCCTACTGCTAGTGCTCCAATCCCACCTCTCCACTGCTAGTGCTCCAATCTCACCTCCCCACTGCTAGTGCTCCAATCCCCACCTCCCGACTGCTAGTGCTCCAATCCCACCTCCCCACTGCTAGTGCTCCAATCCCCGCCTCCCCACTGCTAGTTCTCCAATCCCACCTCCCCACTGCTAGTGCTCCAATCCCATCTCCCCACTGCTAGTGCTCCAATCCCATCTCCCCACTGCTAGTGCTCCAATCCCATCTCCCCACTGCTAGTGCTCCAATCCCACCTCCCCACTGCTAGTGCTCCAATCCCTGCCTCCCCACTGCTAGTGCTCCAATCCCCACCTCCCCTCTGCTAGGGCTCCAAACCCCACCTCCCCATTGCTAGTGCTCCAATCCCATCTCCCCACTGCTAGTGCTCAAATTCCTGCCTCCCCACTGCTAGTGCTCCAATCCCACCTCCCCACTGTCAGGGCTCTAATACCCGCCTGTCCCACTGCTAGTGTGACAATCCCCGCCTCCCCACTGCTGGTGTGCCAATCCTCGCCTCCCCACTGCTAGCGCTCCAATCCCACCTCCCCACTGCTAGTGCTCCAATCCCACCTCCCCACTGCTAGTGCTCCAATCCCCGCCTGCCCACTGCTAGTGCTCCAATCCCACCTCCGCACTGCTAGTGCTCCAATCCCACCTCCCCAATGCTAGTTCTCCAATCCCACCTCCCCACCGCTAGTGCTCCAATACCACATCCTCACTACTAGTGCTCCAATCCCCGCCTCGTCACTGCAAGGGCTCCAATCCCCACCTCCCCACTACCAGGGCTCCAATCCCCACCTCCCCACTGCTAGTGCTCCAAAACCCGCCTCCCCACTGCTAGTGCTCCAAAACCCGCCTCCCCACTGCTAGTGCTCCAAAACCCGCCTCCCCACTGCTAGTGCTCCAATCCGCAACTCCCCACTGCTAGTGCTCCAATCCCCGCCTGCCCACTGCTAGTGCTCCAATCCCACCCCCCCCCCCACACTGCTAGTGTGCCAATCTCACCTCCCCACTGCTAGTGCTCCAATCCCTGCCTCCCCACTGTTAGTGCTCCAATCCCTGCCTCCCCACTGCTAGTGCTCCAATCCCATCTCCCCACTGCTAGTGCTCCAATCCCCGCCTTCCCACTGCTAGTGCTCCAATCCCCGCCTCCCCACTGCTAGTGCTCCAATACCCGCCTCCACCCTGCTAGTGCTCCAATCACACCTCCCCACTGCTAGTGCTCCAATCCCCGCCTGCCCACTGCTAGTGCTCCAATCCCACCTCCGCACTGCTAGTGCTCCAATCCCACCTCCCCACTGCTAGTTCTCCAATCCCACCTCCCCACTGCTAGTGCTCCAATCCCACCTCCCCACTGCTAGTGCTCCAATCCCTGCCTCCCCACTGCTAGTGCTCCAATCCCCACCTCCCCACTGCTAGGGCTCCAAACCCCACCTCCCCATTGCTAGTGCTCCAATCCCATCTCCCCACTGCTAGTGCTCAAATTCCTGCCTCCCCACTGCTAGTGCTCCAATCCCTGCCTCCCCACTGCTAGTGCTCCAATCCCTGCCTCCCCACTGCTAGTGCTCCAATCCCACCTCCCTACTGCTAGTGCTCCAATCCCACCTCTCCACTGCTAGTGCTCCAATCTCACCTCCCCACTGCTAGTGCTCCAATCCCCACCTCCCGACTGCTAGTGCTCCAATCCCACCTCCCCACTGCTAGTGCTCCAATCCCCGCCTCCCCACTGCTAGTTCTCCAATCCCACCTCCCCACTGCTAGTGCTCCAATCCCATCTCCCCACTGCTAGTGCTCCAATCCCATCTCCCCACTGCTAGTGCTCCAATCCCACCTCCCCACTGCTAGTGCTCCAATCCCTGCCTCCCCACTGCTAGTGCTCCAATCCCCACCTCCCCTCTGCTAGGGCTCCAAACCCCACCTCCCCATTGCTAGTGCTCCAATCCCATCTCCCCACTGCTAGTGCTCAAATTCCTGCCTCCCCACTGCTAGTGCTCCAATCCCACCTCCCCACTGTCAGGGCTCTAATACCCGCCTGTCCCACTGCTAGTGTGACAATCCCCGCCTCCCCACTGCTGGTGTGCCAATCCTCGCCTCCCCACTGCTAGCGCTCCAATCCCACCTCCCCACTGCTAGTGCTCCAATCCCACCTCCCCACTGCTAGTGCTCCAATCCCCGCCTGCCCACTGCTAGTGCTCCAATCCCACCTCCGCACTGCTAGTGCTCCAATCCCACCTCCCCAATGCTAGTTCTCCAATCCCACCTCCCCACCGCTAGTGCTCCAATACCACATCCTCACTACTAGTGCTCCAATCCCCGCCTCGTCACTGCAAGGGCTCCAATCCCCACCTCCCCACTACCAGGGCTCCAATCCCCACCTCCCCACTGCTAGTGCTCCAAAACCCGCCTCCCCACTGCTAGTGCTCCAAAACCCGCCTCCCCACTGCTAGTGCTCCAAAACCCGCCTCCCCACTGCTAGTGCTCCAATCCGCAACTCCCCACTGCTAGTGCTCCAATCCCCGCCTGCCCACTGCTAGTGCTCCAATCCCACCCCCCCCCCACACTGCTAGTGTGCCAATCTCACCTCCCCACTGCTAGTGCTCCAATCCCTGCCTCCCCACTGTTAGTGCTCCAATCCCTGCCTCCCCACTGCTAGTGCTCCAATCCCATCTCCCCACTGCTAGTGCTCCAATTCCTGCCTTCCCACTGCTAGTGCTCCAATCCCCGCCTCCCCACTGCTAGTGCTCCAATACCCGCCTCCACCCTGCTAGTGCTCCAATCACACCTCCCCACTGCTAGTGCTCCAATCCCCGCCTGCCCACTGCTAGTGCTCCAATCCCACCTCCGCACTGCTAGTGCTCCAATCCCACCTCCCCACTGCTAGTTCTCCAATCCCACCTACCACTACTAGGGCTCCAATCTTGCCTGCCCACTGCTAGGGCTCCAATTTACCTCCCCACTGCTAATGTGCCAATCCCCTCCTCCCCACTGCTAGGGCTCCAATCCCACCTTCCCTCTGCTAATGTGCCAATCCCACCTCCCACTGCTAGTGCTCCAATCCCACCTCCCCACTGCTACTGTGCCAATCCCACCTCCCACTGCTAGTGCTCCAATCCCCGCCTCCACACTGCTAATGCTCCATTCCCACATTCCCTCTGCTAATGTGCCAATCCCACCTCCCACTGCTACTGCTCCAATCCCACCTCCCCACTGCTAGTGTGCCAATCCCACCTCGCACTGCTAGTGCTCCAATCCCCGCCTCCACACTGCTAATGCTCCATTCTCACCTCCCCACTGCTAGGGCTCCAATCCCACCTCCGCACTGCTAGTGCTCCAATCCCACCTCCCCCCTGCTAGTGCTCCAAACCCCGCCTCCCCATTGCTAGTGCTCCAATCCCACCTCCCCACTGCTAGTGCTCCAATCCCATCTCCCCACTGCTAGTACTCCAATCCCCGCCTGCCCACTGCTAATGTGCCAATCCCCACCTCCCCACTGCTAGTGCTCCAATCCCACCTCCCCACTGCTAGTTCTCCAATCCCAGCCTCCCCACTGCTAGTGCTCCAATCCCACCTACCACTACTAGGGCTCCAATCTTGCCTGCCCACTGCTAGGGCTCCAATTTACCTCCCCACTGCTAATGTGCCAATCCCCACCTCCCCACTGCTAGGGCTCCAATCCCACCTCCCCACTGCTAATGTGCCAATCCCACCTCCCACTGCTAGTGCTCCAATCCCACCTCCCCACTGCTAGTGTGCCAATCCCACCTCCCACTGCTAGTGCTCCAATCCCCGCCTCCCCACTGCTAATGCTCCAATCCCACCTCCCCACTGTCAGGGCTCCATTCCCACCTCCCCACTGCTAGGGCTCCAATCCCCACCTCCCCACTGCTAGTGCTCCAAACCCCACCTCCCCATTGCTAGTGCTCCAATCCCATCTCCCCACTGCTAGTGCTCCAATCCCTGCCTCCCCACTGTTAGTGCTCCAATCCCTGCCTCCCCACTGCTAGTGCTCCAATCCCACCTCCCTACTGCTAGTGCTCCAATCCCACCTCTCCACTGCTAGTGCTCCAATCCCACCTCCCCACTGCTAGTGCTCCAATCCCCGCCTCCCCATTGCTAGTGCTCCAATCCCATCTCCCCACTGCTAGTGCTCCAATCCCTGCATCCCCACTGCTAGTGCTCCAATCCCTGCCTCCCCACTGCTAGTGCTCCAATCCCACCTCCCTACTGCTAGTGCTCCAATCCCACCTCTCCACTGCTAGTGCTCCAATCTCACCTCCCCACTGCTAGTGCTCCAATCCCCACCTCCCGACTGCTAGTGCTCCAATCCCACCTCCCCACTGCTAGTGCTCCAATCCCCGCCTCCCCACTGCTAGTTCTCCAATCCCACCTCCCCACTGCTAGTGCTCCAATCCCACCTCCCCACTGCTAGTGCTCCAATCCCTGCCTCCCCACTGCTAGTGCTCCAATCCCCACCTCCCCACTGCTAGGGCTCCAAACCCCACCTCCCCATTGCTAGTGCTCCAATCCCATCTCCCCACTGCTAGTGCTCAAATTCCTGCCTCCCCACTGCTAGTGCTCCAATCCCTGCCTCCCCACTGCTAGTGCTCCAATCCCTGCCTCCCCACTGCTAGTGCTCCAATCCCACCTCCCTACTGCTAGTGCTCCAATCCCACCTCTCCACTGCTAGTGCTCCAATCTCACCTCCCCACTGCTAGTGCTCCAATCCCCACCTCCCGACTGCTAGTGCTCCAATCCCACCTCCCCACTGCTAGTGCTCCAATCCCCGCCTCCCCACTGCTAGTTCTCCAATCCCACCTCCCCACTGCTAGTGCTCCAATCCCATCTCCCCACTGCTAGTGCTCCAATCCCATCTCCCCACTGCTAGTGCTCCAATCCCACCTCCCCACTGCTAGTGCTCCAATCCCTGCCTCCCCACTGCTAGTGCTCCAATCCCCACCTCCCCACTGCTAGGGCTCCAAACCCCACCTCCCCATTGCTAGTGCTCCAATCCCATCTCCCCACTGCTAGTGCTCAAATTCCTGCCTCCCCACTGCTAGTGCTCCAATCCCTGCCTCCCCACTGCTAGTGCTCCAATCCCTGCCTCCCCACTGCTAGTGCTCCAATCCCACCTCCCTACTGCTAGTGCTCCAATCCCACCTCTCCACTGCTAGTGCTCCAATCTCACCTCCCCACTGCTAGTGCTCCAATCCCCACCTCCCGACTGCTAGTGCTCCAATCCCACCTCCCCACTGCTAGTGCTCCAATCCCCGCCTCCCCACTGCTAGTTCTCCAATCCCACCTCCCCACTGCTAGTGCTCCAATCCCATCTCCCCACTGCTAGTGCTCCAATCCCATCTCCCCACTGCTAGTGCTCCAATCCCACCTCCCCACTGCTAGTGCTCCAATCCCTGCCTCCCCACTGCTAGTGCTCCAATCCCCACCTCCCCACTGCTAGGGCTCCAAACCCCACCTCCCCATTGCTAGTGCTCCAATCCCATCTCCCCACTGCTAGTGCTCAAATTCCTGCCTCCCCACTGCTAGTGCTCCAATCCCACCTCCCCACTGTCAGGGCTCCAATACCCGCCTGTCCACTGCTAGTGCCCCAATACCCGCCTTCCCCATTTGGTAGTTTGTTAATCCCCGCCTCCCCACTGATTACTATGCCCTTTATTGGTGCTTAGGCACTGCCTGTGGTCGGGTTATTGCATCTGGCGATAGGCAGCAGCCTGACCCTGGTGTACAGAAATTAGTCCCGTGATCTCTTCCGCCAAGTAACTTTCCTCTTATGTTTGTATTACAGTGTGCATTGGTTACTATGTGATCCCAGACCCTGTGTCTACACAAAGCATCACAACTCCACCATGTATTCAATGTCCTAAAAAGACTACGACACATCACACCACTGTGCATACAACCCACACGACTACACCACAAACAACCCAACATACTAATCACACAACTACCCCACATACAACCCAACATACGAACCACACAACTACTCACACAACCCAACATACTAACCACACAACGACACCGCACACAACCCAACATACTAACCACACTACTCCACACACAACCCAACATACTAACCACACTACTCAACACACAACCCAACATACTAACCACACAACTACAATGCACACAACCCAACATACTAACCACACAACTACTCCACACACCACCCAACATACTAACCAAACAACCACACCACATACAACTCAACATACAAACCACACGACTCAGCACCATACCACAAATCCTCACACAACACAACACCCCACCCCAGCACCCACATCCAATGAGTATATTGTTAATGGCACATCGGGCATCTGCCTGAGGATAAGGGCGGCCTTCAAGATAAAGATCAATGGAACAAAAAAGATGGATGAGGTGAGTTACCCCGAGAGATGTCCCCAACCAGTCACATTGCTGGGGCCAGTCAGGGGTACAGGAATATAAGATAAGGCACCCAGGGTATGTAATCTACCCTGAGATCCTCCACAAATATCACACCTCACTCTGTCACTACACCCTGAGACCACCCAAGGACAACGCACCCCATACAGTCCAACAACCCAGACAGCACCCATGGACAACACACCTCATATAGTCACTCTACCCAGACAGCACCCATGGACAACACACCTCATACAACACACCTCATACAGTCACTCTTCCCAGAGAGCACCCATGGACAACACACCTCATACAACACACCTCATACAGTCACTCTACCCAGAGAGCACCCATGGACAACACACCTCATACAGACCGACAACCCAGACAGCACCCATGGACAACACACCTCATATAGTCACTCTACCCAGACAGCACCCATGGACAACACACCTCATACAGTCACTCTTCCCAGAGAGCACCCATGGACAACACACCTCATACAGTCACTCTTCCCAGAGAGCACCCATGGACAACACACCTCATACAGTCACTCTACCCAGAGAGCACCCATATACAACACACCTCATACAGTCACTCTACCCAGAGAGCACCCATGGACAACACACCTCATATAGTCACTCTACCCAGACAGCACCCATGGACAACACACCTCATACAGTCACTCTTCCCAGAGAGCACCCATGGACAACACACCTAATACAGTCACTGTACCCAGAGAGCACCCATATACAACACACCTCATACAGTCACTCTACCCAGAGAGCACCCATGGACAACACACCTCATACAGTCACTCTTCCCAGAGAGCACCCATGGACAACACACCTCATACAGTCACTCTTCCCAGAGAGCACCCATGGACAACACACCTCATGCAGTCACTCTACCCAGACAGCATCCATGGACAACACACCTCATGCAGTCACTCTACCCAGACAGCACCCATGGACAACACACCTCAAACAGTCACTCTTCCCAGACAGCACCCATGGACAATACACCTACAGTCACTCTTCCCAGACTGCACCCATGGACAATACACTTCCTATTATCACTCTACCCAGAGAGCACCCATGGACAACACACCTCCTATTGTCACTTTAACCAGACAGCACCCACGGACAACGCACCTCCTATAGTCACTCTGCCCAGACTGCACCCATGGACAACACACCACCTACTTTTACTCTACTCAGAGAGCACCCATGGACAACACACCTCCTACTGTCACTCTACTTAGAGAGCACCAATGGACAACACACCTCAAACAGTCACTCTTCCCAGAGAGCACCCATGGACAATACACCTACAGTCACTCTGCCCAGACTGCACCCATGGACAATACACTTCCTATTATCACTCTACCCAGAGAGCACCCATGGACAACACACCTCCTATTGTCACTTTAACCAGACAGCACCCACGGACAACGCACCTCCTATAGTCACTCTGCCCAGACTGCACCCATGGGCAACACACCTGCTAATGTCACTCTGCCCAGAGAGCACCAATGAACAACACACCGCCTATTGTTACTCTTCCCAGACAGCACCCATGTGTGTGATATCTGATCCGATCCGATGCGCGGTCCCGTGCGCATCGGACCGGATCAGGGAGGTCGGACGGTCAGTACATACGATCATGTCCGACCTCCCTGTATGCATATGCCTGCCCACCTGACAGGCATATGCATACAGACACCGGGGGGGCAGTGGGGCGGGCAGCGGGTCCCTGAGCGCCGGGGAGTGCTGACCTGGCCGGGCGGTGATGTTCATATATATCAGCAGCGCTGCGGGAGTCGGGAGGGGACGTGGTGCCGGGTGCGGCGAGTGCTGCTGGCTGACCTGGCCGGGCATGTGATAACAAATAGCAGCAGCGGGGACAGGACGCGCAGTGGCGGCTATTAGATTTTTAAAATACCTGTCAAATGACCAGCCGTTCTCTGATTGGCTGAGAGCTCTCTCCCGGGGAGCTCCCAGGCGGCTCACAGGAGAATTGGGTCCGACTTGTCTTAAGGACAAGTCAGCCTAATGTATGGGGGCATTTACACAGCTCTACATCCAATGCTATTATTGGAACATCTGCGGATGTTTACTTAGTGGAGCACCCCTTTTGCTAACAAAGGCTGGCCGTGAGTGCGGATATATATATATATATATATATATATATATACACACACACACACATATATTAGCCACCACACCCACTTTTTGAATGGGCCACTCCCACTTTTTCGGGAGTGCGTGCATTAGGATAAGGGGTTGGAAATCTCCAGGATTCAATGAAGTGGCAACCCTAGCCAGCGCCCATAGGCTTCTATTGGGGCCCCCTGTCTTAAGTGCCCCGGACAACCCCAAGGCTTAATCTGTCTCTGTTCATGACCCCACTTACCACTGTGCCACTCTGCCCACTGATGCTTGTACGCTACCATGCTGCCACTCACTTCTCGCTGTGTTCATTCTGTGCCTCAGATTGTGATCCCGGCGCCACCCAGCACAAAGGCCTCTGGGAACTGCACCAGCCAGCAAGCCCAGCTGACGCTCACCTATCCTAGGGGACAACTCAGCCTCACCTTCAGACAGGTACTGCCGCAGGAGTTTGGGTGTTGTATCCCTACCTCGCCCCTCGGGGCACACTGATTCCCCTGTTATACCCTTTCCCGGGTCCAGCCTTGGTCACTGAATGCCGCAGGCTGTGCCCAGGATACTGACAATCTGGGTCACCCATACAGCCCGGTAGCTCCTGTGTTACAGCCCGGTAGCTCCCCAGGAATTTTAAAGGGGGCCCATGTACACCGAAACCTGAATGGGGACAAGCCGGCAATAACTCGGATCTGAAGGGCGGTGTAATAGGGGTATAACAGTCTTTAGGAATATCCATGCACATATGGAAACCATAGGTGCTAATAAAGTTATCTCTGCTTAATACAGGCTATCATGAAAACCTTGCCTGTTAGTGTGCCGTGAGGGCCATGGTCGGGAAGGGGTTGGAAGCTCAGTCACGGGGGGGGGGGGGGGGGGGGAGATATAATGGTGGTTAAGAAGCCATCATCAGTGGGCGTGATGAATTGGGGGAATGCGAGTGTCTAGCCGTCTGACCAGGGCCGGATTATAAAGGGGGCACAGGGGGTCAGTACCCCTGGGCCCCCCTCTATCTAGGGGCCCCCTGTGGTTGGCATGTATTTACCCCACTGTGCATGGGAGTGGGCTAGTGCTGCAGCTTCACCTATCTGCCAATGTGACAATGATTAATGGTGCTGAGCATCGGGAACCAAGGTACACTGACTGTACAAGTGTGCAGTGCATTACTGGGAGTTGACGAAGTCCCATGAGACTTTGCACAAGAGGTCAGAGGCTGAGAGGCTTGTTCTGAGCTCTGATTGGTGGAGTTCATTACATGCTTCTCAGGCCCATGGAGGGCAGCAGCGGCCTTGTCATGGGAGGGTTTTTACCTACAGAGGGACAAACACAGGCATATATATATATGTGTGTGTTTATATCCCCCCCTGCAGTTGACCATTGACCAAGTTTATATTGCTTTTACTCTGTGTTTTAACAGTGTAATATTCTCCCGTGCAGTTTTCGGCCAGTAATGACAAGTAGGAGGGGGCCCCCCTTTCTAAAGTGCCCAGGGCCCCCCGAAGACTTAATCTGTCTCTGCGTCTGACCGGTTGGGTGATTGCTTTTAGGAAGGCAGCGCATGTTTTCTGAAATACTGACTATACTTTTCCTCAATTGGCAGAATGAGACGGACAAGAACTTCTACCTGGGGGCCGTGAATATAACAGTGGACATGGGTAATACACCAGATGTGCTAACCACCTATCATACAATGACAGCAGCCTGTGTACACTGGCATTACTAATTATCCCCTCAGTAACCACCCTATACCACCTGTATTACTGCTGGGTCTCATCCTATTCTGTATGATCAGTAATGTATCCTGTTATACTGACCTGTCTGTAGCAATCTGCCAATGGATCCGATATGTAATGCCGGCGGTCGGAATCCCGACACTGGAATCCCGACCGCCGAAATCCCGACATGGGGGGGACGTGGAGCGCCCCCCCTTGCGGGCTTGCTGCGCTCGCCACGCAGCAGGCCCGGTGCCTCGCTACGCTCGGCACGCTATTTTATTCTCCCTCTATGGGTGTCGTGGACACCCACGGAGGGAGAAAGTTTCGGGATTTCGGCGGTCGAGATTCCAGTGTCGGGATTCCGACCGCCGGGATCCCGACCGCCGGCAAATTGACTGCATCCCCTGCCAACCCCTCTGCCTGTGCACAGTGCTGTTACTGTGTGCATTACTCCTGTGTGTGCACAGTGCTGTTACTCTGTGCATTACTCCTGTGTGTGCACAGTGCTGTTACTCTGTGCATTACTCCTGTGTGTGTACAGTGCTGTTACTGTGTGCATTACTCCTGTGTGTGCACAGTGCTGTTACTCTGTGCATTATTCCTGTGTGTGCACAGTGCTTACTGTGTGCATTACTCCTGTGTGTGCACAGTGCTGTTACTCTGTGCATTACTCCTATGTGTGCACAGTGCTGTTACTCTGTGCGTTACTCCTGTGTGTGCACAGTGCTGTAACTATGTGCGTTACTCCCGTGTGTGCACAGTGCTGTTACTTTGTGTCTTACTCCCGTATATGCACAGTGTTGTTACTCTGTGCATTACTCCTGTGTGTGCACAGTGCTGTTACTCTGTGCGTTACTCCTGTGTGTGCACCGTGCTGTTACTCTGTGCGTTACTCCCGTATATGCACAGTGCTGTTACTCTGTGCGTTACTCCCGTATATGCACAGTGGTGTTACTCTGTGCGTTACTCCTGTGTGTGCACCGTGCTGTTACTCTGTGCGTTACTCCCGTATATGCACAGTGCTGTTACTCTGTGCGTTACTCCCGTATATGCACAGTGCTGTTACTCTGTGCGTTACTCCCGTATATGCACAGTGCTGTTACTCTGTGCATTACTCCTGCTGTTATTGTGTATTACTCCCCCCCCCCCCCTTCCAGGCAGCAGCACACACCTACAGCACATGCTGTAGGTAGGTGTGTGCTGCTACTGCTGCTGAGGGGGACAATAACACTTGACTTTAACATGTTTATTACTCCCTTAAATATTTTTGGGGCATGGCCTAATCGCGGGAGACGGTCATGCCTCCCGTGATTAGGCCACGTCCCCTACATTTTCCCGGGGCCCGGCATACCTCTCGGCTGCCCTGCTCCCGTGTTTGCTCAGTACTATTACTATGTGACTTTCCTCTGTGTTCTGTCCCATTCAGCAGGTTCTGAGCACTTTAGTAATGTGAATCTGAGAGATATGGTCACCCCCCTCGGACGCTCTTTCTCCTGTGAAGAGGTGGCCTTAGAGGTGACGCCCAAAGTGCAGTTTGTGTCTCTGGACATCAGGGCTCAGGCCTTTACCCTTGACGGAGGAAACTATGGTAAAGGTGAGATCTCTCGTTGTAACCACCCTTGGTACATAGTGCTAGTATATGTCACCTATGCCGGGGAGCCACAGCAATGACTGGATACAGAGTCATAAACACACCGACAACAGATGGCATAAATAGTGGTCCTCTGCTCTCTATATGGGGGCACCAGGAATATATAGCTGACACATCGCTGTGCAGGGACAATTCCCATAGGCTAGGACAGTATAAAGGCCTGCAACTCGCCCCGCCACACCCCTAAAGGCTCCGTTATAAAACCAAGGACGGCCACTGACCCCTTTTCCTCTTTCGCTGACCCCTGAAGGGAGCGCAAGGGGAAAAGATCTAAATTTAGGGATGGCCACCAATGATTCCTAATCCTCGATGGTGTATGGTTGATGCTGAACATCGATGGGGAGACCCAGATGGTTTCCCATCATCAATGGCCTATCACAACCCAATGTTTTTGAGGTTTTTGAAAGAAGGTGTTGGCACACAGAGAATAACTCCACCCCTTTCACCCATGAAACCCTTCCCCCAGACTCTGATTGGTTAGTCAGTGGAAGAACATAGATGATCATCTGATGTCTAAACCATCGATGTACGAACATGTAACCTCTGGCAACAAGCAGGGAAACCCCTAACAATGTACCCCCTGGCATGTAAATCCTGGCAATGAGCAGGGTAACCCCTGGCAACGACCATGTAGGTAAAAACAATAATCATATTGCCAGGGGCGCCTCTGGATAGGATTATTATATAGATACTAGGGTGGAGCTACGACACCATCGGCATGGCAGCGGACCCATGGGGGCGGGTACAAGCCATCCACTGGAGCTCCTACCAAGAGGCCAGGAAATCTCCGTACTCCGACAGGGATCCTGCCCCTCACCAACAACACTTAGTGGCCACAGAACACTGCTCTGCCTGCCCCGGTTACCCATAGAGGGAGGCTTGGTTCCAAAGAATCTCTAGGATGATTTGTCAGCTACATGGGGCAGAGGCGGACGTGTGTGGTACCATGGGGTCTCTGTATTACCAGCCTGTAACTATACCCAAACCTATCCTGTCATTATCCTGCCCTTCTCTTTACAGAGCTCAAGTGCAGCGATGGTCCTCCTAACATGACCGTGCCCATCGTCATCGGAGTTATCCTTCTGGTGCTGGTCTTGGTGGTGGTTCTTGCTTATGTTATTGCCCGTAACCGGAGTCATAGAGGCTACCAAACGCTGTGATAATGACACATGGGACATAAATCTGCTGAATAAACTGAATAAAACACATGTGCCTCCTCAGTGTGGTCTGTGCCTCCTCGGCAAGGTCTGTGCCTCCTCAGTGTGGTCTGTGCCTCCTCAGTGTGGTCTGTGCCTCCTCAGTGTGGTCTGTGCTTCCTCAGTGTGGTCTGTGCCTCCTCAGCGAGGTCCGTGCCTCCTCAGCCTGATCTGTGCCTCCTCAGTGTGGTCTGTGCCTCCTCAGTGTGGTCTGTGCCTCATCAGCGAGGTCCGTGCCTCCTCAGCCTGATCTGTGCCTCTCAGCAAGGTCTGTGCCTCCTCAGCGAGATCTGTGCCTCCTCAGCGAGATCTGTGCCTCCTCAGCGTGATCTGTGCCTCCTCAGCGTGATCTGTGCCTCCTCAGCGAGGTCTGTGCATCCTCAGCCTGATCTGTGCCTCCTCAGCGTGGTCTGTGCCTCCTCAGTGTGGTCTGTGCCTCCTCAGTGTGGTCTGTGCCTCCTCGGCGTGATCTGTGCCTCCTCGGCGTGATCTGTGCCTCCTCGGCGTGATCTGTGCCTCCTCGGCGTGATCTGTGCCTCCCCGGCGTGGTCTGTGCCTTCTCGGCCTGGTCTGTGCCTCCTCAGCGTGGTCTGTGCCTCCTCAGCCTGATCTGTGCCTCCTCAGCCTGATCTGTGCCTCCTCAGCCTGATCTGTGCCTCCTCAGCCTGATCTGTGCCTCCTCAGCCTGATCTGTGCCTCCTCAGCCTGATCTGTGCCTCCTCAGCCTGATCTGTGCCTCCTCGACGTGGTCTGTGCCTCCTCGACGTGGTCTGTGCCTCCTCAGCGTGGTCTGTGCCTCCTCAGCGTGGTCTGTGCCTCCTCAGTGGTGACCATAGAAAGATGTGGGTGTTTCCCCGCAGTATGTTTATGTTAAACATCCATTTGCAGCCTGTGCGTGGAAACACACGCTGCGAGGGGGATGCGGCCGGTCGGACCGGCATTCTCCGGGCGGGGTTTGGTGGACTCACAAGGCTGCGAATCAACCAGAATAACCCCCATAGAGCGATACAATAACTGTTCTGGGCAGTGCCAGGGGCGTGGCTAGCCAGAGTTGGGCGTGGCCTCACAGCTGGGGAGAACCTGAGTTACTGCTGAGCTCGGCGGCTTTTCCTCACCCTGACCTTTCCCTTCCTTATGGAGTGAGGTATTGCACAACAGGATGTCACAGGGAAGTGTTTGTGTGAGAGATATATATCAGCATCCTCCGAGGACACGTGCAGAGGCCACGCAGCCGTCATATACCCGCAGGAAATACCCCTCGCAGCAATGCCCCTGCTGTGACTCCTCACTGACAGAAAGACCATATACTTGGGTGGCCGGCACGGTTAGCACAGTGGCCAGCACAACCACCTAGGTACAATTCCCACCAAGCAGTTTGCATCTTCTCCCTGTGCTTGCGAGGGTGTGTGCGTACTTATGGTGGGGAAAATAGAGTGCACACCTCCCTACACAGCTTGCAGGTAAAATAGGGGTCCACAATCGTAGGCCACTCCCCCATTTTCTGCTGCCTATGCCCCCAGCCCCTGTCTCAGGGAATAGACTATCGATAGGTAAAAAAAAAAAATCGATGGTCATCCATTGCATAGTATGACACAATCGATGGCAATGACAATGATGGCCATCCCTAGTGCACAGCATCCAATCGCTGCTCCCAACTGCCCCCCCCCCCAGGACTGTCCCAAGCAAACCGCAACAGTTGGGAGGTATGGAGTGTAAGCTCACCAGGGCAGGGGCTAACGACTGAATATTCCCTATATAACACTGCAGAATATGTATATAAATATGAAGGACATCATAAAGTCACATTAGAAGAAAGACCTCTTTATACGCCTGCATGAGGAATGCAGATTGAACCTAAATCCACGTATTATAAATAGACAGGAAGTACGTGCGGTGTGGGGGGGATGCTCTTAGAATTATGTCGTTGTCAAACTCATTTCTGCTAAATGGGGTCGTTTCGATCAGATAGCGGCCGCCGCAGCAGAGTGAAATCACGCCCATTCACAACTCACTTACCATCAATTGATTTTTCCACTGTGTGCAGTCTGTGTGTAACTCTGACCCCAATAGAAACAGGCTGACGTCTGTTTTCATGCACCTTCCCTGAAAAATCTGAGTTTTCCTCGACACTCACAAATTGCAGCCATTTACCACCCCTAAATGGCAACTTCCTGTCAATTATGCAGTGGCCGGCTTGCAAAAAAACAAAAAAAAACACTTAATTTTGTCATTATTTTGTATCAGACATTCGATAAGATCAATATCGTGACCATAAATCAGGCTGAGTAAGCCTCAGCTTACTCCATTTTGGACCTTACCCCAGCTGGTGTGTTTTCCATTTACCCCTCTGTTCACAATCGTATAACCAATTTTTTTATCCAAGTACAAAGTATTTCCCCTACCCCTAAGTTACCAAGTTTTCTTAACAACCATTTATGTGGCAAATGCCATTGCAAAATCAAGAAGAATTACGTCCACTGATTTCCCTAAGTACATCTTCCTGCTAACGTCTTCGCAGAAACTACGTTTGTCTGGCATGACCTATTTTTAACGAACCAATGTTGAGCCTTACTTTTCACTTTGACGTGTTCTAAGAAATCTTGGATGCTATCTTTTATTATTCCTTCTAATATTTTCCCACAATGGATGTTATTATAACATTATAACATCCGTGCTATAATTTGCAGGGTTTGTTTTACTACTCTTTTTCAATATTGGCACTACATTTGCACTATTGGCACTACAGTCCCTCTTTACCTGCCCCGAATTTACTGATTCCTTGAAGATCAGAAATAACCGCAGTGCTATGATGGAGCTCAGTTCTTTTAGTACCCTTGGATGAATTTCGTTCAGGCCTGGAGATTTGTTAATATTTAGATCACGTCAGTGCTCAAAGTGGAAATTTTGAGTGTGGGTATGAAAAAGTTAATTAATTCTCCAGAAAAGGGGGCATGGTCATGTAAAAGGGGGTGTGGTCAGGTAAAAGTGTAATGTCCCACACCATATACACACAGAATGATGCATAATTCCAACTGAATGAGCCAAAAGTCTTATCATGCCAGTGAGCCAAAAATCAGGGACAGAGAGTGACAGTAGGGACATGTGGATAGAGAGACGGACATGGACACCAAAAGGAGAGTGACAGCAGGGATAGAGAGACGGGGAGAGTGACCGACAGATGAGGAGAGTGACCAACAAACAGAGATAGTGACAGACAGATGGAAGGGACGGGGAGAGTGAGAGATGGCAGGGATGGGGAGAGTGAAGGATGGCAGGGACAGAAAGAGTGAGGGACAGCAAGCACAGGAATAATGAGGGACATCATGAACGAGGAGAGTAAGGCATGGCAGTTACAGGGAGAATGGTAGGAACAGGGAGAGTGAAGGATGGCAGGGACAGAGAGACAGGGAGAGTAAGGGAGAGTGAGGGAGAGCAGGGACAGAGACAAGAAGAGTGAAGGACAGCAGGGACAGAGAGACAGGAAGAGTGAGGGACAGAGAGACAGGGAGAGTGAGAGACAGTAGGGACAGATAGACAGGGAGAGTGAGGGATCGCAGGGACAGAGACACAGGGAGAGTGAGGGACAGAGAAACAGGGAGAGCAGAGACATAAAGACAGGAAGAGTGATGGACAGCTTGTATAGAGAGACAGGGAGAGAGAGGGACAGCAGGGACAGGGAGAGTAAGGGACAGCAGGGACAGTGAGATAGGGTGAGTGAGGGACGGCAGGTATAGAAAGGCAGGGAGAGTGATGGCAAAGACAGAGGGAGAGATGACAAAGACAAGGAGGGATGGCAGGCAGAGTGACAGCAAGGACAGAGAGACATGGAGAGTAACAGAGACAGGGAGAGTGACAGAGAGAAAGGGAGTGATGGCAAAGATAGAGGGAGGGATGGCAAGGAGAGTGACAGCAGGGACAGAGAGTGATGACATAGGGAGTGACGACTGGGACATACAAGTGGAGGAGAGAAAGGCAGCAGTGTAAGATTACCTTACCTTAGGCTGCGATCGGTGGAGGAGACTGTAGATGATGAGGCTATGGTCAGCAGCAGCGGTGTGAAGGAGGCTGCGATCAGCAGCAATGATGCAGAGAAGTCTGTGGTCATCATCGGTGGTGCGCAGAAGGCTGTAGTTGGCTGAAGTGGTGGTGCGCAGGAGGTTGGGGTCTGGACAGAGAAAGTGACAGCAGGGTCAGAGGGAATGACAACGGGTGTGAAGAAAAGAAAAAGTACTCTCTTTTTTGGGGGGGACAACTTAATCAAAAAATTACTTAAAACTTAACTTTTATTTCTATAGTAATGAAGAATAAAATTGACACACAAAGACACACAATTATACAGATACACAGAAAATGAATGACGCTTAAGAAAGTATCACACACAATATACACACTTAGAATTTGAGAGTGTGTGAAATGAACCTGAGGATTTCTCAGGGGAATAAACAAACACCAACAATGTACGTTTTTCGTGTGTACAATATGACGTAGATACACTCTAATGCAGGCATTCCCAACCACGGTCCTCAAGGCACACCAACAGTGCAGGTTTTCTAGATATCCAGGCTTGAGCACAGGTGACTTAATTAGTACCTGAGGGATTCTGATTAAACCATCTGTGCTGAAGCCTGGATATCACTAAAACCTGTACTGTCGGTGTGCCTTGAGGACCGCGGTTGGGAATGCCTGATCTAATAGATAGTCAGAGCTATACTGTCAGTAATGTTTGCAAAATATTTTTCTGTGATATGTAAGTAGACACTAAAGGAGTAAGTTCTCATTAATGTAAAAAATGAAGGTAATTAACCAATGTTATTCTGTAGTATGCAAATGAAACAGTAATTTAACGAATTTTGCAGAAGTACTTCACATACCTAAATAACAGATATATTTAACATGAAAGAAATACACTGCTCAAACACTTACACAACACAATGTAACTCCAAGTCAGTCCCACTTCTGTGATATCACACTGTCCGCTTAGGAAGCAACACTGACTGACAATCAATATCACATGCTGTTGTGCAAATGGAATAAACAACAAGGGAATATTATAGGCCATTAGCAGGACCCCCCTCCAATAAAGGAGATGTTCTGCCGGTGTTGACCACAGACCACTTCTCAGCTCCGGTGCTTTCTGGCTGATGGTTTGGTCACTAATGAAAGCTGGCGGTGCTGTCACTCTAGTGGTAGCATGAGACGGAGTCTACAACCCACACAAGTGGCTCAGGTAGTGCAGCTCATCCAGGATGGCACATCAATGCGAGCTGTGGCAAGAAGGTTTGCTGTGTCTGTCAGCGTAGTGTCCAGAGCATGGAGGCGCTACCAGGAGACAGGCCAGTACATCAGGAGATGCCGTAGGAGGGCAACAACCCAGCACAGGGGCGGATTGGGATTTTAAACCAGCCCGGGAAATTTCTCAAAGCAGCCCTAATGGGGGCGGGATCTCATGAGGGGGCGTGGTCATCCAAGTGAAAGGATATACTCCCGCCTCATATATCTCTTCCCCCCCCCTCCCATGCCACCTTACGAGATTTTCCCACCACCGTTATGGTGCAGACCAGGGTGTATGAAAGATTAGGGTTAGGCTGCGGGAGGGAGGGTGTATGGACAGAGTTAGGCTGTGTGTGTGTGGACATGGTTAGGCTATGGGTGTGTGTGTATGGATAGGGTTAGGCAAACGGGTGTGTGTGGATAGGGTTAGGCTACAGGTGTGTGTGTTTGTGTATGGATAGGGTTAGGCTACGGGTGTGTGTGGATAGGGTTAGGCTACGGGTGTGTATGGATAGGGTTAGGCTACGGGTGTGTGTGGATAGGGTTAGGGTACGGGTGTGTATGGATAGGGTTAGGCTACGGGTGTGTGTGGATAGGGTTAGGCTACAGGTGTGAATGGATAGGGTTAGGCTATGGGTGTGTGTGTATAGGGTTAGGCTACAGGTGTGAATGGATAGGGTTAGGCTACGGGTGTGTGTGGATAGGGTTAGGCTACAGGTGTGAATGGATAGGGTTAGGCTACGGGTGTGTGTGTATAGGGTTAGGCTACAGGTGTGAATGGATAGGGTTAGGCTACGGGTGTGTGTGGATAGGGTTAGGCTACAGGTGTGAATGGATAGGGTTAGGCTACGGGTGTGTGTGGATAGGGTTAGGCTACAGGTGTGTGTGTGTGTGTGTATGTGGGTGTGGATAGGGTTAGGCTACATGTGTGTGTTTATGTGTAGCCAACCTGTGAGGGAAGGTTGTGAGCAGGAGTAAGAGAGAATGTCAGAGAGAGAGATGGAAGCAAGAGACAGTGTCAGGGAGAGAAAGGGAACAGAATGAGAGAGGGAGTCAGGGGACAGAATGAGAGAGGGAGTCAGGGAAAGAGCGAGAGAGACAGCGAGAGAGAGAGACTGTCAGAGAGGGAGAAAAGAGAGAGAGGGTGCACGGGGAAAGAAGAGGAGATTAGAAAGGATAAAGAGGAACTAGGGGGAGATAGAGAGATAAAGAGAGGTGATATGGAGGGGAGTGAGAAAGGGTTGATAGAAAGAGAGATGGGTGAAGAAAGCAGGTAAAGAGAGAGGAGCGAGGGTACAAGGTGAGAGAGAAAAAGAAAAGACAGCAGGGGAGACAGAGGGTGGGAGGGAGACCATGGTAGAGAGAACTAGAGAGGGGAGAGCAAACAGGACGGGGAGAGACAGTGTAAGTGGTATCTAGCAATGTTGGGCAAGACAGCTGTCATAGGATTCGCAATACAGGAAACAGTGGTAGTGGTGAGGCCTTGGGCCGGTTTTAGACTCAGGTGGACAGAGTGGGTTTGGTGGCAGCTGAAATGCTGTATTACTGTGAAAAAAAATATTACTTACCTTATTCCTATGCAGTGTTGCCTGGTTTCATGATGCGCTCATCATCATCATCATACAGGAGGAAAAGCTCTCTGGCAGCGGAACTTCAATACGTTTCTTCATTTAAAGGGAAAAATAACATGAATGCTAATTGCCAGTGGTAGATTGCAGACATGGGGGGAGCTAAAAAGAGGAAAAATGGGTGGGGGTGAAGAGTGGGGTGACAGAGGGCAAGGTGGGAGAAGGGTCATCAGTGCAGTGGGGCCCCTACCTACAAAACCACTCACAGGAATGTAAAATGGGAAACATTTCAGGGGGTAATGTATTATAAATTAGGCCCTGGAAATGTTGCCCAGTATATCTATGCCTCTGTGGATGTATTATTTCATGATGCCAGGAGTGCCGCATCTAAGGGGTATGTGTGTGTGTGTGTGTTATCTATGGGGGCACCCGACGCATGAGAGTTATTAACAGGGAGAGCCTGACTTCATAGATGGATAGATAGATAGATAGATAATGTTACATGCAGTCAGTAACAGCCTTGTTTATGTAATAAACTAAAATGAGTCTTTTACTTTACCTTTGCTGAGGGCACACAATGGCTGCTGTCTGTCAGTAGTACAGTCTGACGGAGGCCAGATGTACTAAGCTTAAAAAGTGATAAAATGGAGAGTGATAAACCACCAGCCAATCTGCTCCTGTTTGTCATGTCACAGGCTGGGTTTGAAATATGACATGCAGGAGCTGATTGGCTGGTGCGTTATCACTCTCCATTTTATCACTTTTTAAGCTTAGTACATCTAGCTCTGAGTCAGTGAAGCTAGGCCCCAGGAGCCAGAAGACACGCTGCAACAGCAGCCAGCGAGCATGGAACAGGAATCCTGATTCCCGCCTCCCACTGTAGGACAGGCTACTGATTGGTTAGTGGCAGACTGCCATGCTATATAGCAGCTGTCCCAGGAATCCCAGTAATGCAGTGCGGCCCGCCGACTATGTTTTGGGCCGGGTGGTACTACAGCAGATGCTGGTGGCTATAAGGGCACTGTGCATACAGTGCAGTACAGCAGGTCAGGTGAGGAAAGAAGGGCTTTACAATAGGGGTGACATAAAAGGCTTTGGGCCCCTAGAATTTTGGGGCACTTGGGCAACTGCTCATCAAGCCCATATGTAAAGACGGCCCTGGGTAAGAGAATGAAGAGAGAGGTGGTGAGGTTACAGGGGAAGGTGAGCTGACGGGGTGAGGTGATGGGGTGAGGTGACAGGGTGTGAGGTGACAGGGTGAGGAGAAAGGCGGTGGGGTGACCAGGTGAGCTGACAGGGGGTGAGGTGATGGGGGTCCAGGGCAGTGGCGGACTGGGCCGGGGGGGGGGGGGCAGGGTGCCATGTGCCCCCCAGGTACTGCTGCGGGCTGCCTGGTTTTTTACCTCCTCACCCAGATCTCCAGTCCTCCTGTAGGTGGCGCCGGCTTTTAAAACATGGCTGCGGCTACCAGAAAATGGCCGCAGGCCTCCTGGATGAGGACATGTCCAGGGATCCCAGGGATCAATAGGTGATGGCTGGCTGTCTTAAATGAAGTTCCTCTTGCAGTGATGGATGCAGCGTGTGTGATGTCATGACGCCGACATCTCCCACCGTGTGTCGACTCTAATGGTGGGGGGGAAGAGCCGGCATGCGGAGGATGGCGGACGGGGAGGACGGAGGTTGAGCCTGTGGCCGCAGCATGGGAAAGCAGCGCCTGGGCAGAAACTATTACACAGGCAGGTGACATTATCTACTAAATAACAAAACACAAATATATTTCTACTTTTCGTAGCCTGTGGTGTCATGGTGTTAATTGAATACAGGGGGAGCAGCCTGTGGTGTACTGTTTTTATGCAGGGGGAGCAGCCTGTGGAGTCCTCCTGTTATTATGCAAGGGGGGGGGGGAAGCAGCCTGTGGTGTCCTGTATTATTACACAGGGGAAGCAGCCTGTGGTAGCAGCCAGGGGGAGCAGCCTGTGGTGTCCTGTTTTTATGCAGGGGGAGCAGCCTGTGGTGTCCTCCTGTTATTATGTGGGGGGGGGGGGGGAGAGCAGCCTGTGGTGTCCTGGTATTATTACACAGGGGAAGCAGCCTGTGGTAGCAGCCAGGGGGAGCAGCCTGTGGTGTCCTGTTCTTTTTAAGCGGGGGGAGCAGCCTGTGGTGTCACATTATTTTTATGCAGGGGGAGCAGCCTGTGGTGTCCTCCTGTTATTATGTAGGGGGGTGGGGGGGGGGGGGGGGAGAGCAGCCTGTGGTGTCCTGGTATTACACAGGGGAAGCAGCCTGTGGTAGCAGCCAGGGGGAGCAGCCTGTGGTGTCCTGTTCTTTTTATGCGGGGGGGAGCAGCCTGTGGTGTCACATTATTTTTATGCAGGGGGAGCAGCCTGTGGTGTCACATTATTTTTATGCAAGGGGAGCAGCCTGTGGTGCCCTGTTCTTTTATACAGGGGGAGCTGCCTGCGGCGTCCCGTTCTTTTTATACAGGGGGAGCTGCCTGTGGTGTCCTGCTGTTATTAGTATTATACAGGGGGAGCTGCCTGTTGTTTCCTGCTGTTATTAGTATTATACAGGGGGAGCTGCCTGTGGTGTCCTGCTGTTATTAGTATTATACAGTGGGAGCAGGGGGTAGTAGGGGGTAACAACCGCCCCCCCATGGGCCAGTGCTCTGGACTTGCCCCCAGGCTAAAAGTTGCCAGTCAGGGGGAGTGAGGTGAGGTGGGGTGAAGTGGGGTGGGGGGCCAGGGTGGGTGTGTTGATGGGGAAGCAAGCAGATCTGCAGGTGGGGTGAGTGGATGGGGGGGAACAAGAGGGCTGAAGGTGATGGGAGCGAGAGGGGTGAGGTGATGGGGGCAAGCTGACAGGGGGTGAGGGGGACTGGAGTGACAGAGGGTTAGATGGCAGGGTTCAAGGTAATGCAGGGCAAGCTGTGAGGGGATGAGTTGACAGATGGCAAGGTGACAGGTGGAAGAGTAGAGGGAGCGGAGAGTGAGGCAGGTCTCATCTTACCATGATCAATGGGCCTCCCGTTCCCCAGCGCCGGCCTCCTGGCTTTCATGCCCGCTGCTTTCCACTGCTCTCCGGCTCCCTGTTTCAGGGGTGCTGCTGCTCTGCTTGGTCCCTGGCCGCCGCTGCGCTTGCCTCGCCGCTCCCACTGTTCTCGCTCTTCTAGCCGCTGCCCACCGGCACCTCTCTGCCAGCAGGTGCAGCGCACAAACACTCAGTGCTGCCGCTGCTGCGCTAAACTGCCGGGCTGGGCAGCCGGAGGTCAGAGGGCGGAGCCGTGAGCCTTCACTCACGAGCTCCGCAAAGGACCATGGGAGGAGCTGTGTGCGGCCGCTCATGCGCAGCAGCCCTCCCGTGGCCATTGTGGATTAGGGCAAAACACCCTGGCTGCCGACGCTCGCTTCGTGGCCCAGCCAGGGAAGAAACCGGCCCCTTCTAATGTGTTATTGGCCAGCCCACCGGGAAATGTCCCGGTTTCCCGGTTGGCCAATCCGCCCCTGACCCAGCAGCAGGACCGCTACCTCTGCCTTTGTGCAAGGAGGAACAGGAGGAGCACTGCCAGAGCCCTGCAAAATGACCTCCAGCAGGCCACAAATGTGCATGTGTCTACTCAAATGGTCAGAAACAGACTCTATGAGGGTGGTATGCGGGCCCTGAAGTCCACGCCCGCAACCCCGCTGACCGCACTGCCGCTGACAGTGCGCGGTGTAGCCATAGGCTACAATGGGCTGTCGCCGTATCAGAATGGCGATAGCCCAGGGGTGAAATGCCGGGCTGCCCGATGTTGATACATCGGGCAGCTTCGCATCCCCCATAGAAACCTTTGGGGGATGCTCCCGGCGGCACTGCAATGGACCAATGCCACATTGCATCACAGACTGTCCAGGAGTTGGCGGATGCTTTAGTCCAGGCATGTCCAACCTGCGGCCCTCCAGATGTTTTGAAACTACACATCCCAGCATGCCTTGCCATAGTATTGCTATTAGGGAATGCTAAAACTATTGCAAGGCATGCTGGGATGTGTAGTTTCACAACATCTGGAGGGCCGCAGGTTGGACATGCCTGCTTTAGTCCATGTCTGGGAGGAGATCCCTCAGGAGACCATCCGCCACCTCATCAGGAGCATGCCCAGGCGTTGTAGGGAGGTCATACAGGCAGGTGGAGGCCACACACACTACTGAGCCTCATTTTCACTTGTTTTAAGGACATTACATCAAAGTTGGATCAGCCTGTAGTGTGTTTTTCCACTTTAATTTTGAGGCGGGCTCCAAATCCAGACCTCCAAGGGTTAATAAATTTGCTATGTAAAGAACAAAGTATTTAATAAGAATATTTCATTCATTCAGATCTAGGATGTGTTGTGTTAGTTTTTGGAGCAGTGTACATTCCAAGCACTTAATGAATTTGATATTTTTAGCAGAGTAGTTCACCGGTATTTGTTTGCACAATAAAGAAGTGAATTACATTTGGTGTTCTTAAACAGGTTCCAGGTAATAAGCCAATATTTCTCTATAGCACGCAGACAAATAATAATAAAATATATTACACCTCATGTGTCTCAATACTTTTCTACAGTAGACAATACAGGAATAAATTCTGCTTGGGGTGATTCACCAATACTCTGCAGTGTGGAGATAACCCAAGAGTCCTCAAACTATGTTGCTCTGGGACCCCATCAGACAATAGAAATGATTACAGGACCCCAGCAAGTTACTGCAGAAGGTCATCACATCACACGTGTAGTCAGCAGACATCACATACATGGCAGCATTGTGGAGGCACAGAGCGATGGGAGGAGTCTGATATACCATAACCCATCACATATGTAGTCAGCAGACATCACATACATGGCAGCATTGTGGAGGCACAGAGTGATGGGAGGAGTCTGATATACCATAACCCATCACACCACACGTGTAGTCAGCAGACAGCACATACATGGCTGCATTGTGGAGGCAGAGAGTGATGGGAGGAGTCTGATATACCATAACCCATCACATCACACGTGTAGTCAGCAGACAGCACATACATGGCAGCATTGTGGGGGCACAGAGTGATGGGAGGAGTCTGATATACCATAACCCATCACATCACATGTGTAGTCAGCAGACATCACATACATGGCAGCACTGTGGAGGCACAGAGTGATGGGAGGAGTCTGATATACCATAACCCATCACACCACACGTGTAGTCAGCAGACAGCACATACATGGCTGCATTGTGGAGGCAGAGAGTGATGGGAGGAGTCTGATATACCATAACCCATCACATATGTAGTCAGCAGACAGCACATACATGGCAGCATTGTGGAGGCACAGAGTGATGGGAGGAGTCTGATATACCATAACCCATCACATCACACGTGTAGTCAGCAGACAGCACATACATGGCAGCATTGTGGAGCCACAGAGTGATGGGAGGAGTCTGATATACCATAACCCATCACATCACATGTGTGGTCAGCAGACAGCACATACATGGCAGCATTGTGGAGGCACAGAGTGATGGGAGGAGTTTAATATACCATAACCCATCACATCACACGTGTAGTCAGCAGACAGCACATACATGGCTGCATTGTGGAGGCAGAGAGTGATGGGAGGAGTATGATATACCATAACCCATCACATCACACGTGTAGTCAGCAGACAGCACATACATGGCAGCATTGTGGGGGCACAGAGTGATGGGAGGAGTCTGATATACCATAACCCATCACATCACACGTGTAGTCAGCAGACATCACATACATGGCAGCACTGTGGAGGCACAGAGTGATGGGAGGAGTCTGATATACCATAACCCATCACACCACACGTGTAGTCAGCAGACAGCACATACATGGCTGCATTGTGGAGGCAGAGAGTGATGGGAGGAGTCTGATATACCATAACCCATCACATATGTAGTCAGCAGACAGCACATACATGGCAGCATTGTGGAGGCACAGAGTGATGGGAGGAGTCTGATATACCATAACCCATCACATCACACGTGTAGTCAGCAGACAGCACATACATGGCAGCATTGTGGAGCCACAGAGTGATGGGAGGAGTCTGATATACCATAACCCATCACATCACATGTGTGGTCAGCAGACAGCACATACATGGCAGCATTGTGGGGGCACAGAGTGATGGGAGGAGTCTGATATACCATAACCCATCACATCACACGTGTAGTCAGCAGACGGCACATACATAGCAGCATTGTGGAGGCACAGAGTGATGGGAGGAGTCTGATATACTATAACCCATCACATCACACGTGTAGTCAGCAGACAGCACGTACATGGCAGCATTGTGGAGGCACAGAGCGTTGGGAGGAGTCTGATATACCATAACCCATCACATCACACATGTAGTCAGCAGACGGCACATACATAGCAGCATTGTGGGTGCACAGAGTGATGGGAGGAGTCTGATATACCATAACCCATCACATCACATGTGTGGTCAGCAGACAGTACATACATGGCAGCATTGTGGAGGCACAGAGTGATGGGAGGAGTCTGATATACCATAACCCATCACATCACACGTGTAGTCAGCAGACAGCACGTACATGGCAGCATTGTGGAGGCACAGAGCGTTGGGAGGAGTCTGATATACCATAACCCATCACATCACACGTGTAGTCAGCAGACGGCACATACATAGCAGCATTGTGGGTGCACAGAGTGATGGGAGGAGTCTGATATACCATAACCCATCACATCACATGTGTGGTCAGCAGACAGTACATACATGGCAGCATTGTGGAGGCACAGAGTGATGGGAGGAGTCTGATATACCATAACCCATCACATCACACGTGTAGTCAGCAGACAGCACATACATGGCAGCAGTGTGGGGGCACATAGTGATGGGAGGAGTCTAATATACCATAACCCATCACATCACATGTGTGGTCAGCAGACAGCACATACATGGCAGCATTGTGGGGGCACAGAGCGTTGGGAGGAGTCTGATATACCATAACCCATCACATCACACGTGTAGTCAACAGACAGCACATACATGGCAGCAATGTGGAGGCACAGAGCGTTGGGAGGAGTCTGATATACCATAACCCATCACATCACACGTGTAATCAGCAGACGGCACATACATGGCAGCAGTGTGGGGGCACAGAGCGATGGGAGGAGTCTGATATACCATAACCCATCACATCACACGTGTAATCAGCAGACGGCACATACATGGCAGCATTGTGGGGGCACAGAGTGATGGGAGGTGTCTAATATACCATAACCCATCACATCACAAGTGTAGTCAGCAGACAGCACATACATGGCAGCAGTGTGGAGGCACAGAGCGTTGGGAGGAGTCTAATATACCATAACCCATCACATCACACGTGTAGTCAGCAGACAGCACGTACATGGCAGCATTGTGGAGGCACAGAGTGATGGGAGGAGTCTAATATACCATAACCCATCACATCACACGTGTAGTCAGCAGACAGCACGTACATGGCAGCATTGTGGAGGCACAGAGCGTTGGGAGGAGTCTGATATACCATAACCCATCACATCACACGTGTAGTCAGCAGACGGCACATACATAGCAGCATTGTGGGTGCACAGAGTGATGGGAGGAGTCTGATATACCATAACCCATCACATCACATGTGTGGTCAGCAGACAGTACATACATGGCAGCATTGTGGAGGCACAGAGTGATGGGAGGAGTCTGATATACCATAACCCATCACATCACACGTGTAGTCAGCAGACAGCACATACATGGCAGCAGTGTGGGGGCACATAGTGATGGGAGGAGTCTAATATACCATAACCCATCACATCACATGTGTGGTCAGCAGACAGCACATACATGGCAGCATTGTGGGGGCACAGAGCGTTGGGAGGAGTCTGATATACCATAACCCATCACATCACACGTGTAGTCAACAGACAGCACATACATGGCAGCAATGTGGAGGCACAGAGCGTTGGGAGGAGTCTGATATACCATAACCCATCACATCACACGTGTAATCAGCAGACGGCACATACATGGCAGCAGTGTGGGGGCACAGAGCGATGGGAGGAGTCTGATATACCATAACCCATCACATCACACGTGTAATCAGCAGACGGCACATACATGGCAGCATTGTGGGGGCACAGAGTGATGGGAGGTGTCTAATATACCATAACCCATCACATCACAAGTGTAGTCAGCAGACAGCACATACATGGCAGCAGTGTGGAGGCACAGAGCGTTGGGAGGAGTCTAATATACCATAACCTATCACATCACATGTGTAGTCAGCAGACAGCACCTACATGGCAGCATTGTGGGGGCACAGAGTGATGGGAGGAGTCTGATATACCATAACCCATCACATCACACGTGTAATCAGCAGACGGCACATACATGGCAGCAGTGTGGAGGCACAGAGTGATGGGAGGTGTCTGATATTCCATAACCCATCACATCACATGTGTAGTCAGCAGACAGCACATACATGGCAGCATTGTGTAGGCACAGAGTGATGGGAGGAGTCTGATATACCATAACCCATCACATCACACGTGTAGTCAGCAGACAGCACATACTTGGCAGCATTGTGGGGGCACAAAGTGATGGGAGGAGTCTAATATACCATAACCCATCACATCACACGTGTAGTCAGCAGACGGCACATACATGGCAGCATTGTGGAGGCACAGAGTGATGGGAGGAGTCTGATATACCATAACCCATCACATCACACGTGTAGTCAGCACATACATGGCAGCATTGTGGGGGCACAGAGTGATGGGAGGAGTCTAATATACCATAACCCATGACATCACACGTGTAGTCAGCAGACAGCACATACATGGCAGCATTGTGGAGCCACAGAGTGATGGGAGGAGTCGAACAGACAATTCAACAGATGTTTCAGACTCCTTGAATCACTGACTGAGATTAGAAAAGTCATCAGCCTGATGGTCAGCAACATGGAGTCGCAACCCCATGCTGAGAAGGTCAGGACCCCATCACACGCATAGGCATATGTAAGTGGAGGAATAAGGGTGGTGTACCATTACTCACACAAAATCAAGTATTGGCAAACATGTTACAGTTTCTTTACATCAGTCCAAAATGAAGGCTTCTTAGAAAAAACCTCTATCACATCTCCAGTCGATAAAAAAAAGGTATTTGTAAAATATCCGAAAAAGGAGGGGAGGGGAATCTCTCCACAACTAGGAGGGTTTCCCAATAGCAATATATCGAAAAGTGGCAATCAAATATAAAAACAGAAATATTACAGCAAAAATACAAAAATGTAATTTTTTTTTTTAAAGTCCACAATACATACAACCAGTGAAATATATGGCTGCTCACACACGCTGGTTCTGCTGACGTGTATCAGTGATTTGTGTGAGTAATGGTACGCCACTCTTATTCCTCCACCTACATACGTGTTAACTACTGGGATACCGGTCCGGGTCCCAGCAACGGTGATCGAAGATGACGTCATCTCCAAGCGGCGGCTGGAGGATGCCGCGGTGTAAAAGGGAGCAAACGCAGGGTCGTTTGAAGGGGTGATCAAAAACCCAGGTGCGACATTTCAGAGTCCGCTTTTCCTTGCTACTTATCCAGTGACCTGTAAATGTTACACTAGGTTCCTGAAAAGACAAATCCCTTCCACTGATTTTGCCACTTTTACTTCTAAAGGCCCCCATACACTAGCCGATTTTGGTCAGATTTCAGCCAGATCAGTCAGATCTGGCCGAAATCGGACCAAAATCGGCTAGTTTTGATGTCCCCTCAGATCCGATGCGCGGTCCCGTGCGCATCGGATCTGCGTCGGGTGGTCGGACCTGCTGCACGTTCGACCACCCGACTTGGGACCTAGTGGGGCGGCGAGGCGGTAGAGGGAGCAGGGGGGGCTGGGGACACAGGCAGCATAGAGCCAGGCAGGGGGAGCCGGCGGGAGCTGTCAGTATTGAATAAAAAAAAAAAAGGCCCATACAATGCATGGGCGGCCTGTGATTGGCTGAGCGCTCTCTCAGCCAGTCAGCAATTGGCTGAGAAAGCGCTCAGCCAATCACAGGCTGCCCATTCATTGTATAGGCTTTTTTTTTCTAGCACTGACAGCTCCAGCCGGCTCCCCCTGCCCGGCTCTATGCCGCCTGTGTCCCCCGCAGCGTCCCCAGCCCCCCTTGCTCCCTCTACCGCCTCGCCGCACAGACGCTGTCGCCCGCAGCGGTGGACACAGACGTGTCCCCCGCAGCGTCCCCAGCCCCCCCTGCTCCCTCTACCGCCTCACCGCACAGACGCTGTCTCCCGCAGCGGGGGGACACAGACGTGTCCCCCGCAGCGTCCCCTGCTCCTACCTCTGTAGCCCCTGCTCCCCGGGTTTTTTACATGTGATAAATCGAGACGATTTATCACATGTAAAAAATGGCACATCAAGTGCCAATCTAATCAAGCTCCCCCGGGGAGCAGCCGGGGAAGCTCAGGGGGAAGTCGGGGGCGACTTGTCCTAAGGACAAGTCGCCCTAGTGTATGGGGGCCTTTAGGCTGGTTTCACACACTCCGGCTGCTGCCGGACGGTGAAATCCCGCACGGCCAGGGAGCCGTGCCGCACACATAAGTTGTGAATGGACACTATTGTGTCCATTCACACGGGACGGCCACGGCCCGGCCGCACGGTTGCAGCCGGATCCCACCACTGGAAGGGACGGCTGCCGGGCTGTGGCCATCCCCTCCATGATAAACTACTGTTTGCGGCACGGCTCCCTGGCCGTGCGGGATTTCACCGTCCAGCAGGAGCCGGAGTGTGTGAAACCGGCCTAACGCTTACCTTGCTCCCCGGATCCCCTCTTCCTCCTCCTTATAACTGACTTTTGACTCTGCTACACTCGTTTATTGGTTTATGGTTGCTTACTATTCCCTCCCCCCACCCATCTAGTTTAAACTCTCCTCCAGCCTTCTAACCATTCAACCCCTGAGCATCGCTGCCCCCTCCTCGCTCAGGTGCAATCCATCCCGGCTGTAAAGATGGTGCCTGACCGCAAAGTCCGCCCAGTGTTCTAGGAACTTCAATCCCTTCCTCCTGCACCAATCTTTGAGCCACACATTTACCTCCCTTATCCCCCTCTGTATCCCTGGGCTAGCGCATGGCACAAGGTTTCATGGCCAAAAAAACTGCATCTCGAACCTCAGTCTCTCCTGAAAAATCGGGGCAACATGCCCAAATTTCTGGCAACACCTGTTGTTCTATCCCCGAACACCTATGCCTATTATTATTCCATCATTATCAGGAATCAATAATGGTTCAAGTTTAGACCACAAAAGCGTTAATATTAAACATCTGGCTTGCCACAACAGGAAAACATTTCCAGAGCTTAAACAAACACCAACACACGCTTGAAGGGAAAGTCTTTTAATATATTTCTTTACCAATTTTAAATAAGGCACATAAATATACATTGTACTTTGCAAAAGAATGATACTTCTAACCAGTTATATTAATATATGTAGTTGCTATCACGCCGATTCCCCAGAGGGAACAAACTTATCATTAAGCTTTTCAATAAAGAGCCCCTGAGACATGGGAGTAAAGGCCCCCATACACTATGAGATTTATCTGACCTGTAAAATTGCATCTGATTTCCCTTGAACTTCCCCGGCAGCTTCCCAGGAGGCCTACATACAATTTGTCACTTGATGTGCCATTTTTTACATCCAATTTGCGTCAGATAAATCACATGATTTATCTGATGCAAATTGGATGTAATCCAAATATATATATATATATATATATATATATATATATATATATATATATATATATATATATATATATATATATATATAGATAGATAGTACTTTCTTGAAAAGAGCACTCACCAGTCTTCAAAATATATCCAATCAGTGAAAAATCTTTAATACATCACCATGTCAACTGAATCGCATGTCGACGTTTCGGGCTGATGTCAGCCCTTTGTCAAGACCACACACAGTGAAGGGAACACCACTACTGCCTGCTACTGTGGTGTTCCCTTCACTGTGTGTGGTCTTGACAAAGGGCTGACATCAGCCTGAAACGTCGACATGCGATTCAGTTGACATGGTGATGTATTAAAGATTTTTCACTGATTGGCTATACCCCTGGGACTCTTTAGCCTAAAGATTTGCACCGCTGCTGTATATGTGTATATATATATATATATATTACACACACATAGCCGATCACATCTTTGTGACAGCGGCCGGCTACCACCTTGCGCGCCCTGTGGCAATGGAGCTTGGCGGGGGTCCCCGCTGCCTCCCCCGTCAGTCCCCATTGCCACCCCAAACCCCCCCCCCCAAACTGGACAGCATCTCCCTGAAGCGGAGATGGGCATGGAGACACTGCCCAGCCACCGCGATACTGGGACACGCGTCCCAGTCCCTATCGCCGGTGCTCGCCAGTTAAAGGGATCTGGCGGGCACCGGGAATGAATGAGCGGCGCTACATTCGTATGTGTGTGTGTAATTGAGCTTTTAAAACAAGAAAAATACAATTCTCATTAAATTCATATTTTTTATTTGTAATTAACCCCCTGCCTGCCTGGATTCCTTGCCTCTATGCTCCTCCACTATGGAAGGGGTTAATGGTGCAAAGAAGACAGAGCATTTAACACACACAGCTCCCCCCTGCAGCCTATTGATGCCCAGAAGATTAGCCTGCAGTTCTGAAGAAAATACTACTTCCAGATCCCAGCCACATACAGTACATTATAAAAGTTAGGGGAGGACACTCCTAGTGACGTCCAGCAGCAGGGGGGGGTTCGGGCTCTGCTGTCCGTGCCGACCTCCAGCAGCAGGGGAGACACGGGTGTCGGACTCTGCTGCCCACTGACCTCCAGCAGCAGGGGAGGGGGGCCTGGCTCTGCTGCCGTCTCCTGAACTCCAGCAGCAGGGGAAGGGGGCCGGGCTCTGGTACCATCGCACGAACTGCAGCAGCAGCAGGGAAGAGTCTCACTGCTTCCTCTTCTCTCATAGTGAAGTGCATGCAGCTTCCGGTGATGTGTGTTCCGGCTGCTGCTGCTGCAGAACACCGGAAAGAGGTACCCGGAGTTCTTCACATAGATATATCGGATCTGAAACATCGTGGGTGCTAAAAAGCACCCACGATGTGCCCATGATGGGTCAGATTCCGATGTATCTTATGTTCAGCAGGTGCGACCACCTGATCCAATCCGATGCGCACAGGAACGCGCATCAGATCGGATCAGATGTCACAAACATCCGATTTTGTGCCGATTTTACCCGATTTATCGGCCAAAAGTGCCAAAATCGGGTGAAATCGGCCCAAAATCGCATAGTGTATGGGGGCCTTAAGAGTCATTTAACTAAATGTAGTGTTTAAAATAAGTCATTCTTTATCATAAATTCCAAAGTAAAGGCATAGAGGGTTTGGTAATGTGAATATGCTTATGATATCTGAATTTGCTGCAAAATTACTCATGATGGGATATTTCACATGAAATAGATCGACATGGTTGGAAGGTCGACACAAGTAATCAAAAGGTCAACATGAGATTTTCGCATTTTTGTTATGCCGACATGTGTCAACAGGCGGTATTTCATGTCCTGCCATCCACTAGCACAGGTCTTCAACCTGTGGCCCTCCAGATGTTGTGAAACTACATGTCCCAGCATGCCCTGACAGCTTTGGCATGCTCTTATAGGAAAAAATGTGGCAATGCATGCTGGACGATGTAGTTTCACAACATCTGGAGGGCCATAGGTTAAAGACCCATGCACTAGGGCGTGGAGGCAGAATAGAACGCCAAGAGTAGCGAAGCACCGTGCCCTAGGCATGGCAGGAGCAGTGAGCCATGCGAGGGGACGTGGTACACTACGACGGTGTCCATGTCGACATTCGGAACAAAAAATTGAAAAACTCATGTTTAGCTTTTGACTATTGACCTAGCCACTGTCGACCTAATGCTTGTGTCCACCTTCCAACCCTGTTGACCTATTTCAAGTGTCGACCTAAGCCACGTTGACCTCCTGCGGTCGACACAATGCATCACAACCTAATATGTGTCGACTCTACGACCCATACCCAACATTTAACCTAATGCCCACTGCGTGCATGTAGGGTATGTGCAAGAGCACTGCGAATCTCCTCTGACATTCCCTCTGCTATCAAGTCATCCTCCTCAAATTCACTGGGCTGCTCCAATGCTTCCTCAGTAGCATCTTGCATCCAGTGCTCATCAAAGGGATCTCCATGGCACTCACAGATATTGTGGAGAGTGCAGCACGCTGCAACCAAAGTTGGCAAGAAAGAAATATCTGTGTCATTGCGCTTTAACAGGCAACGCCAACGGCTCTTGAGACGTCCAAAAGCCACTTGTGTTTCACTCAGGGCAGATAAAAAGTGCTTATTTAGATCTCTATGTTCTGGACATGACTCTTCTCCAAAGGGAGTCATAAGCCATGGGAGTAAGGGATATGAACGTGGTCCTAATAAATGTATGGGTACCTCCACTCCATCCACACACCTGGTAAAGCTGGGAAACAGGGTTCCATCTGTGCCCCACTCGTAAAGCTCGGATGCCAACAAAACTTGAGAGTTAGACAAGTTTCCAGGGCAGCCAAAGTTTAAGTCCCAAAAACAATAATCAGAGTCCACCACTGCCTGGAGAACCACAGAATGCCAACCTTTGGTATTGCAATATTGACCAGAGAATTCATTAGGGGCATGTATAGGAACATGAAATGCTCCAATCAAACCAGCTAACTGTGGTAAGCCGTGGCGGTGTTCGAATCCTCGAAGTATATCTTCAAGAACGTCTCCTTGAGGGACAGATATGTACTTGGGGGTAAGAAGGAAGACTACTGCCTCACATACGTCACAAACAATCTTGCATATGGTGGAACGTGAAACTCCAAAGATTCTTTCAATGGTACGGTATTCACATGAGGACCCAAGGCGCCACAGTGTCATGGCCAACCTCACCTCCGCTGGGATGGCTCGGCGCATGTTTGAATCCATCCTCTGAATGGCTGGTCGTAGCTGGTCACAGAGGTAATCAAATGTTGATTTTGTCATGCGAAAACTCTCAGTCCAGTCAAAGTTTGAGAAAGTTTTTTCAATCACCGTGTTCCACAAGGCTGAAGGGTGGACTTTGCTCCAAATTCGTGGGTCCTGCCCTGCCCACTCTGTAATGGGTGCAGGTGCTGAGGACAGTTCTCTACCACTTAATGCTCCTGAGAGGTATAGAACAACAAAACGGAGTCGCTCCCTCGATCTAGTGCGACGGAAAATAAAAAATCTCCTTCGCCGTTCAGATTCCCTGAGCTGTCGTTCTTTCAGAAGGCGAACATAGTAGAGGGAGCAGAGGGCAATAGTCCCTGCGCAAAGATCGGGAAGAGCATCAGAATCAACTTGTGACAACACACCAATACCTCCGGCCTCACTTTGCCTCTGACTGCCATCGGATCTGCCCTGTTGAAGGCCAGGACCAACTGCAATGTTTGAAACCAAGCTATGCCTCTTCTGTTCCTCTCTTGTACCTCTACTTTGCGGCCTTGCAGATCCAACAACTTGGTGGCTTTTCAAGAAGAGCTCCTGAAATGTATCCGACGTGGATATTCCTATGGGCTGACTTGGACTGCTATATCCATCGTGGAGGTTCCATGCCCGGCAATGCTTGACTGTGAGATCCCGACTCTCGGTCTGTGGGCGGTGACAGAACCTCTCCTCCTTGTAGGTTGGTTTTTCACGCGTGCCCTCTGTCCGTGGCTTCTTGTCCACCAGGGACTGGGGATCTTGCCCCCATGACCAGCGCACCCCACTATGATGTGGCCTCCATCTTCCCGAGTCACAATTTGTCCTTTCTTCTGACAAGTCCTCCCCGGCCCACTGCCACAGGCCCCTCTCCTCAGTCTCCTCCAGTCCTCGGCACAGATGCCCCCTGCCCCTCTCACACATCCCTCTCAGGGCGCTTTCCCGCCACTGGCGTTGCCCTGGAAACGACACTAAGGCCCGGCGGCTGCAGGGGGAGGGGCGTGCATTGGCTTCCCGCCTTTTTCTAACACGACGCCACCTCACTGCGCCCGGGTGAGCACCGTCAGCACACCAGCGGGCGCAGGGCTGCTATAACGACGCCCTTGTTGTAGCACGGGCAAACGACGCGACCCGCCGCCAAGGCAGCTGTACGGAAGTTACTCGCTGCCCACACTTGTAATGGTGGAACTTCCGGCTGCCCCATTCAAGATGGCGGGATAGAGGGGACGGATCTGGGGGCAAAGCTGTGTGGACCAGGAAGTGTCACAGACCGACTGCAGTGCAGTACAGAGACAGCGGGGAATATGGAGGCGCTGCGGGTTCTGCTGGTCCCGGGGATTCTCCCTGACAGCTGCTATGAGGAGTTCTTCCTGGACTATAACCTGCTGCACGGTATGGGGGACGGGGCAGCTGCTAAATACCCCCCTTAGGGCAACTGCTACTTCACTCCTTCCTCATCAAGGTCCTCTGCTGCTTACCCCCAGCCCAAACTGCACCCACCCTACTGGGCTCAGTACAGGGTTAGAGTATTCTGGGGTGTTAGAAGAGCTTCAGAGATTGGCAGTGATGGGCATAGGCTGGCATGCCAGCAGGTGAGGGACCTGACTGATGGGGGCTGGAGGGGTAATGCGATATTGGCAGTGATGGGCATAGGCTGGCACGCCAGTGGGTGAGGGACCTGACTGATGGAGATGGGAGGGGTAATGAGATATAGGCAATGATGGTCATAGGATGGCATGCCAGCCAGTGAGAGACCTGACTGATGGGGTAATGAGTTATTGGCAGTGATGGACATAGGATGGAATGCCAGCTGGTGAAGGACACCTGATGGAGGTAGGAGGGGTAATGAGATATCGGCAGTGATGGGATAACATGTGCCTACTGGTGGGGCGGGGAGCAACCTGACTGATGGAGGTAGGAGGGGTAATGAGATATCTGTAGTGATGGGATAACGTGTGCCTACTGGTGGGACGGGGAGGAACCTGACTGATGGAGGTAGGAGGGGTAATGAGATATCGGCAGTGATGGGATACCGTGTGCCTACTGGTGGGACGGGGAGGAACCTGACTGATGGAGGTAGGAGGGGTAATGAGATATCGGTAGTGATGGGATAACGTGTGCCTACTGGTGGGACGGGGAGGAACCTGACTGATGGAGATGGGAGGGGTAATGAGATATCGGCAGTGATGGGATAACGTGTGCCTACTGGTGGGACGGGGAGGAACCTGACTGATGGAGATGGGAGGGGTAATGAGATATCGGCAGTGATGGGATAACGTGTGCCTACTGGTGTGACGGGGAGGAACCTGACTGATGGAGGTAGGAGGGGTAATGAGATATCGGCAGTGATGGAATAACGTGTGCCTACTGGTGGGACGGGGAGGAACCTGACTGATGGAGGTAGGAGGGGTAATGAGATATCTGTAGTGATGGGATAACGTGTGCCTACTGGTGGGACGGGGAGGAACCTGACTGATGGAGATGGGAGGGGTAATGAGATATCTGTAGTGATGGGATAACGTGTGCCTACTGGTGGGATAGGGAGGAACCTGACTGATGGAGGTAGGAGGAGTAATGAGATATCGGCAGTGATGGGATAACATGTGCCTACTGGTGGGACGGGGAGGAACCTGACTGATGGAGGTAGGAGGGGTAATGAGATATCGGTAGTGATGGGATAACGTGTGCCTACTGGTGGGACGGGGAGGAACCTGACTGATGGAGATGGGAGGGGTATTGAGATATCGGCAGTGATGGGATAACGTGTGCCTACTGGTGGGACGGGGAGGAACCTGACTGATGGAGGTAGGAGAGGTAATGAGATATCGGCAGTGATGGGATAACGTGTGCCTACTGGTGGGACGGGGAGGAACCTGACTGATGGAGGTAGGAGGGGTAATGAGATATCGGCAGTGATGGGATAACGTGTGCCTACTGGTGGGACGGGGAGGAACCTGACTGATGGAGGTAGGAGGTGAAATGAGATATCGGCAGTGATGGGATAACGTGTGCCTACTGGTGGGACGGGGAGGAACCTGACTGATGGAGGTAGGAGGGGTAATGAGATATCTGTAGTGATGGGATAACGTGTGCCTACTGGTGGGATAGGGAGGAACCTGACTGATGGAGGTAGGAGGAGTAATGAGATATCGGCAGTGATGGGATAACATGTGCCTACTGGTGGGACGGGGAGGAACCTGACTGATGGAGGTAGGAGGGGTAATGAGATATCGGTAGTGATGGGATAACGTGTGCCTACTGGTGGGACGGGGAGGAACCTGACTGATGGAGGTAGGAGGGGTAATGAGATATCAGTAGTGATGGGTTAACGTGTGCCTACTGGTGGGACGGGAGGAACCTGACTGATGGAGGTAGGAGGGGTAATGAGATATCTGTAGTGATGGGATAACATGCCTACTTGTGGGATGGGGAGGAACCTGACTGATGGAGGTAGGAGGGGTAATGAGATATCGGCAGTGATGGGATAACGTGTGCCTACTGGTGGGATGGGGAGGAACCTGACTGATGGAGATGGGAGGGGTAATGAGATATCGGTAGTGATGGGATAATGTGTGCCTACTGGTGGGACGGAGAGGAACCTGACTGATGGCGGTAGGAGGGGTAATGAGATATCGGTACTGGTGGGACGGGGAGGAACCTGACTGATGGAGATGGGAGGGGTAATGAGATATCTGTAGTGATGGGATAACGTGTGCCTACTGGTGGGATGGAGAGGAACCTGACTGATGGAGATGGGAGGGGTAATGAGATATCGGTAGTGATGGGATAATGTGTGCCTACTGGTGGGACGGAGAGGAACCTGACTGATGGCGGTAGGAGGGGTAATGAGATATCGGTACTGGTGGGACGGGGAGGAACCTGACTGATGGAGATGGGAGGGGTAATGAGATATCTGTAGTGATGGGATAACGTGTGCCTACTGGTGGGATGGGGAGGAACCTGACTGATGGAGGTGGGAGGGATAATGAGATAACGGTAGTGATGGGATAACTTGTGCCTACTGGTGGGACGAGGAGCAACCTGACTGATAAAGATGGGAGGGGTAATGAGATAACGGTAGTGATGGGATAACGTGTGCCTACTGGTGGGACGAGGAGCAACCTGACTGATGGAGGTAGGAGGGGTAATGAGATATCGGTAGTGATGGGATAACGTGTGCCTACTGGTGGGACGAGGAGGAACCTGACATGGAGATGGGAGGGGTAATGAGATATCGATAGTGATGGGATAACGTGCCTACTGGCGGGACGGGGGGAACCTGACTGATGGAGGTAGGAGGGGTAATGAGATATCGATAGTGATGGGATAACGTGCCTACTGGTGGAACGGGGAGGAACCTGACTGATGGAGGTAGGAGGGGTAATGAGATATTGGTAGTGATGGGATAACATGCCTACTGGTGGGACGGGGAGGAACCTGACTGATGGAGGTAGAAGTACATGACAATTATGTGCGAATGGGATCATGTCATTTTATGGCTGTCTGATAGGTGGCGTAATGAGGGATGATGGGCATATCGCAGACATGGAAGAGCTGGAGGTATATTATCTAGTGATTATATTTGGAGGCTGAGTAGCTGGTGATGTGCAGTATACAGGTGATGTACAATATACAGATAGGACTACAGGTGCTGAGTAGCTGGTGATGTACAGTATACAGGTGATGTACAGTATACAGGTGATGTACAATATACAGATAGGACTACAGGTGCTGAGTAGCTGGTGATGTACAGTATACAGGTGATGTACAGTATACAGGTAATGTACATATCATGCTTCTCTTTCTTCTTTCTAGTTCCATGTCTGAAAATTCTCCTCAGTAAGATTCTGGGAATTGGGATAATTATCGGTTCTGTAATGGGTGAGTCCTAATTATTAATGTATCACAGTCTATATCCAATGCATTGTACTGATACTGCAACCCAGTAACTACAGCTAGTTCCACCATAGTGTTCTAATACCGTATACTGATAACTGGCCGCTCTGTGGGGCGTTGCCGTATACTGATAACTGGCCGCTCTGTGGGGCGTTGCCGTATACTGATAACTGGCCGCTCTGTGGGACGTTGCCGTATACTGATAACTGGCCGCTCTGTGGGGCGTTGCCGTATACTGATAACTGGCCGCTCTGTGGGGCGTTGCCGTATACTGATAACTGGCCGCTCTGTGGGACGTTGCCGTATACTGATAACTGGCCGCCCTGTGGGATGTTGCCGTATACTGATAACTGGCCGCTCTGTGGGACGTTGCCGTATACTGATAACCGGCCGCTCTGTGGGACGTTGTCGTATACTGATAACCGCCCGCTCTGTGGGACATTGCCGTATACTGATAACTGGCCGCTCTGTGGGACATTGTTATATACGCCATCATCACCTGGAAACCACAAGTCTCTAATCCCCCAGAAAAACGATTTGACCGATTTATTTAAAAGTGTATAGTGATTGATACAGCAGCTGTCAATCTCACAGAATCATGGGATCTAATTCAGGCCAGATGGCACGGCTGTGACTGTGCAGGCCAGATGGCACGGCTGTGACTTTGCAGGCCAGATGGCACGGCTGTGACTGTGCAGGCCAGATGGCACGGCTGTGACTGTGCAGGCCAGATGGCACGGCTGTGACTTTGCACGCCAGATGGCACGGCTGTGACTGTGCACGCCAGATGGCACGGCTGTGACTTTGCAGGCCATATGATTACCTGTAGGCTGCGCATGCCTACAGCCCATACTATGCCTGCACAAGGACGTCCTGCGATAAAAGCCTGCTAATTATTGGTCGGTCGCAAGGTGATTAACGGGAAGCTGACATTTGGGGGTGGTACCAGACATTTTCTGGGAGTGTCTGGGAAAAACATGTGACATCAGCTCCGCCCCCGATCAGCCTGATTCTATGCAGTAATTGGAGGGATTGTCACAGGCCGAGTACAATTACTGATAAATATGTGTTAATGATCTAGAAAGAACCAACATAAGACCTTACCATGAGAAAGTATTCGTGAGGGGTACTTGGTTGGTGGTGCTCCCAAAAAAGGTTCAGCAGAATAACTGAATCAACAAAAGTGTGTAAGACAGATGCAGGAAGAACACAAAGGGTTTTTGGGGCACACTTTAGAAATAAGTACGTGAAGAGAATGTAAGATGGGTGAAATAAAATTGAACCTTTATTTATTCATATATAAAAAATACGTCACAAATTTTAAATGTGTAAAAGTTTGCAAAATTTAACATATAATATACACTTGTAAGTGTAAAAACACATTAATTTCTGGATATACATGACAAACGATAGTTAATCGTATAATATCAATATAGTAGGCGAAAATGATTGCAGGGTAAGCCCAGCCACTGATGGTTTTAAAACAAAGAATGAGGAATAAATTGTATGAATTAGCAAATGTTGGAAATTGTCTTATACCGTTTATCACAATAATTCTTGTTCGAGGACCAAAGGTTGATGTTATTCCCAGGTTTGGATTGCATAGGGTTGAATGAGAGTTTTAAGCAGGACAGAAGAATGCTCTTTGTAGGCACTTGCTGTCTGGATGTGGATACAGCACTGGATATTCCCTGGTGGTCTCCCAAGAGGTACTGATCCAGCCAGTCACTGCTTAGCTGCTGAGTTTGGGTGGGACCAGGCGGCACAGTGATGTATGGCCGTATATAATCAACAGATGAGAGAGCCCCAAAATGGTACTAGGAGCCAAGTATCACTTCTGCTTTTCCTCTGGTATCATTTAGGTGAATGAGAGATTGATTGAGTCCAGGGGGTAGACGGAAGTAAGCTCGGAACAAGTGAGATGTGGAAATAATTCACAAGAAGAAGGAATGTGCCCACTGCTTGGGTGTCCACAATGGCATATATTCAATGCCGTGGGCGAGCGGTGACTGCGAGCAGGACTTTTTGCTCGCAGTCACCGCTCACCCTGTCAATTTTCAACTGACCCCCCTCATTCGCAAATTCCCCCTCGCTCCGTTTTTTGAGCGAGGGGGAATTTGCGAATGTGCCTCCAAAAGCTGCGAGAGCCGAGGCTAATTACAGCGAGTTTGCTGCACTAGCCGCGGCTCTCGCAGTTTAGGGGAATCTTCGCCGTTCTGTGACTGCGAGGATTCCCCCGGAACGTTGCATAGTGCGAGCGGCCGGCGCGGGGGTTAAACTGCGAGGATCACTGGTTTTCTGTGATCCTCGCAGTTTAACCCCCTCGCCGGCCGCTCGCACCGGCATTGAATACTGCACAATGTATCCACCGTGCCAGCAATGGGACGTGCTGTGTACTGTGGTACGTACAGGGGTAAATGAGGTCTTTGTTAGCTGATGTGAATACCTAATGATAGCAAAATCCACAAGGGTGTCATACATAGAATATAGTGACTCTTATTCAACGAAGATACTTGTAAATTATATCGACATCTGAGTATTGTGGAGAATCCCAATAGAGTTGAAGTCTATGTATAAACAAGTCAAACACGTGTCATCTGACGTCAGGGGGAAACCCAGCCACACGGACCAACTCTCTTCTCTCTCCGGTAAGCTCTTGGCGGCGACAAGAGTCCGGCGACACGCGGACGCATTACCCCGTGCGGCACCCGCCCGCCTGTTTTTGTATCTCTCCCTGCACCAGCATCACAGCCGGCGAGGAGACACGCTCAGGAACAGGACACAGTCTGTGTGTCTGACGCGCCATTGGTTCCTGCGCTAGTTCGCGCTGCTGACAGAGGGAATTGTCTCCTCACTTGCAGGTATTCTTAATGTTCCCCATATTGGCTCTGCACTGCGAACAGACCTTGTGTTATTTACCATACACTCCAAATGTGTATTTCATAATATTGCTTTGCATTGTTAAGCCACTCTGCATGTATAACGCTTACACCGGAGAGAGTGTCTACATCCCCAGGTCTGCATTTATGTTGCCAACTGTTGATGTGTAAGTGGCAACAATTGTATTTAACCTCTTACTGGTCAGAGTGACGCCTGGACAGTAAAGGTGTGCACACACGGCAGGATAAGCCGTGAGGTGCGAGTCCCGATGCGATCAGATCGGATCACGCTATGCTGACACCTGCCCCACATCTCAAGCCCGCGGCCGCAAACAACATCAGCGGCAGAAGACGGGAGGGAGAGTACCGGCACGCCATCCTGACACCTGCCCCATATCTCAAGCCCGCGGCCGCAGGTAACGGCCGCAGACCACATCAGCGGCAGAGATCAAACTGTACCTTGCCCCAACATCAGCTTGGAGTTACCGTCGGGTCAATGCAGGGATAGCGGAGGAATATGGTAAATCACCAGCACCTTTCATACATTATCCCCAAAGGGGTGTAAACCTTGAGACCAACTAATCTTTTCTTTACAGGTCCCACTCACACTATTTTATAAACTTATATTGCATTAATTGTACTCTTTAATCATAGTGCTATTCATATAATCTACTACTTCATTTAACTTTATTTAAATTTATAGCGCTTTAACCCTCAATGAACCAAAATTCTAAGAGCTGCTTAAACAACAAAGTGCGGCACCACTAAATCTACTTGTAAAACCTTGTCAGCTGCGAGCGCCCCAGTGCACCTGGATTACTCTGTCAGGTGACCTCTATTATTCACCCCATAGAGGAGAGGTGTTCTATGACATTGTACATTGTACTCCTGTATGTACCATATCTGTAATACATAGTGGCTGCACTACTCTGTCAGGTGACCTCTAGTATTCACCCCATAGAGGAGAGGTGATCTATAAGATCTGACTATGTACACTGTACTCCTGTATGTACCATATCTGTAATACATAGTTGCTGCACTCTGTGTGCTGGATTACTCTGTCAGGTGACCTCTAGTATTCACCCCTCAGAGGAGAGGTGATCTATAAGATCTGACTATGTACACTGTACATTGTACTCCTGTGGCTGCACTCTGTGTGCTGGATGGGTGTGGTATGGGACTCCGACAGTCGGGATCCCGACAGTCATTATCCCGACGTCGGGATCCCGACTGCCCGGAGTCAGACAGCTCGGGATCCCGACTGTCGGGACCCCATCCGGCACCCGTGCTGGATTATGAGGTAGGATCCTGCTAGGTCCCGCTGTTGCAGATAAGGGTTATCTATAAATGAAGGAGGTTTACAGATATTTTCCTTCTGCCTCACAATGAGCTGTCGGTACAGCACTGACTGGTGCGGAACGTTCCTCTGCATACAGATTGGGGGTGGCAGGATCATTTGGCCGTGTTGATTGGAGGAGATAAAGTAACGTAAGACGCACATTGGTACAAAGTCTTCTCTCTGGCTTAGTAACTAGAATACAGGTCTAGGTTCCCATAGATGTGAGCGATGCAGTGTCTATCAGTGCGTGGTATGAACTAAGTGTAAGGACCTGGTCTGTATGATGAGCTTGTAGTGGGACAGAAACCAAAAGAATCTCCAACCTTAATAGTAAAAATACTTCTGAGCGGTCATAACAGCTGACGTACTGTACAAGAGATTGTGTGCATTGGATGTGAATCACGTGCACAAGCAGCTTCTTCTGAATACAATGTTATCCAGCATGCCTATATTCTGTGTATAATTGCGACTGTATCTGCATAGAAAATGTTATTTTACAGGTTTTATTTTCCAGCCAAACACAATTTGTTTCAATTAGAGCAGGGGTGTCCAAACTTTTTGCAAAGAGGGCCAGATATGGTGACGTGAAAATGTGTGGGGGCCGACCATTCAGCCTGACCTTCTTTGAACCATTCATCACATCAGAATGGTCCCCAACTCTGCCTCCAATCATTGTATGTGCCCCTAGCATGCCCCCACTCACTGTATGTCCCCCAGCGTGCCCCTTCACTGTATATTCTCTGCCTGACCCATTCACTGTTTGTCCCCCAGCCTGTCCCCATTCACTGTATGTCCCCCACTCTGCCCCTTTCACTGTATGCCCCCATTCACTATGTCCCCCAGCCTGCCCACCCTTCTCTGAATGTACCACATACTGCCTCCCTTCGCTGTATATTCCCCTGCAGGAGACAGATGCTTGGGCTCCCGCCGCCGCCGTCCTTCTCTGAATGTACCACATACTGCCTCCCTTCGCTGTATATTCCCCTGCAGGAGACAGATGCTTGGGCTCCCGCCGCCGCCCTTCTCCGCTCCGCATATTACGGGAGCAAGCTTCCCCTTTGCTGCTCCCCCTCCCCGCACACTGCTGTCACTGTGATCATGGTGGAGGGGGATATGAGTGCAGCAGCAGGAGTTGGACACATACTCATCTGAAAGACGGCAAACACGTCTCACAATGGCAGCCGGCGCCCCCTCACTGATACAGACAGCAAGCCAGCAAGGTAAAGGTGCGCTCGCCGGGGTCCCACCTCTAGAGTGCTGTGCTGTGTGTCCCATGTCAGCCTCCAGCCGCCCGCTTCTGGCCGGAGGCTGCGGGCCACAATTGGCCCCGGGCTGGACTTTGGACATGCCTGAATGAGAGCATTCCTTGTTCATGTATCCCATCCGCTGGTGGCGACACTTGCTGGTAAATCCCCCTCACTGCACCCTCCATACATTTCTAGCTGACCAGCACTCTGATATTACTCCATGTATGGAGGCTGCCTACTCATTGCCGTCCCTTTGTTTCACTTATTCCCAGTCAAGGTTCCACAGATAGTGAAGCTCCTGCGATCGGGCACAGCAGAGGGCCTGAGCTTCCAGTCCATCCTCTTGGAGCTGCTGGCACTGTCTGCCACCATGATCTACAGCATCACACATGGGTTCCCGTTCAGGTGAGACGCGGCCGAGGGTGAGCCGGTGACCGGGGCTCTTACACCGTAGGGATCGGGTTATTCACAGCCGAGGGTGAGCCGGTGACCAGGACTCTTACACCGTAGGGATCGGGTTATTCACAGCCGAGGGTGAGCCAGTGACCCGGGGCTCTTACACCGTAGGGATCGGGTTATTCACAGCCGAGGGTGAGCCAGTGACCGGGGCTCTGACACCGTAGGGATCGGGTTATTCACAGCCGAGGGTGAGCCAGTGACCGGGGCTCTTACACCGTAGGGATCTGGTTTCCACAGCCGAGGGTGAGCCGGTGACCGGGGCTCTTACACCGTAGGGATCGGGTTATTCACAGCCGAGGGTGAGCCAGTGACCGGGGCTCTTACACCGTAGGGATCGGGTTATTCACAGCCGAGGGTGAGCCGGTGACCGGGGCTCTTACACCGTAGGGATCGGGTTATTCACAGCCGAGGGTGAGCCAGTGACTGGGGCTCTTACACCGTAGGGATCGGGTTATTCACAGCCGAGGGTGAGCCAGTGACTGGGGCTCTTACACCATAGGGATCAGGTAAGACGCAGCCTGGGATCAGCCAGTGAATGAGGCCCCCGCACTGCAGTGATCAGGTGAGACGCAGCCTGGGATCAGCCAGTGAATGAGGCCCTCGCACTGCAGTGATCAGGTGAGACGCAGCCTGGGATCAGCCAGTGAATGAGGCCCTCGCGCTGCAGTGATCAGGTGAGACGCAGCCTGGGATCAGCCAGTGAATGAGGCCCCCGCACTGCAGTGATCAGGTGAGACGCAGCCTGGGATCAGCCAGTGAATGAGACCCTCGCGCTGCAGTGATCAGGTGAGATGCAGCCTGGGATCAGCCAGTGAATGAGGCCCCCGCACTGCAGTGATCAGGTGAGACGCAGCCTGGGATCAGCCAGTGAATGAGGCCCCCGCGCTGCAGTGATCAGGTGAGACGCAGCCTGGGATCAGCCAGTGAATGAGGCCCCCACACTGCAGTGATCAGGTGAGACGCAGCCTGGGATCAGCCAGTGAATGAGGCCCCCACACTGCAGTGATCAGGTGAGACGCAGCCTGGGATCAGCCAGTAAATGAGGCCCTCGCGCTGCAGTGATCAGGTGAGACGCAGCCTGGGATCAGCCAGTAAATGAGGCCCTCGCACTGCAGTGATCTGGTGAGACGCAGCCTGGGATCAGCCAGTGAATGAGGCCCTCGCGCTGCAGTGATCAGGTGAGACGCAGCCTGGGATCAGCCAGTGAATGAGGCCCTCGCGCTGCAGTGATCAGGTGAGACGCAGCCTGGGATCAACCAGTGAATGAGGCCCCCGCACTGCAGCGATCAGGTGAGACGCAGCCTGGGATCAGCCAGTGAATGAGACCCTCGCACTGCAGTGATCAGGTGAGACGCAGCCTGGGATCAGCCAGTGAATGAGGCCCCCGCACTGCAGTGATCAGGTGAGACGCAGCCTGGGATCAGCCAGTGAATGAGGTCCCCGCACTGCAGTGATCAGGTGAGACGCAGCCTGGGATCAGCCAGTGAATGAGGCCCCCACACTGCAGTGATCAGGTGAGACGCAGCCTGGGATCAGCCAGTGAATGAGGCCCTCGCGCTGCAGTGATCAGGTGAGACGCAGCCTGGGATCAGCCAGTGAATGAGGCCCCCGCACTGCAGTGATCAGGTGAGACGCAGCCTGGGATCAGCCAGTAAATGAGGCCCTCGCGCTGCAGTGATCAGGTGAGATGCAGCCTGGGATCAGCCAGTGAATGAGACCCTCGCACTGCAGTGATCAGGTGAGACGCAGCCTGGGATCAGCCAGTGAATGAGGCCCCCGCGCTGCAGTGATCAGGTGAGACGCAGCCTGGGATCAGCCAGTGAATGAGGCCCTCGCACTGCAGTGATCAGGTGAGACGCAGCCTGGGATCAGCCAGTGAATGAGGCCCCCGCGCTGCAGTGATCAGGTGAGACGCAGCCTGGGATCAGCCAGTGAATGAGGTCCCCGCACTGCAGTGATCAGGTGAGACGCAGCCTGGGATCAGCCAGTGAATGAGACCCCCGCACTGCAGTGATCAGGTGAGACGCAGCCTGGGATCAGCCAGTGAATGAGGTCCCCGCACTGCAGTGATCAGGTGAGACGCAGCCTGGGGATCAGCCAGTGAATGAGGTCCCCGCACTGCAGTGATCAGGTGAGACGCAGCCTGGGATCAGCCAGTGAATGAGGCCCCCGCACTGCAGTGATCAGGTGAGACGCAGCCTGGGATCAGCCAGTGAATGAGGTCCCCGCACTGCAGTGATCAGGTGAGACGCAGCCTGGGATCAGCCAGTGAATGAGGCCCCCACACTGCAGTGATCAGGTGAGACGCAGCCTGGGATCAGCCAGTGAATGAGGCCCTCGCGCTGCAGTGATCAGGTGAGACGCAGCCTGGGATCAGCCAGTGAATGAGGCCCCCGCACTGCAGTGATCAGGTGAGACGCAGCCTGGGATCAGCCAGTAAATGAGGCCCTCGCGCTGCAGTGATCAGGTGAGATGCAGCCTGGGATCAGCCAGTGAATGAGACCCTCGCACTGCAGTGATCAGGTGAGACGCAGCCTGGGATCAGCCAGTGAATGAGGCCCCCGCGCTGCAGTGATCAGGTGAGACGCAGCCTGGGATCAGCCAGTGAATGAGGCCCTCGCACTGCAGTGATCAGGTGAGACGCAGCCTGGGATCAGCCAGTGAATGAGGCCCCCGCGCTGCAGTGATCAGGTGAGACGCAGCCTGGGATCAGCCAGTGAATGAGGTCCCCGCACTGCAGTGATCAGGTGAGACGCAGCCTGGGATCAGCCAGTGAATGAGACCCCCGCACTGCAGTGATCAGGTGAGACGCAGCCTGGGATCAGCCAGTGAATGAGGCCCCCGCACGGTGTAATTAGTTCTTTGGGTCTCGGAGTAACAGCGATGGGAGGCTGCGTTACACTAATGGGGCTTAGTTACACCTGGACATGGGGGGGTAACTGCAGTACACCGGGCAGCTGTCATGTTAGGGTGCGACAGTCGCCACGCTGTCCTCAGCCGCCATGTTTGGGTGCATCTCACGTTCTCCTCTATCTCTTGCAGTGCGTGGGGTGAAGTCCTCTTCCTCATGGTACAGACTCTTATCATCGGATTTCTGATCCAGCACCTGAGCGGACGCACACCTCAGGGTATGGGAGCTGCTTGTTGTGTCTCCTCCTGATCCCCTCCATTCTCGGCTTCTTATTCCTGCTCTCCTCTTACCTAGGTGTTCTCTTCCTCAGTGTGTACTTCTGCCTCATCGCCATCCTCCTGTCTCCTGTCATTCCAATGGTCCTGGTCACCATCCTACAGGCCACCACCATGCCAGCTGTCATCGTCAGCAGAGTAAGTGCACCGTGCCGCCCCGGGGGGAGGTGTGGCTAACGCTTAGCTCAGTTCTGTCTGTGTCACCCTACAGGGGAAGGGGCAGGATCATATCTCCCTTCTGTCTGTGTCACCCTACAGGGGGGGGGCAGGCTCATAGCTCCCTTCTATCTGTATCACCCTGCAGGGGGAGGGACGGGCTCATAGCTCCCTTCTGTCTGTCACCCTGCAGGGGGAGGGGCAGGCTCATAGCTCCCTTCTGTCTGTGTCACCCTGCAGGGGGAGGGGTGGGCTCATAGCTCCCTTCTGTCTGTGTCACCCTGCAGGGGGAGGGGCAGGCCCATAGCTCCCTTCTATCTGTATCACCCTGCAGGGGGAAGGGCAGGATCATAGCTCCCTTCTGTCTGTGTCACCCTGCAGGGGGAGGGACGGGCTCATAGCTCCCTTCTGTCTGTGTCACCCTGCAGGGGGAGGGGCAGGCTCATAGCTCCCTTCTGTCTGTGTCACCCTGCAGGGGGAGGGGTGGGCTCATAGCTCCCTTCTGTCTGTGTCACCCTGCAGGGGGAGGGGCGGGCTCATAGCTCCCTTCTGTCTGTGTCACCCTGCAGGGGGAGGGGCAGGATCATATCTCCCTTCTGTCTGTCACCCTGCAGGGGGAGGGACAAGCTCATAGCCCCCTTCTGTCTGTGTCACCCTGCAGGGGGAGGGGCAGGATCATATCTCCCTTCTGTCTGTATCACTGTGTCACCCTGCAGGGGGAGGGACGGGCTCATAGCTCCCTTCTATCTGTATCACCCTGCAGGGGTAGGGGCAGGCTCATAGCTCCCTTCTGTCTGTGTCACCCTGCAGGGGGAGGGGTGGGCTCACAGCTCCCTTCTGGCTGTGTCACCATGCAGGGGTAGGGGCAGGCTCATAGCTCCCTTCTGTCTGTGTCACCCTGCAGGGGGAGGGGCGGGCTCACAGCTCCCTTCTGTCTGTGTCACCCTGCAGGGGGAGGGGCGGGCTCACAGCTCCCTTCTGTCTGTGTCACCCTGCAGGGGGAGGGGCGGGCTCACAGCTCCCTTCTGTCTGTGTCACCCTGCAGGGGGAGGGGCGGGCTCACAGCTCCCTTCTGTCTGTGTCACCCTGCAGGGGGAGGGGCGGGCTCACAGCTCCCTTCTGTCTGTGTCACCCTGCAGGGGGAGGGGCGGGCTCACAGCTCCCTTCTGTCTGTGTCACCCTGCAGGGGGAGGGGCGGGCTCATAGCTCCCTTCTGTCTGTGTCACCCTGCAGGGGGAGGGGCAGGCTCATAGCTCCCTTCTGTCTGTGTCACCCTGCAGGGGGAGGGGTGGGCTCATAGCTCCCTTCTGTCTGTGTCACCCTGCAGGGGGAGGGGCGGGCTCATAGCTCCCTTCTGTCTGTCACCCTGCAGGGGGAGGGGCGGGCTCATAGCTCCCTTCTGTCTGTGTCACCCTGCAGGGGGAGGGGCAGGATCATATCTCCCTTCTGTCTGTGTCACCCTGCAGGGGGAGGGGTGGGCTCACAGCTCCCTTCTGGCTGTGTCACCATGCAGGGGTAGGGGCAGGCTCATAGCTCCCTTCTGTCTGTGTCACCCTGCAGGGGGAGGGGCGGGCTCACAGCTCCCTTCTGTCTGTGTCACCCTGCAGGGGGAGGGGCGGGCTCACAGCTCCCTTCTGTCTGTGTCACCCTGCAGGGGGAGGGGCGGGCTCACAGCTCCCTTCTGTCTGTGTCACCCTGCAGGGGGGAGGGGCGGGCTCACAGCTCCCTTCTGTCTGTGTCACCCTGCAGGGGGGAGGGGCGGACTCACAGCTCCCTTCTGTCTGTGTCACCCTGCAGGGGGAGGGGCGGGCTCACAGCTCCCTTCTGTCTGTGTCACCCTGCAGGGGGAGGGGCGGGCTCACAGCTCCCTTCTGTCTGTGTCACCCTGCAGGGGGAGGGGCGGGCACATAGCTCCCTTCTGTCTGTGTCACCCTGCAGGGGGAGGGGTGGGCTGACAGCTCCCTTCAGGACAGGCTGAAATGTATTTTCTAATGTTATTCTATCTCCGCAGCTTATACAAGCAATGACAAACTATAGGAATGGCCATACTGGACAGTTATCTGCAGTGACCGTTGCACTATTGTTTCTTGGTTCACTCGCTCGAATATTCACTTCTGTTCAGGTAATACCCTGTACATGTATACCATAGTGTGTGTGTGTGTGTGTGTATATGTGATATATATATATATATATATATATATATATCGCAAAGAATATATTTATATTGCTCAAAGAAACAAAGGGAACTCTAACATAACACATCCTAAATATGAATGAAATATTCTTATTAAATACTTGGTTCTTTACATAGTTTAATGTGCTGACAACAAAATCACACAAAAATGATCAATGGAAATCACATTTATTAACCCATGGAGGTCTGGATTTGGAGTCACACTGAAAATTACAGTGGAAAAACACACTACGGGCTGATCCAACTTTGATGTAATGTCCTTAAAACAAGTCAGAATGAGGCTCAGTAGTGTGTGTGGCCTCCACGTGCCTGTATGACCTCCCTACAACGCCCGGGCATGCTCCTGATGAGGTGGCGGATGGTCTCCTGAGGGATCTCCTCCCAGACCTGGACTAAAGCATCCGCCAACTCCTGGACAGTCTGTGGTGCAACGTGGTGTTGGTGGATGGAGCGAGACATGATGTCCCAGTAGTGCTCAGGATTCAGGTCTGGGGAACGGATGGGCCAGTCCATAGCATCAATGCCTTCGTCTTGCAGGAACTGCTGACACACTCCAGCCACGTGATGTCTAGCATTGTCTTGCATTAGGAGGAACCCAGGGCCAACCGCGCCAGCATATGGTCTCACAAGGGGTCTGAGGATCTCATCTCGGTACCTAATGGCAGTCCCCCCCCCATAGAAATGCCACCCCACACCATTACTTACCCACTGCCAAACTGGTCCTGCTGGAGGATGTTGCTGGCAGCAGAACGTTCTCCTTGGCTTCTCCAGACTCTGTCACCTCTCTCATGTGCTCAGTGTGAACCGGCTTTCATCTGTGAAGAGCACAGGGCGCCAGTGGCAAATTTGCCAATCTTGGTGTTCTCTGGCAAATGCCAAACGTTCTGCACGGTGTTGGGCTGTAAGCACAACCCTCACCTGTGGGAGTCAGGCCCTCATGCCACCCTCATAGAGTCTGTTTCTGACCGTAAGTAGTCATATGCACATTTGTGGCCTGCTGGAGCTCAGTTTGCAGGGCTCTGGCAGTGCTCCCCCTGTTCCTCCTTGCACAAAGGCGGCGGTAGCGGTCCTGCTGCTGGGTTGTTGCCCTCCTCCGGCCTCCTCCACGTCTCCTGATGTACTGGCCTGTCTCCTGGTAGCGCCTCCATGCTCTGGACACTACACTGGCAGACACAGCAATCCTTCTTGCCACAGCTCACATTGATGTGCCATCCTGGATGAGCTGCACTACCTGAGCCACTTGTGTGGGCTGTAGACTCCGTCTCATGCTACCACTAGAGTGACAGCACCGCCAGCATTCACAAGTGACCAAAACATCAGCCAGAAAGCATAGGAGCTGAGAAGTGGTCTGTGGTCACCACCTGCAGAACATCTCCTTTATTGGAGGGGGGTCCTGCTAATGGCCTATAATATTCCCCTGTTGTCTATTCCATTTGCACAACAGCATGTGATACTGATTGTCAGTCAGTGTTGCTTCCTAAGCGGACAGTGTGATTTCACAGAAGTGGGATTGACTAAAGGTGTGTATACACATGCTATAATCGCTGGAAATATGGTCGCTGAGCGACCATACTGCCAGCGATTGGAGTGTGCACCAGCGATAAATCGCCAGGTGCACGCTCCCGTTTTTAGCCCCCTTGCTACTGCGACCATCTCGCTGATGAAAAGGAGACACTGAGCAATATATCGCCCCGTGTGTACACAGCTTTAGAGTTACATTGTGTTGTTTAAGTGTTCCCTTTTTATTTTTTTGAGCAGTGTATATATAGTATGGTGTAGTAGTGTCTGTACTGGGCTGTGTGTATATATGGCATGGTGTAGTATTGTATGTACTGGGCTGTGTGTGTGTATGGCATGGTGTAGTAGTGTCTGTACTGGGCTGTGTGTGTGTGTATATGGCACGGTGTAGTAGTGTATGTACTGGGCTGTGTGTGTATATATGGCATGGTGTAGTAGTGTATGTACTGGGCTGTGTATATATGGCATGGTGTAGTAGTGTATGTACTGGGCTGTGTGTGTGTATATATAGCATGGTGTAGTAGTGTCTGTACTGGGCTGTGTGTGTGTATGTATGGCATAATGTAGTAGTGTCTGTACTGGGCTGTGTGTATATGGCATGGTGTAGTAGTGTATGTACAGGGCTGTGTGTGTGTATATGGCATGGTGTAGTAGTGTCTGTACTGGGCTGTGTGTATATATGGCATGGTGTAGTAGTGTATGTACTGGGCTGTGTGTGTATATGACATGGTGTAGTAGTGTCTGTACTGGGCTGTGTGTGTATATATATGACATGGTGTAGTAGTGTCTGTACTGGGCTGTGTGTGTATATATGGCATGGTGTAGTAGTGTATGCACAGGGCTGTGTGTGTGTATATGGCATGGTGTAGTAGTGTCTGTACTGGGCTGTGTGTGTGTATGTATGGCATAATGTAGTAGTGTATGTACTGGGCTGTGAGTATATATGGCATGGTGTAGTAGTGTCTGTACTGGGCTGTGTGTGTGTATATGGCATGGTGTAGTAGTGTATGTACTGGGCTGTGTATATATGGCATGGTGTAGTAGTGTATGTACTGGGCTGTGTGTGTGTATATGGCATGGTGTAGTAGTGTCTGTACTGGGCTGTGTGTGTATATATGGCATGGTGTAGTAGTGTATGTACTGGGCTGTGTGTGTGTATATATGGCATGGTGTAGTAGTGTCTGTACTGGTCTGTGTGTGTATATGGCATAGTGTAGTAGTGTATGTACTGGGCTGTGTGTATATATGGCATGGTGTAGTAGTGTATGCACAGGGCTGTGTGTATATATGGCATGGTGTAGTAGTGTCTGTACTGGGCTGTGTGTGTGTATATGGCATGGTGTAGTAGTGTCTGTACTGGTCTGTGTATATATGGCACGGTGTAGTAGTGTCTGTACTGGGCTGTGTGTGTATATATGGCATGGTGTAGTAGTGTATGTACTGGGCTGTGTATATATGGCATGGTGTAGTAGTGTATGTACTGGGCTGTGTGTGTATATGGCATGGTGTAGTAGTGTCTGTACTGGGCTGTGTGTGTGTATGTATGGCATAATGTAGTAGTGTATGTACTGGGCTGTGTGTATATATGGCATGGTGTAGTAGTGTCTGTACTGGGCTGTGTGTGTATATATAGCATGGTGTAGTAGTGTATGTACTGGGCTGTGTGTATATATGGCATGGTGTAGTAGTGTATGTACTGGGCTGTGTGTGTGTATATGGCATGGTGTAGTAGTGTATGTACTGGGCTGTGTATAAATGGCATGGTGTAGTAGTGTATGTACTGGGCTGTGTGTGTGTGTATATGGCATGGTGTAGTAGTGTCTGTACTGGGCTGTGTGTGTATATATGGCATGGTGTAGTAGTGTATGTACTGGGCTGTGTGTGTGTATATATGGCATGGTGTAGTAGTGTCTGTACTGGTCTGTGTGTGTATATGGCATGGTGTAGTAGTGTATGTACTGGGCTGTGTGTATATATGGCATGGTGTAGTAGTGTATGTACTGGGCTGTGTGTATATATGGCATGGTGTAGTAGTGTATGCACAGGGCTGTGTGTATATATGGCATGGTGTAGTAGTGTCTGTACTGGGCTGTGTGTGTGTATATGGCATGGTGTAGTAGTGTCTGTACTGGGCTGTGTATATATGGCACGGTGTAGTAGTGTCTGTACTGGGCTGTGTGTGTATATATGGCATGGTGTAGTAGTGTATGTACTGGGCTGTGTATATATGGCATGGTGTAGTAGTGTATGTACTGGGCTGTGTGTGTATATGGCATGGTGTAGTAGTGTATGTACTGGGCTGTGTGTGTATATATGGCATGGTGTAGTAGTGTATGTACTGGACTGTGTGTATATATGGCATGGTGTAGCAGTGTATGTACTGGGCTGTGTATATGGCATGGTGTAGTAGTGTCTGTACTGGGCTGTATGTATATATGGCATGGTGTAGTAGTGTATGTACTGGGCTGTGTGTGTGTGTATATGGCATGGTGTAGTAGTGTCTGTACTGGGCTGTGTGTGTATATATGGCATGGTGTAGTAGTGTATGTACTGGGCTGTGTGTGTGTATATATGGCATGGTGTAGTAGTGTCTGTACTGGTCTGTGTGTGTATATGGCATGGTGTAGTAGTGTATGTACTGGGCTGTGTGTATATATGGCATGGTGTAGTAGTGTATGTACTGGGCTGTGTGTATATATGGCATGGTGTAGTAGTGTATGCACAGGGCTGTGTGTATATATGGCATGGTGTAGTAGTGTCTGTACTGGGCTGTGTGTGTGTATATGGCATGGTGTAGTAGTGTCTGTACTGGGCTGTGTATATATGGCATGGTGTAGTAGTGTCTGTACTGGGCTGTGTGTGTATATATGGCATGGTGTAGTAGTGTATGTACTGGGCTGTGTATATATGGCATGGTGTAGTAGTGTATGTACTGGGCTGTGTGTGTATATGGCATGGTGTAGTAGTGTATGTACTGGGCTGTGTGTGTATATATGGCATGGTGTAGTAGTGTATGTACTGGACTGTGTGTATATATGGCATGGTGTAGCAGTGTATGTACTGGGCTGTGTATATGGCATGGTGTAGTAGTGTCTGTACTGGGCTGTATGTATATATGGCATGGTGTAGTAGTGTATGTACTGGGCTGTGTGTGTATATGGCATGGTGTAGTAGTGTATGTACTGGGTTGTGTGTATATATGGCATGGTGTAGTAGTGTCTGTACTGGGCTGTGTATATATGGCATGGTGTAGTAGTGTCTGTACTGGGCTGTGTGTATATATATGGCATGGTGTAGTAGTGTCTGTACTGGGCTGTGTGTATATATGGCATGGTGTAGTAGTGTATGTACTGGGCTGTGTGTATATATGGCATGGTGTAGTAGTGTATGTACTGGGCTGTGTGTATATATGGCATGGTGTAGTAGTGTCTGTACTGGGCTGTGTGTATATATGGCATGGTGTAGTAGTGTCTGTACTGGGCTGTGTGTATATATGGCATGGTGTAGTAGTGTCTGTACTGGGCTGTGTATATATGGCATGGTGTAGTAGTGTATGTACTGGGTTGTGTGTATATATGGCATGGTGTAGAAGTGTCTGTACTGGGCTGTGTGTATATATGGCATGGTGTAGTAGTGTCTGTACTGGGCTGTGTGTGTATATATGGCATGGTGTAGTAGTGTATGTACTGGGCTGTGTGTATATATGGCAGGGGTCGGGAACCAATGGCTCGCGAGCCAGGTGTGGCTCTTTTGATGATTGCATATGGCTCGCAGACTGCCTGATTTTTTTATCCCCTTTCTATGAGGATACGCGGCTGACATCGGGGGAATGGATTGAGCCGTCAGCGCGGCGGCGGGGGGGGGGGGGGGGGGATGTGGGTGGAAGAGCTGATACGCCGCAGTGTGTACTGTAGGCTCTTCCAGCTACATCCCACACCCGCCGTGCTGACAGGCTGCCCGCCGCGCTGATAGGCTCCCCACCTCTGCTGACACGTGGGGAATCACTGCGCGCCACACGGGTGCTGGAGGCTTTTGGACACTGACGGTGAGTGTAACTTACAGCAGTAAGTTTGTGCTGGGGCATTCTGTGCACTTCTATTATACTGCTGGGGGCATTATGTGTGGTATACTGCTGGGGGCATTATGTGTGGTATACTGCTGGGGGCATTATGTGTGGTATACTGCTGGGGGCATCATGTGTGGTATACTGCTGGGGGCATTATGTGTGGTATATTGCTGGGGGCATTCTGTGCACTTCTATTATACTGCTGGGGGCATTATGTGTGTGTTATACTGCTGGGGGCATTATCTGTGGTATACTGCTGGGGGCATTATGTGTGTGTTATACTGCTGGGGGCATTATGTGTGGTATACTGCTGGGGGCATTATGTGTGGTATACTGCTGGGGGCATTATGTGTGGTATACTGCTGGAGGCATTATGTGTGTTATACTGCTGGGGGCATTATCTGTGTTCCTGCTGGGGGCATTATGTGTGGTATACTGCTGGGGGCATTATGTGTGGTATACTGCTGGGGGCATTATGTGGGGTATACTGCTGGAGGCATTATGTGTGTTATACTGCTGGGGGCATTATGTGTGGTATACTGCTGGGGGCATTCTGTGCACTTCTATTATACTGCTGGGGGCATTATGTGTGTGTTATACTGCTGGGGGCATTATGTGTGGTATACTGCTGGGGGCATTATGTGGGGTATACTGCTGGGGGCATTATGTGTGTTATACTGCTCGCATTAATGGTGAGTATTATAACAACATTATTTAAAAGAATAAATTCAGAGGCGTTTTATACTGACATTTAGTTGAATTCACTTTTAAAATATATTATATGGCTCTCACTGAAATAAATTTCCAAATATTTTGCTTTCATGGCTCTCTTAGTCAAAAAGGTTCCTGACCCCTGATATATGGCATGGTGTAGTAGTGTATGTACTGGGCTGTGTGTGTGTGTATATGGCATGGTGCAGTAGTGTCTGTACTGGGCTGTGTGTATATATGGCATGGTGTAGTAGTGTATGTACTGGGCTGTGTGTGTATATATGGCATGGTGTAGTAGTGTATGTACTGGGCTGTGTGTATATATGGCATGGTGTAGTAGTGTATGTACCGGGCTGTGTGTATATATGGCATGGTGCAGTAGTGTATGTACTGGGCTGTGTGTGTATATATGGCATGGTGTAGTAGTGTATGTACTGGGCTGTGTGTATATATGGCATGGTGTAGTAGTGTATGTACTGGGCTGTGTGTGTGTATATGGCATGGTGCAGTAGTGTCTGTACTGGGCTGTGTGTATATATGGCATGGTGTAGTAGTGTATGTACTGGGCTTTGTGTATATATGGCATGGTGTAGTAGTGTATGTACTGGGCTGTGTGTGTATATGGCATGGTGTAGTAGTGTCTGTACTGGGCTGTGTGTGTGTATATATGGCATGGTGTAGTAGTGTCTGTACTGGGCTGTGTGTGTGTGTATATATGGCATGGTGTAGTAGTGTGTGTACTGGGCTGTGTGTGTATATATGGCATGGTGTAGTAGTGTATGTACTGTGCTGTGTGTGTATATATGGCATGGTGTAGTAGTGTATGTACTGGGATGTGTGTGTGTATATATGGCATGGTGTAGTAGTGTCAGTACTGGGCTGTGTGTATATATGGCATGGTGTAGTAGTGTCTGTACTGGTCTGTGTGTGTATATGGCATGGTGTAGTAGTGTATGTACTGGGCTGTGTGTGTATATGGCATGGTGTAGTAGTGTATGCACAGGGCTGTGTGTATATATGGCATGGTGTAGTAGTGTCTGTACTGGGCAGTGTGTATGGCATGGTGTAGTAGTGTATGTACTGGGCTGTGTGTGTATATGGCATGGTGTAGTAGTGTATGTACTGGGTTGTGTGTATATATGGCATGGTGTAGTAGTGTCTGTACTGGGCTGTGTATATATGGCATGGTGTAGTAGTGTATGTACTGGGTTGTGTGTATATATGGCATGGTGTAGAAGTGTCTGTACTGGGCTGTGTGTATATATGGCATGGTGTAGTAGTGTCCGTACTGGGTTGTGTGTATATATGGCATGGTGTAGTGGTGTCTGTACTGGGCTGTGTGTGTATATATGGCATGGTGTAGTAGTGTATGTACTGGGCTGTGTGTATATATGGCATGGTGTAGTAGTGTATGTACTGGGCTGTGTGTGTATATGGCATGGTGTAGTAGTGTATGTACTGGGTTGTGTGTATATATGGCATGGTGTAGTAGTGTCTGTACTGGGCTGTGTATATATGGCATGGTGTAGTAGTGTCTGTACTGGGCTGTGTGTATATATGGCATGGTGTAGTAGTGTCTGTACTGGGCTGTGTGTATATATGGCATGGTGTAGTAGTGTATGTACTGGGCTGTGTGTATATATGGCATGGTGTAGTAGTGTATGTACTGGGCTGTGTGTATATATGGCATGGTGTAGTAGTGTCTGTACTGGGCTGTGTGTATATATGGCATGGTGTAGTAGTGTCTGTACTGGGCTGTGTGTATATATGGCATGGTGTAGTAGTGTCTGTACTGGGCTGTGTATATATGGCATGGTGTAGTAGTGTATGTACTGGGTTGTGTGTATATATGGCATGGTGTAGAAGTGTCTGTACTGGGCTGTGTGTATATATGGCATGGTGTAGTAGTGTCTGTACTGGGCTGTGTGTGTATATATGGCATGGTGTAGTAGTGTATGTACTGGGCTGTGTGTATATATGGCAGGGGTCGGGAACCAATGGCTCGCGAGCCAGGTGTGGCTCTTTTGATGATTGCATATGGCTCGCAGACTGCCTGATTTTTTTATCCCCTTTCTATGAGGATACGCGGCTGACATCGGGGGAATGGATTGAGCCGTCAGCGCGGCGGCGGGGGGGGGGGGGGATGTGGGTGGAAGAGCTGATACGCCGCAGTGTGTACTGTAGGCTCTTCCAGCTACATCCCACACCCGCCGTGCTGACAGGCTGCCCGCCGCGCTGATAGGCTCCCCACCTCTGCTGACACGTGGGGAATCACTGCGCGCCACACGGGTGCTGGAGGCTTTTGGACACTGACGGTGAGTGTAACTTACAGCAGTAAGTTTGTGCTGGGGCATTCTGTGCACTTCTATTATACTGCTGGGGGCATTATGTGTGGTATACTGCTGGGGGCATTATGTGTGGTATACTGCTGGGGGCATTATGTGTGGTATATTGCTGGGGGCATTCTGTGCACTTCTATTATACTGCTGGGGGCATTATGTGTGTGTTATACTGCTGGGGGCATTATCTGTGGTATACTGCTGGGGGCATTATGTGTGTGTTATACTGCTGGGGGCATTATGTGTGGTATACTGCTGGGGGCATTATGTGTGGTATACTGCTGGGGGCATTATGTGTGGTATACTGCTGGAGGCATTATGTGTGTTATACTGCTGGGGGCATTATCTGTGTTCCTGCTGGGGGCATTATGTGTGGTATACTGCTGGGGGCATTATGTGTGGTATACTGCTGGGGGCATTATGTGGGGTATACTGCTGGAGGCATTATGTGTGTTATACTGCTGGGGGCATTATGTGTGGTATACTGCTGGGGGCATTCTGTGCACTTCTATTATACTGCTGGGGGCATTATGTGTGTGTTATACTGCTGGGGGCATTATGTGTGGTATACTGCTGGGGGCATTTATGTGGGGTATACTGCTGGGGGCATTATGTGTGTTATACTGCTCGCATTAATGGTGAGTATTATAACAACATTATTTAAAAGAATAAATTCAGAGGCGTTTTATACTGACATTTAGTTGAATTCACTTTTAAAATATATTATATGGCTCTCACTGAAATAAATTTCCAAATATTTTGCTTTCATGGCTCTCTTAGTCAAAAAGGTTCCTGACCCCTGATATATGGCATGGTGTAGTAGTGTATGTACTGGGCTGTGTGTGTGTGTATATGGCATGGTGCAGTAGTGTCTGTACTGGGCTGTGTGTATATATGGCATGGTGTAGTAGTGTATGTACTGGGCTGTGTGTGTATATGGCATGGTGCAGTAGTGTCTGTACTGGGCTGTGTGTATATATGGCATGGTGTAGTAGTGTATGTACTGGGCTTTGTGTATATATGGCATGGTGTAGTAGTGTATGTACTGGGCTGTGTGTGTATATGGCATGGTGTAGTAGTGTCTGTACTGGGCTGTGTGTGTGTATATATGGCATGGTGTAGTAGTGTCTGTACTGGGCTGTGTGTGTGTGTATATATGGCATGGTGTAGTAGTGTGTGTACTGGGCTGTGTGTGTATATATGGCATGGTGTAGTAGTGTATGTACTGTGCTGTGTGTGTATATATGGCATGGTGTAGTAGTGTATGTACTGGGATGTGTGTGTGTATATATGGCATGGTGTAGTAGTGTCAGTACTGGGCTGTGTGTATATATGGCATGGTGTAGTAGTGTCTGTACTGGTCTGTGTGTGTATATGGCATGGTGTAGTAGTGTATGTACTGGGCTGTGTGTGTATATGGCATGGTGTAGTAGTGTATGCACAGGGCTGTGTGTATATATGGCATGGTGTAGTAGTGTCTGTACTGGGCAGTGTGTATGGCATGGTGTAGTAGTGTATGTACTGGGCTGTGTGTGTATATGGCATGGTGTAGTAGTGTATGTACTGGGTTGTGTGTATATATGGCATGGTGTAGTAGTGTCTGTACTGGGCTGTGTATATATGGCATGGTGTAGTAGTGTATGTACTGGGTTGTGTGTATATATGGCATGGTGTAGAAGTGTCTGTACTGGGCTGTGTGTATATATGGCATGGTGTAGTAGTGTCCGTACTGGGTTGTGTGTATATATGGCATGGTGTAGTGGTGTCTGTACTGGGCTGTGTGTGTATATATGGCATGGTGTAGTAGTGTATGTACTGGGCTGTGTGTATATATGGCATGGTGTAGTAGTGTATGTACTGGGCTGTGTGTGTATATGGCATGGTGTAGTAGTGTATGTACTGGGCTTTGTGTATATATGGCATGGTGTAGTAGTGTATGTACTGGGCTGTGTGTGTATATGGCATGGTGTAGTAGTGTCTGTACTGGGCTGTGTGTGTGTATATATGGCATGGTGTAGAAGTGTCTGTACTGGGCTGTGTGTGTGTGTATATATGGCATGGTGTAGTAGTGTGTGTACTGGGCTGTGTGTGTATATATGGCATGGTGTAGTAGTGTATGTACTGTGCTGTGTGTGTATATATGGCATGGTGTAGTAGTGTCTGTACTGGGCTGTGTGTGTATATATGGCATGGTGTAGTAGTGTATGTACTGGGCTGTGTGTGTATATGGCATGGTGTAGTAGTGTATGTACTGGGCTTTGTGTATATATGGCATGGTGTAGTAGTGTATGTACTGGGCTGTGTGTGTATATGGCATGGTGTAGTAGTGTATGTACTGGGATGTGTGTGTGTGTGTATATATGGCATGGTGTAGTAGTGTCTGTACTGGGCTGTGTGTATATATGGCATGGTGTAGTAGTGTCTGTACTGGGCTGTGTGTGTATATGGCATGGTGTAGTAGTGTCTGTACTGGGCTGTGTGTATATATGACATGGTGTAGTAGTGTCTGTACTGGGCTGTGTGTGTATATATGGTATGGTGTAGTAGTGTCTGTACTGGGCAGTGTGTATGGCATGGTGTAGTAGTGTCTGTACTGGGCTGTGTGTATATATGGCATGGTGTAGTACTGTCTGTACTGGCCTGTGTGTATATATGGCATGGTATAGTACTGTCTGTACTGGCCTGTGTGTATATATGGCATGGTGTAGTAGTGTATGTACTAGGCTGTGTGTATATGGCATGGTGTAGTAGTGTATGTACTGGGCTGTGTGTGTATATGGCATGGTGTAGTAGTGTATGTACTGGGCTGTGTGTGTATATGGCATGGTGTAGTAGTGTCTGTACTGGGCTGTGTGTGTATATATGACATGGTGTAGTAGTGTATGTACTGGGCTGTGTGTGTATATGACATGGTGTAGTAGTGTCTGTACTGGGCTGTGTGTGTATATATGGCATGGTGTAGTAGTGTATGTACTTGGCTGTGTGTATATATGGCATGGTGTAGTAGTGTATGTACTGGGCTGTGTGTATATATGGCATGGTGTAGTAGTGTATGTACTGGGCTGTGTGTATATATGGCATGGTGTAGTAGTGTATGTACTGGGCTGTGTGTGTATATATGGCATGGTGCAGTAATGTATGTACTGGGCTGTGTGTATATATGGCATGGTGTAGTAGTGTATGTACTGGGCTGTGTGTGTATATATGGCATGGTATAGTAGTGTCTGTACTGGGCTGTGTGTATATATGACATGGTGTAGTAGTGTCTGTACTGGGCTGTGTATATATGACATGGTGTAGTAGTGTCTGTACTGGGCTGTGTGTATATATATATGGCATGGTTTAGTAGTGTATGTACTGGGCTGTGTGTATATATGGCATGGTGTAGTAGTGTCTGTACTGGGCTGTGTGTATATATGGCATGGTGTAGTAGTGTATGTACTGGGCTGTGTGTATATATGGCATGGTGTAGCAGTGTCTGTACTGGGCTGTGTGTATATATGGCATGGTGTAGTAGTGTCTGTACTGGGCTGTGTGTGTATATATGGCATGTTGTAGTAGTGTATGTACTGGGCTGTGTGTGTATATATGGCATGGTGTAGTAGTGTATGTACTGGGCTGTGTGTATATATGGCATGGTGTAGTACTGTCTGTACTGGGCTGTGTGTGTGTGTGTATATATGGCATGGTGTAGTAGTGTATGTACTGGGCTGTGTGTGTATATATGGCATGGTGTAGTAGTGTATGTACTGGGCTGTGTGTGTATATATGGCATGGTGCAGTAGTGTCTGTACTGGGCTGTGTGTGTATATGGCATGGTGTAGTAGTGTATGTACTGGGCTGTGTGTGTATATGGCATGGTGTAGTAGTGTATGTACTGGGCTGTGTATATGGCATGGTGTAGTAGTGTCTGTACTGGGCTGTGTGTGTATATGGCATGGTGTAGTAGTGTATGTACTGGGCTGTGTGTGTATATATGGCATGGTGTAGTAGTGTATGTACTGGGCTGTGTGTGTATATATGGCATGGTGTAGTAGTGTATGTACTGGGCTGTGTGTGTATATATGGCATGGTGTAGTAGTGTCTGTACTGGGCTGTGTGTGTATATATGGTATGGTGTAGTAGTGTATGTACTGGGCTGTGTGTATATATGGCATGGTGTAGTAGTGTATGTACTGGGCTGTGTGTGTATATATGGCATGGTGTAGTAGTGTCTGTACTGGGCTGTGTGTGTATATATGGCATGGTGTAGTAGTGTCTGTACTGGGCTGTGTGTATATATGGCATGGTGTAGTAGTGTATGTACTGGGCTGTGTGTGTATATATGACATGGTGTAGTAGTGTATGTACTGGGCTGTGTGTGTATATATGGCATGGTGCAGTAGTGTCTGTACTGGGCTGTGTGTGTATATGGCATGGTGTAGTAGTGTATGTACTGGGCTGTGTGTATATATGGCATGGTGTAGAAGTGTATGTACTGGGCTGTGTGTATATATGGCATGGTGTAGTAATGTGTACTGGGCTTTGTGTGTGTATATGGCATGGTGTAGTAGTGTATGTACTGGGCTGTGTGTGTATATGGCATGGTGTAGTAGTGTATGTACTGGGCTGTGTGTGTATATATGGCATGGTGTAGTAGTGTATGTACTGGGCTGTGTGTGTATATGGCATGGTGTAGTAGTGTATGTACTGGGCTGTGTGTGTATATATGGCATGGTGTAGTAGTGTATGTACTGGGCTGTGTGTATATATGGCATGGTGTAGTAGTGTATGTACTGGGCTGTGTGTGTATATATGTCATGGTGTAGTAATGTGTACTGGGCTTTGTGTGTGTATATGGCATGGTGTAGTAGTGTATGTACTGGGCTGTGTGTGTATATGGCATGGTGTAGTAGTGTATGTACTGGGCTGTGTGTGTATATATGGCATGGTGTAGTAGTGTATGTACTGGGCTGTGTGTATATATGGCATGGTGTAGTAGTGTATGTACTGGGCTGTGTGTGTATATATGGCATGGTGTAGTAGTGTATGTACTGGGCTGTGTGTGTATATGGCATGGTGTAGTAGTGTATGTACTGGGCTGTGTGTGTATATGGCATGGTGTAGTAGTGTATGTACTGGGCTGTGTGTATATATGGCATGGTGTAGTAGTGTATGTACTGGGCTGTGTATATGGCATGGTGTAGAAGTGTATGTACTGGGCTGTGTGTATATATGGCATGGTGTAGTAATGTGTACTGGGCTTTGTGTGTGTATATGGCATGGTGTAGTAGTGTATGTACTGGGCTGTGTGTGTATATGGCATGGTGTAGTAGTGTATGTACTGGGCTGTGTGTGTATATATGGCATGGTGTAGTAGTGTATGTACTGGGCTGTGTGTATATATGGCATGGTGTAGTAGTGTATGTACTGGGCTGTGTGATCATACTGAATTATCTGATTATCTCCCCTTACAGGAGACTGGAGACCTCCTCATGTCACTCACATACGTCGTATCATCAGCATGTAACGGTGTGATTGGTGCCCAAGTGCTGTATTACTGGAATGTCAGCTCTGGAGGCAAAAAAAAAAGAAACTAGAGAGATTCTATTTCCATGTGAATCATTCCTGCTGGTATTGCTGTATCATTCTACCTCCTCATCACACTGAGCTTTATCCATCAATGAATTATGCAATGAGTTTTTATACTGTGTGTGTGTGTGACTTATTGATATTCTGCGATATTATAGGTTATTACACTACAGCCTCCCTTCTCCTCCTACCCCCAACTTCATCTATACAACTTGCTGCTTTCCACCTCTCCTACCTGCCCCAGCCTCCATTCTCCTGCCTGCAATCTCCCCATGTCTACTACCTGCCGCAGCTTCCATTGTCCTGCCTACCGCTTCCCTATCTCTCCTACCTGGCCCAGCCTCCATCTTCTCCCTGCTGCCTCCGCGTCTCACTTACCTGTCCCAGCTCCATTTTCCTACCTGTCCCAGCCTCCGTTCTTCTGCCTGCCATCTCCCCATCTCTCCTACCTGCCCCAGCCTTCATCTCCTCCCTGCTGCCTCCGCATCTTTTCAGCTTGTCCCAGCCTCCGTTCACCTGCCTCCGTTCTCCGGCCTGCCCCAGCCTCCGTTTTCCTGCCTGCCTCAGCCTCCATCTCCTCCCTGCCACATCTCCTACCTGTCCCAGCCTCCATTCTCCTGCCTGCCGCCTCTGCGTCTTTCCTACCTGTTCCAGCCTCCGTTCTTCTGCCTGCCATCTCCCCATCTTTCCTGCCTGCCATCTCCCCCTCTATCCTACCTGTCCCAGCCTCCATTCTTCTGCCTGCCATCTCCCCATCTTTCCTGCCTGCCATCTCCCCATCTATCCTACCTGCCCCAGCCTTCATCTCCTCCCTGTCACCTCCGCATCTTTTCAGCCTGCCTCCATCTCCTCCCTGCAGCCTCCATGTCGCTCCTGCCTGGCCCAGCCTCCATGTCGCTCCTGCCTGGCCCAGCCTCCACGTCGCTCCTGCCTGGCCCAGCCTCCACGTCGCTCCTGCCTGGCCCCTCCCCATCTCTGACATACTCCATTCTCCTGCCTGTCCCAGCCTCCGTTCTCCAGCCTGCCATCTCCCCATCTCTCCTGCCTGTCCCAGCCTCCGTTCTCCTGCGTGTCCCAGCCTCCTTTCTCCTGCCTGGCACCTCCCCATCTCTTCTTCTCTCACAGGCTCCGTTCTCCTGCCTGCCACCTCCCTATCTCTCCTGCCTGTCCCAGCCTCCATTCTCCTGCCTGCCACCTCCCCATCTCTCCTGCCTGTCCCAGCCTCCATTCTCCTACCTGTCCTAGCCTCTGTTCTCCTGCCTGCCATCTCCCCATCTCTCCTGCCTTTTTGCCTCCATTCTCCTACCTGTCCCAGCCTCCTTTCTCCTGCCTGCCACCTCCCCATCTCTCCTTCTCTCACAGGCTCAGTTCTCCTGCCTGCCACCTCCCCATCTCTCCTGCCTGTCCCAGCCTCCGTTCTCCTGCCTGCCACCTCCCCATCTCTCCTGCCTGTCCCAGCCTCCGTGTTCCTGCCTGCCACCTCCCCATCTCTCCTGCCTGTCCCAGCCTCCATTCTCCTACCTGTCCCAGCCTCTGTTCTCCTGCCTGCCATCTCCCCATCTCTCCTGCCTGTCCCAGCCTCCCTTCTCCTACCTGTCCCAGCCTCCTTTCTCCTGCCTGCCACCTCCCCATCTCTCCTTCTCTCACAGGCTCAGTTCTCCTGCCTGCCACCTCCCCATCTCTCCTGCCTGTCCCAGCCTCCGTGTTCCTGCCTGCCACCTCCCCATCTCTCCTGCCTGTCCCAGCCTCCGTGTTCCTGCCTGCCACCTCCCCATCTCTCCTGCCTGTCCCAGCCTCCATTCTCCAACCTGTCCCAGCCTCTGTTCTCCTGCCTGCCACCTCCCCATCTCTTCTGCCTGTCCCAGCCTCCATTCTCCAACCTGTCCCACCCTCTGTTCTCCTGCCTGCCACCTTCCCGTCTCTCCTGCCTTTCCCTGCCTCCGTTCTCCTGCCTGCCACCTCCCCACCTCTCCTACTCTCACAGACTCCGTCCTCCTGCCTGCCACCTCCCCATATCTCCTGCCTGTCCCAGGCTCCGTTCTCCTGCCTGCCACCTCCCCATATCTCCTGCCTGTCCCAGGCTCCGTTCTCCTGCCTGCCACCTCCCCATCTCTCCTGCCTGTCCCAGCCTCTGTTCGCCTGCCTGTCCCAGGCTCCATTCTCCTGCCTGTCACCTCCCCATCTCTCCTGCCTGTCCCAGCCTCCGTTCACCTGCCTGCCACCTCCCCACCTCTCCTACTCTCACAGACTCCGTCCTCCTGCCTGCCACCTCCCCATCTCTCCTGCCTGTCCCAGCCTCCGTTCTCCTGCCTGCCACCTCCCCATCTCTCCTGCCTGTCCCAGCCTCCGTTCGCCTGCCTGTCCCAGGCTCCATTCTCCTGCCTGCCACCTCCCCATCTCTCCTGCCTGTCCCAGCCTCCGTTCTCCTGCCTGCCACCTCCCCATCTCTCCTGCCTGTCCCAGCCTCCGTTCTCCTGACTGCCACCTCCCCATCTCTCCTACTCTCACAGACTCCGTCCTCCTGCCTGCCACCTCCCCATATCTCCTGCCTGTCCCAGGCTCCGTTCTCCTGCCTGCCACCTCCCCATCTCTCCTGCCTGTCCCAGCCTCCGTTCGCCTGCCTGTCCCAGGCTCCATTCTCCTGCCTGCCACCGCCCCATCTCTCCTGCCTGTCCCAGCCTCCGTTCGCCTGCCTGCCACCTCCCCATCTCTCCTGCCTGTCCCAGCCTCCGTTCTCCTGCCTGCCACCTCCCCTCTCCTTCTCCGTGAGCAGAGTAAAGAATAGACACATTAGTTAATGAAAGGTTGAGGGTGGGGAGGTGGGGACGGCAGAGAGCGGAGAGGTCAGGGGTAGAAAGGATGAGTCTGCACCCTAGCAATGGGCAGGAAGTCTTTACACAATGGTATCAGTACAAAGGACATTGCTTTTGTATATTGCTCATTTACTGTGAAGACAGAGGTGGATTTTCCCCAATGCACCCGAGGCACGAAGTACAAGTTCCCCCCTCCTCCCGGACTCTGTAGCATGACTGCTTCCCTTCCCAGGTTACTGACGTGAGCAGAGCGAGGTGCCTGTAGTACATCAGACTCATTACTGACTGTGTGATACACAATGAGCGGACAGTGAGGATGAAAGGTTTATTAGCATCTGTAGGTAACATGTAATATATATCTCTATACAGCAGAATTATCCTGGTTTCCCTACATTTAGAGGCAGGGGTGCCGCTGCCCCCTCATTATCCCTCTGCCATAACATGGACTAATTACAACTCATGTTCTGAGAAGAAGCGTAGATGATGATGGTGGTGGTGGAGCTGTGAGTGCTCCGCGCCTGAATTCATCCTAAGTACAGTTGTGTTCTCTCCGTGGGGTGGAGGTCGTCGCTGCAGGCGGGGGGCGCTCTTGTCATTTGGTTGGAGTTAGTTTCTCATTTGTCAGCAGCCAGAGGTGTCCGGTGACTGCAGTCAGAGGAGGTGGAGAAGATCATCCCGTGGTGGGACTCGTCGCTAGTGAGAAAGGCCTAAGAATAACCAGGGAGAAACAAAGCGTTAGACGGCTGGCATTATCCTACAGACCATGTTTGTTGTGGGTGCAGGCACGCTAGGATGGGGATGATGGAGAACTGGGCTCTGGCAATGATTTTGGAGAGGGATCTGGGCACTGGTTGTGATTTCTGAGGAGTTTCTGTGCTAGGGTGGTGTGTTGAGGGGGTTCTGGGTTAGGACGAAGCCTTGTGAGGGGGTTCTGGGTTAGGACGAAGCCTTGTGAGGGGGTTCTGGGCTAGGACGAAGCCTTGTGAGGGGGTTCTGGGCTAGGACAATGACTTGTGAGGGGGGTCCCAGGCTAGGACAGTGACTTGTGAGGGGGTTCTGGGCTAGGACGATGACTTGTGAGGGGGGTCCTAGGCTAGGACAAAGACTTGTGAGGGGGTTCTGGGCTAGGACGAAGACTTGAGGGGGTTCTGGGTTAGGACAAAGACTTGAGGGGGTTCTGGGTTAGGACGATGACTTGTGAGGGGGGTCCTAGGCTAGGACAAAGACTTGTGAGGGGGTCCTAGGCTAGGACAAAGACTTGTGAGGGGGTTCTGGGCTAGGACGAAGACTTGTGAGGGGGTTCTGGGTTAGGACAATGAATTGTGAGGGGTCCCGGGCTAGGACGATGACTTGTGAGGGGGTTCTGGGCTAGGACTAAGACTTGTGAGGGGGTTCTGGGTTAGGATGATGACTTGTGAGGGGGTTTCCAGGCTAGGACGATGACTTGTGACTGGGTTAGGGTGGTGACTTGTGAGGGGGTTCCCGGTTTAGAATGATGACTTGTGAGGGGGGTTTGGGCACTGGCGGGGATTTGTGAGAAGGTTCTAGGTTAGGACGACGACTTGTGAGGGTTTGGGCTAGTGTGGTGACTTGTGAGGGGGGTTTGGGCACTGGCGGGGATTTGTGAGAAGGTTCTGGGCTAGGACGGTGATTTGTGAAGGGGTTCTGGGTTAGGATGATGACTTGTGAGGGGGTTTCCGGGCTAGGACGATGACTTGTGACTGGGTTAGGGCGGTGACTTGTGAGGGGGTTCCCGGGTTAGGATGATGACTTGTGAGGGGGGTTTGGACACTGGCGGGGATTTGTGAGAAGGTTCTGGGTTAGAACAATGACTTGTGAGGGGGTTCTGGGTTAGGATGATGACTTGTGAGGGGGTTCCCGGGTTAGGACGATGACTTGTGACTGGGTTAGGGCGGTGACTTGTGAGGGGGGTTTGGGCACTGGCTGGGATTTGTGAGAAGGTTCTGGGCTAGGGTGAGGACTTGTGACGGGGTCTTGGCACTGGGGGTTTGTGATAGGGTTCTGGGCTAGGACGGTGATATGTGGGAATATGGGCTAGGGCAGCCCCGGACTAGGTGATTGAACAGGTTCATGCCTATGTCCAAGATCTCCCTTACCTGGTGTCAGCACCCCAATCCACTCATGCTTCCAATCCGGTCCAGCTTCATCCCAAAGCATCCACGGATGGTTCCAGATTTCTTTGTACGCCCCCTAAATTTCTTCTGGTTGTTCATGAAGTCGCTGAAGATGCGGAGCCAGGCGCGGTTGGTGGGCACTTGGGCGGAGTCCGGAGGGAGCAGCGTGTCTCTAGGACGGGGGCCTGAGGCCGGTACCCCCATGTCATCCATACTTTCCAGGAGCAGTAGCTCCTCAGAGGAAGAGAGGTCATGAGATAGGAGATCTATGAGAGACTGGGGAGAGAGGGAATTGGGGTTACACCTGCTGGGTAATATGTCCTACCAACATGCGCCCCAAAAGTAGCTGCCACAGTCTGTCTGGGATGTAAGTTGCACACAGCGGGGTCTATTATGTACACACCCTCCCCGGACTGCGGAGGACGGGTGTCCACGAATATTGTCATCATTAGAAGGCAAATAGAGGGAACATGGTGGCAGTATCTGTACCGCTATATATATATATATATATATACATATACATACACACACACACACACATTGTAGGCAAATAGTGGGAACATGGATAAAGTGGCAGTATCTGTACCGATATATATATATATATATATACACACACACACACACACACACACACATTGTAGGCAAATAGAGGGAACATGGATAAAGTGGCAGTATCTGTACCGCTATATATATATATATATATAATATACACACACACACATTGTAGGCAAATAGAGGGAACATGGATAAAGTGGCAGTATCTGTACCGCTATATATATACACACACACACACACACACACACACATTGTAGGCAAATAGAGGGAACATGGATAAAGTGGCAGTATCTGTACCGCTATATATATATATATATACACACACACACACATACACATTGTAGGCAAATAGTGGGAACATGGATAAAGTGGCAGTATCTGTACCGCTATATATATACACACACACACACACACATTGTAGGCAAATAGAGGGAACATGGATAAAGTGGCAGTATCTGTACCGCTATATATATATATACACACACACATTGTAGGCAAATAGAGGGAACATGGATAAATTGGCAGTATCTGTACCGCTATATATATATATATATATATATATATATATATATATATATATATATATACACACACACACACATTGTAGGCAAATAGAGGGAACATGGATAAAGTGTCAGTACACATACACACACACACTCTGCTCCCTTACCTTCAGGTGTTTGAGTTGGGGTGCAGGTCTGGCGGAACTCCCCACAATCAGTAGGGCCACCACAGTCAGTGCAGACATGGCTTTCATCTCGGAGGTGAGAGGTGAATGATTTGGGGGATGTGTGGCCCTCGGTGCTCCGTAGGGTCCTGTTCTGGTTACACAGGTTGCAGAAGGTTTGTGGGTGTCTGTCCTGATAGTGCAGGACTGGTCAGTTCTAGGGGCTGGTGGATCTAGCACAGATATATATATGGAAGGGAGAGGAGGGGGGTGGATGTTTTATTATAGAGAGAATGGGGACTGTTACCCAGGGAGACCCCCTCAGTACATTAGAGGGGGCTAAGGAATGTCGCCCTCCCTCCCCACACCCCATGGTAGCACACACAGGGACTTACAGAGGTTCAGACGCCTCTGTATGGCCGGCGGAGACAGAATGTACAGCAGGTGTACACCATGTTACCTTACATATCCATGTCAGTAAGGGGATGCTCTGTGCTGTGTGTCAGTAAGGGGATGCTCGGTGCTGTGTGTCAGTAAGGGGATGCTCTGTGCTGTGTGTCAGTAAGGGGATGCTCTGTGCTGTGTGTCAGTAAGGGGATGCTCTGTACTGTGTGTCAGTAAGAGGGATGCTCTGTTCTGTGCGTCAGTAAGGGGGATACAATACTCTGTACTGTGTGTCCGTAAGGGGTATGCTCTGTACTGTGTGTCAGTAAGGAGGATGCTCAGGGCAATGCGTCAGTAAGGGGTTGCTCTGTACTCAGTACATGTCAGTAAGAGATCCCCTGCAGTCAGTGATGCTGGACAGTGTCAGTAAGAGATCACCTGCAGTCAGTGATGCTGGACAGTGTCAGTAAGAGATCCCCTGCAGTCAGTGATACAGTACATGTCAGTAAGAGATCCCCCTCAGTCAGTGATACAGTACATGTCAGTAAGAGATCCCCCTCAGTCAGTGATACAGTACATGTCAGTAAGAGATCCCCTGCAGTCAGTGATACAGTACATGTCAGTAAGAGATCCCCCTCAGTCAGTGATGTGGTACATGTCAGTAAGAGACCCCCTGCAGTCAGTGATACAGGACAGTGTCAGTAAGAGATCCCCTGCAGTCAGTGATACAGGACAGTGTCAGTAAGAGATCCCCTGCAGTCAGTGATGCTGGACAGTGTCAGTAAGAGATCCCCTGCAGTCAGTGATACAGTACATGTCAGTAAGAGATCCCCTGCAGTCAGTGATACAGTACATGTCAGTAAGAGATCCCCTGCAGTCTGTGATACGGTACATGTCAGTAAGAGATCCCCTGCAGTCTGTGATACGGTACATGTCAGTAAGAGATCCCCTGCAGTCTGTGATACAGTACATGTCAGTAAGAGATCCCCTGCAGTCTGTGATATGGTACATGTCAGTAAGAGATCCCCTGCATTCAGTGATACAGGACAGTGTCAGTAAGAGATCCCCTGCAGTCAGTGATGTGGTACATGTCAGTAAGAGATCCCCCTACAGTCTGTGATACGGTACATGTCAGTAAGAGATCCCCTGCAGTCTGTGATACGGTACATGTCAGTAAGAGATCACCTGCAGTCTGTGATATGGTACATGTCAGTAACAGATCCCCTGCGGTACATGTCAGTAAGAGATACCCTGCGGTACATGTCAGTAAGAGATACCCTGCAGTCTGTGATACGGTACATGTCAGTAAGAGATCCCCCTCAGTCAGTGATACAGTACATGTCAGTAAGAGATCCCCTGCAGTCAGTGATGTGGTACATGTCAGTAAGAGATCCCCCTACAGTCTGTGATACGGTACATGTCAGTAAGAGATCCCCTGCAGTCTGTGATACGGTACATGTCAGTAAGAGATCCCCTGTGCTACATGTCAGTAAGAGATTACCTGCAGTCTGTGATATGGTACATGTCAGTAACAGATCCCCTGCGGTCTGTGATACGGTACATGTCAGTAAGAGATCCCCTGCGGTACATGTCAGTAAGAGATACCCTGCAGTCTGTGATATGGTACATGTCAGTAAGAGATCCCCTGCAGTCAGTGATACAGTACATGTCAGGAAGAGATCCCCCTCAGTCAGTGATACAGTACATGTCAGTAAGAGATCCCCTGCAGTCTGTGATACGGTACATGTCAGTAAGAGATCCCCTGCGGTACATGTCAGTAAGAGATACCCTGCAGTCTGTGATATGGTACATGTCAGTAAGAGATCCCCTGCAGTCAGTGATACAGTACATGTCAGTAAGAGATCCCCTGCAGTCAGTGATACAGTACATGTCAGTAAGAGATCCCCTGCAGTCAGTGATGTGGTACATGTCAGTAAGAGATCCCCTGCATTCAGTGATACAGGACAGTGTCAGTAAGAGATCCCCTGCAGTCAGTGATGTGGTACATGTCAGTAAGAGATCCCCCTACAGTCTGTGATACGGTACATGTCAGTAAGAGATCCCCTGCAGTCTGTGATACGGTACATGTCAGTAAGAGATCACCTGCAGTCTGTGATATGGTACATGTCAGTAACAGATCCCCTGCGGTACATGTCAGTAAGAGATACCCTGCGGTACATGTCAGTAAGAGATTACCTGCAGTCTGTGATATGGTACATGTCAGTAACAGATCCCCTGCGGTCTGTGATACGGTACATGTCAGTAAGAGATCCCCTGCGGTACATGTCAGTAACAGATCCCCTGCAGTCTGTGATACGGTACATGTCAGTAAGAGATCCCCTGCAGTCTGTGATACAGTACATGTCAGTAAGAGATCCCCTGCAGTCAGTGATACAGTACATGTCAGTAAGAGATCCCCCTCAGTCAGTGATACAGTACATGTCAGTAAGAGATCCCCTGCAGTAAGTGATGCGGTACATGTCAGTAAGAGATCCCCCTCAGTCAGTGATACAGTACATGTCAGTAAGAGATCCCCTGCAGTCAGTGATGTGGTACATGTCAGTAAGAGATCCCCTGCAGTCAGTGATGTGGTACATGTCAGTAAGAGATCCCCTGCAGTCTGTGATACAGTACATGTCAGTAAGAGATCCCCTGCAGTCAGTGATGTGGTACATGTCAGTAAGAGATCCCCTGCAGTCAGTGATACAGTACATGTCAGTAAGAGATCCTCTGCAGTAAGTGATGCGGTACATGTCAGTAAGAGATCCCCCTCAGTCTGTGATACAGTACATGTCAGTAAGAGATCCCCTGCAGTCAGTGATACAGTACATGTCAGTAAGAGATCCCCTGCAGTCTGTGATACAGTACATATCAGTAAGAGATCCCCTGCAGTCTGTGATACGCTACATGTCAGTAAGAGATCCCCTGCAGTCAGTGATGCGGTACATGTCAGTAAGAGATCCCCTGCAGTCTGTGATACGGTACATGTCAGTAAGAGATCCCCTGCAGTCAGTGATACAGTACATGTCAGTAAGAGATCCCCTGCAGTCAGTGATGTGGTACATGTCAGTAAGAGATCCCCTGCAGTCAGTGATGTGGTACATGTCAGTAAGAGATCCCCTGCAGTCAGTGATACAGGACAGTGTCAGTAAGAGATCCCCTGCAGTCTGTGATACGGTACATGTCAGTAAGAGATCCCCTGCAGTCTGTGATACGGTACATGTCAGTAAGAGATCCCCTGCAGTCTGTGATACGGTACATGTCAGTAAGAGATCCCCTGCAGTCAGTGATACAGTACATGTCAGTAAGAGATCCCCTGCAGTCAGTGATGTGGTACATGTCAGTAAGAGATCCCCTGCAGTCAGTGATACAGTACATGTCAGTAAGAGATCCCCTGCAGTCAGTGATACAGGACAGTGTCAGTAAGAGATCCCCTGCAGTCAGTGATGTGGTACATGTCAGTAAGAGATCCCCCTCAGTCAGTGATACAGTACATGTCAGTAAGAGATCACCTGCAGTCAGTGATGTGGTACATGTCAGTAAGAGATCCCCCTCAGTCAGTGATACAGTACATGTCAGTAAGAGATCCCCTGCAGTCTGTGATACGTTACATGTCAGTAAGAGATCCCCTGCAGTCAGTGATACAGTACATGTCAGTAAGAGATCCCCTGCAGTCAGTGATACAGTACATGTCAGTAAGAGATCCCCTGTGCTACATGTCAGTAACGGGCAGAGCTGGAGTACGGGAAGGGTTATTTTCCTACTGCCTGGTACAGTGCAATAACACTTCAGCCTCCAGACTCATTATCTCAGGCCCACACTAATTAGCTCCTGACTTTATTACCAGGGATAAATGTAATGTAATCCGTCTATACATCACCCGGGAGATGTGCTCTATAGAGGGCTGTGACTAATGACAGGGGCAGCGGGAGAGTGTACGGGGGAGGCGGTCAGCGGGCGTGGGGATGGGAGAGGGAGGGACAGCGGGTGAGTGGAAGGGAGAGAGGGGTACAGCGGGTGAGTGTACGGGAGAGAGGAGGGCAGCGGGTGTGGGGATGGGAGAGGGGGGGACAGCGGGTGAGTGTACGGGAGAGAGGACGGCAGTGGGTGTGGGGACAGGAGAGAGGGGGACAGCGGGTGTGGGGGCGGGAGAGAGGGGGACAGCGGGTGAGTGTACCGGAGAGAGGGGGACAGCGGGTGTGGGGACGGGAGAGAGGGGGACAGCGGGTGTGGGGACAGGAGAGAGGGGGAGAGAGGGGGACAGGAGAGAGGGGGACAGCGGGTGTGGGGATGGGAGAGGGGGGGACAGCGGGTGAGTGTATGGGAGAGAGGGGGACAGGAGAGAGGGGGACAGAGGCTGTGGGGACAGGAGAGAGGGGGACAGCGGGTGTGGGGACAGGAGAGAGGGGGACAGCAGGAGAGGGGACGGGAGAGAGGGGGACAGCGGGGGTGGGGACGGGAGAGAGGTTGACAGCGGGAGAGGGGACAGCGGGTGTGGGGACAGGAGAGAGGGGGACAGCGGGTGTGGGGACAGGAGAGAGGGGGACAGCAGGAGAGGGGACGGGAGAGAGGGGGACAGCGGGTGTGGGGACGGGAGAGAGGGGGACAGCGGGTGTGGGGACAGGAGAGAGGGGGACAGGAGAGAGGGGGACAGCGGGTGTGGGGACGGGAGAGAGGGGGACAGTGGGTGGGGACGGGAGAGAGGGGGACAGCGGGTGTGGGGACGGGAGAGAGGGGGACAGCGGGTGAGTGTACGGGAGAAAGGGGGAGAGAGGGGGACAGCGGGTGTGGGGACGGGAGAGAGAGGGACAGCGGGAGAGGGGACGAGAGAGAGGGGGACAGCGGGTGTGGGGACGGGAGAGAGGGGTACAGCGGGTGAGTATGGGAAAAGTGGACAGCGGGTGAGTGTACGGGAGAGAGAGGGCAGCGGATGTGGGGATGGGAGAGAGGGGGACAGCGGGTGTGGGGACAGGAGAGGGGGACAGCGGGTGTGGGGACGGGAGAGAGGGGGACAGCGGGTGAGTGTACGGGAGAAAGGGGGAGAGAGGGGGACAGCGGGTGTGGGGACGGGAGAGAGGGGGACAGCGGGAGAGGGGACGAGAGAGAGGGGGACAGCGGGTGTGGGGACGGGAGAGAGGGGGACAGCGGGTGTGGGGACGGGAGAGAGGGGGTCAGCGGGTGTGGGGACGGGAGAGAGGGGGACAGCGGGTGAGTGGATGGGAGAGAGGGGGACAGCGGGTGCATGTACCGGAGAGAGGGGGACAGTGGTTGAGTGGATGGGAGAGGGGGGGACAGCGGGTGAGTGAACAGGAGAGAGGGGGACAGCGGGTGAGTGTACGGGAGAAAGGGGGAGAGAGGGGGACAGCGGGTGTGGGGACGGGAGAGAGAGGGACAGCGGGAGAGGGGACGAGAGAGAGGGGGACAGCGGGTGTGGGGACGGGAGAGAGGGGGACAGCGGGTGAGTATGGGAAAAGTGGACAGCGGGTGAGTGTACGGGAGAGAGAGGGCAGCGGGTGTGGGGATGGGAGAGAGGGGGACAGCGGGTGTGGGGACAGGAGAGGGGGACAGCGGGTGTGGGGACGGGAGAGAGGGGGACAGCGGGTGAGTGTACGGGAGAAAGGGGGAGAGAGGGGGACAGCGGGTGTGGGGACGGGAGAGAGGGGGACAGCGGGAGAGGGGACGAGAGAGAGGGGGACAGCGGGTGTGGGGACGGGAGAGAGGGGGACAGCGGGTGTGGGGACGGGAGAGAGGGGGTCAGCGGGTGTGGGGACGGGAGAGAGGGGGACAGCGGGTGAGTGGATGGGAGAGAGGGGGACAGCGGGTGCATGTACCGGAGAGAGGGGGACAGTGGTTGAGTGGATGGGAGAGGGGGGGACAGCGGGTGAGTGAACAGGAGAGAGGGGGACAGCGGGTGAGTGTACGGGAGAGAGGGGGACAGCAAGTGAGTGTACGGGAGAGAGGGGGACAGCGGGTTAGTGTACCGGAGAGAGGGGGGACAGCGGGTGAGTACAGAAGAGAGGAGGGCAGCGGGTGAGTGGACGGGAGAGAGGGGGCCAGCGGGTGAGTCTACGGGAGAGAGGGGGACAGCGGGTGAGTATGGGAAAAGTGGACAGCGGGTGAGTGGACGGGAGAGAGAGGGCAGCGGGTGTGGGGATGGGAGAGAGGGGGTCAGCGGGCATCAGGTCGGGAGAGAGGGGGACAGTGGGTGAGTGTACGGGAGAGAGGGGGACAGCGGGTGAGTGTACGGGAGAGAGGGACAGTCTCTGAGTAGAAGTGATAGATAATGGGTGAGACCGTTCTTTAGGGGGTGACAGTTGAGTGATGCGGGGAGCGAGGCCAGCGAGAGAGGGAATCTGTGAGGTGGGGGTCGTTATCTTTCCCAGCACTATTACTGTAACTCTCCTATAGGTATAGGAATTAAGCAGACAGCCCCATTATTCGGCCCCCACGTCAATTGTGACGCTCACAGAGGAATGTGCTGTGAATGAAATGCAGCCAGACAAAGGAACCCCATAAATCTCCGCAGGTTCTGGTGACTGCTATTGAACAGTCTTTATGGTGACAATAGGGGGGGGGGGGGGTCTGGCCTAGTAACCAACCATTGTCCACTGGCTGCAGTTACCCATGTCAGGCGATGGGTGACAGGAAACAGACCCCCAATGCTGACATCACGGAAAGGGGGAATATCCCATTACTGCAGGGTGAGAACACAGGACACTGGAAGAGAGGGGTTAACGTGTAAGATTAGGTGACACGTATGTTCTTAGTGGGGATGCCTGTATATATGCACCAGTGATACGGATTCTTCTACCATTCGCCATCTCTAACACCACAGAGGACCTATAAATCCCACCCTATCGCCCATATCTCCAGCCGCCCCTCGCCTAGCTGGATGGGCTGTTGCACTGTACAGCGCCAGCTACACCCTGGGGTGTACAGTATAGGACAATGTGCAATGTAATATAATGGGCACACCTGGTCCCCGGGGCATAAATGATGCCACCCTGCGCCTGATTAGCTCTAGGTGGTGTCTGGTAATCACACTCTACAAAGCTGAGGAGATGCCTACTACACCCGGAGGGTCTCTCAGGACCCAAACCAGGTCCCCATTTCCAGGTCATCCAGCAGGAGCACAGGTGTACTCATTACTCACTGACACATTAGCCAGGTCACCCAGCAGGTGCACATGTGTACTCATTACTCACTGATGTTTCCCAGGTCACCCAGCAGCTCCACATGTGTACTAATTACTCACTGACACATTTCCCAGGTCACCCAGCAGGTGCACATGTGTACTCATTACTCACTGACACATTTCCCAGGTCACCCAGCAGGAGCACATGTGTACTCATTACTCACTGATGTTTCCCAGGTCACCCAGCAGGTGCACAGGTGTACTCATTACTCACTGACACATTTCCCAGGTCACCCAGCAGGAGCACAGGTGTACTCATTACTCACAGACACATTAGCCAGGTCACCCAGCAGGTGCACATGTGTACTCATTACTCACTGATGTTTCCCAGGTCACCCAGCAGCTCCACATGTGTACTAATTACTCACTGACACATTTCCCAGGTCACCCAGCAGGTGCACAGGTGTACTCATTACTCACTGACACATTTCCCAGGTCATCCAGCAGAAGCATAGGTGTACTCATTACTCACTGACATTTCCACGGTCACCCAGCAGGAGCACTGGTGTACTCATTACTCACTGACACATTTCCCAGATCACCCAGCAGGAGCACAGGTGTACTCATTACTCACAGACACATTAGCCAGGTCACCCAGCAGGTGCACAGGTGTACTCATTACTCACTGATGTTTCCCAGGTCACCCAGCAGGTGCACATGTGTACTCATTACTCACTGACGTTTCCCAGGTCACCCAGCAGGTGCACAGGTGTACTCATTACTCACTGACACATTTCCCAGATCACCCAGCAGGAGCACAGGTGTACTCATTACTCACAGACACATTAGCCAGGTCACCCAGCAGGTGCACATGTGTACTCATTACTCACTGATGTTTCCCAGGTCACCCAGCAGCTCCACATGTGTACTAATTACTCACTGACACATTTCCCAGGTCACCCAGCAGGTGCACAGGTGTACTCATTACTCACTGACACATTTCCCAGGTCATCCAGCAGAAGCATAGGTGTACTCATTACTCACTGACATTTCCCCGGTCACCCAGCAGGAGCACTGGTGTACTCATTACTCACTGACACATTTCCCAGATCACCCAGCAGGAGCACAGGTGTACTCATTACTCACAGACACATTAGCCAGGTCACCCAGCAGGTGCACAGGTGTACTCATTACTCACTGATGTTTCCCAGGTCACCCAGCAGGTGCACATGTGTACTCATTACTCACTGACGTTTCCCAGGTCACCCAGCAGGTGCACAGGTGTACTCATTACTCACTGACACATTAGCCAGGTCACCCAGCAGGTGCACATGTGTACTCATTACTCACTGACACATTTCCCAGGTCACCCAGCAGGTGCACATGTGTACACATTACTCACTGACACATTTCCCAGGTCATCCAGCAGGAGCACAGGTGTACTCATTACTCACAGACACATTATCCAGGTCACCCAGCAGGTGCACATGTGTACTCATTACTCACTGATGTTTCCCAGGTCACACAGCAGGTGCACATGTGTACTCATTAATCACTGATGTTTCCCAGGTCATCCAGCAGGAGCACAGGTGTACTCATTACTCACAGACACATTATCCAGGTCACCCAGCAGGTGCACAGGTGTACTCATTACTCACTGACACATTTCTCAGGTCACCCAGCAGGAGCACAGGTGTAGTCATTACTCACTGACACATTTCCCAGGTCACCCAGCAGGAGCACAGGTGTACTCATTACTCACAGACACATTAGCCAGGTCACCCAGCAGGTGCACATGTGTACTCATTACTCACTGATGTTTCCCAGGTCATACAGCAGGTGCACAGGTGTAGTCATTACTCACTGACACATTTCCCAGGTCACCCAGCAGCTCCACATGTGTACTTATTACTCACTGACACATTTCCCAGGTAACCCAGCAGGTGCACATGTGTACTCATTACTCACTGACACATTTCCCAGGTCACCCAGCAGGTGCACATGTGTACTCATTACTCACTGATGTTTCCCCGGTCACTCAGCAGGTGCACATGTGTACTCATTACTCACTGACACATTTCCCAGGTCATCCAGCAGAAACATAGGTGTACTCATTACTCACAGACACGCTAGCCAGGTCACCCAGCAGGTGCACAGGTGTACTCATTACTCACTGACACATTAGCCAGGGCACCCAGCAGGTGCACAGGTGTACTCATTACTCACTGACACATTTCCCAGGTCACCCAGCAGGTGCACATGTGTACCCATTACTCACTGACACATTTCCCAGGTCACCCAGCAGGTGCACAGGTGTACTCATTACTCACTGATGTTTCCCAGGTCACCCAGCAGCTCCACATGTGTACTCATTACTCACTGACACATTTCCCAGGTCACCCAGCAGATGCACATGTGTACTCATTACTCACTGACACATTTCCCAGATCACTTAGCAGGTGCACATGTGTACTCATTACTCACTGACACATTAGCCAGGCCACCCAGCAGGAGCACAGGTGTACTCATTACTCACTGACACATTAGCTAGGTCACCCAGCAGGTGCACATGTGTACTTATTACTCACTGACAAATTTCCCCGGTCATCCAGCTGGAGCACTGGTGTACTTATTACTCACTGACACATTAGCCAGGTCACCCAGCAGGTGCACATGTGTACTCATTACTCACTGACACATTTCCCAGGTCATCCAGCAGAAGCATAGGTGTACTCATTACTCACTGACATTTCCCCGGTCACCCAGCAGGAGCACTGGTGTACTCATTACTCACTGACACATTAGCCAGGTCACCCAGCAGGTGCACAGGTGTACTTATTGCTCACTGACACATTTCCCAGGTCACCCAGCAGGAGCACAGGTGTACTCATTACTCACTGACACATTAGCTAGGTCACCCAGCAGGTGCACATGTGTACTTATTACTCACTGACACATTTCCCAGGTCACCCAGCAGGTGCACATGTGTACTCATTACTCACTGATGTTTCCCAGGTCACTCAGCAGGTGCACATGTGTACTCATTACTCACTGACACATTTCCTAGGTCATCCAGCAGAAACATAGGTGTACTCATTACTCACAGACACGCTAGCCAGGTCACCCAGCAGGTGCACAGGTGTACTCATTACTCACTGACACATTAGCCAGGGCACCCAGAAGGTGCACAGGTGTACTCATTACTCACTGACACATTTCCCAGGTCACCCAGCAGGTGCGCATGTGTACCCATTACTCACTGACACATTTCCCAGGTCACCCAGCAGGTGCACATGTGTACTCATTACTCACTGATGTTTCCCAGGTCACCCAGCAGCTCCAGATGTGTACTCATTACTCACTGACACATTTCCCAGGTCACCCAGCAGATGCACATGTGTACTCATTACTCACTGACACATTTCCCAAATCACTTAGCAGGTGCACATGTGTACTCATTACTCACTGACACATTAGCCAGGCCACCCAGCAGGAGCACAGGTGTACTCATTACTCACTGACACATTAGCTAGGTCACCCAGCAGGTGCACATGTGTACTTATTACTCACTGACAAATTTCCCCGGTCATCCAGCTGGAGCACTGGTGTACTTATTACTCACTGACACATTAGCCAGGTCACCCAGCAGGTGCACATGTGTACTCATTACTCACTGACACATTTCCCAGGTCATCCAGCAGAAGCATAGGTGTACTCATTACTCACTGACATTTCCCCGGTCACCCAGCAGGAGCACTGGTGTACTCATTACTCACTGAAACATTTCCCAGGTCATCCAGCAGGAGCACAGGTGTACTCATTACTCACTGACACATTAGCCCGGTCACCCAGCAGGTGCACAGGTGTACTTATTGCTCACTGACACATTTCCCAGGTCACCCAGCAGGAGCACAGGTGTACTCATTACTCACTGACACATTAGCTAGGTCACCCAGCAGGTGCACATGTGTACTTATTACTCACTGACAAATTTCCCCGGTCATCCAGCTGGAGCACTGGTGTACTTATTACTCACTGACACATTAGCCATGTCACCCAGCAGGTGCACAGTAGTACTCATTACTCACTGACACATTAGCCAGGTCACCCAGAAGGTGCACAGGTGTACTCATTACTCACTGACACATTAGCCAGGTCACCCAGCAGGTGCATAGGTGTTCTCATTACTCACTGAAACATTTCCCAGGTCACCCAGCAGGAGCACAGGTGTACTTATTACTCACTGACACATTAGCCAGGTCACCCAGTAGGAGCACATGTGTACTAATTACTCACTGACGTTTCCCAGGTCACCCAGCAGGTGCACAGGTGTACTCTTTACTCACAGACACATTTCCCAGGTCATCCAGCAGGAGCACATGTGTACTCATTACTCTCTGACGTTTCCCAGGTCACCCAGCAGGTGCACAGGTGTACTCTTTACTCACAGACACATTTCCCAGGTCACCCAGCAGGTGCACAGGTGTACTCATTACTCACTGACACATTAGCCAGGTCACCCAGCAGGTGCACATGTGTACTCATTACTCACTGATGTGTCCCAGGTCACCCCGCAGGTGCACAGGTGTATGCATTACTCACTGACGCATTAGGCAGGTCACCCAGCAGGTGCACAGGTGTAATCATTACTCACTGATGCATTAGCCAGGTCACCCAGCAGCTCCACATGTGTACTAATTACTCACTGACACATTTCCCAGGTCACCCAGCAGGTGCACATGTGTACTCATTACTCACTGATGTTTCCCAGGTCACCCAGCAGCTCCACATGTGTACTTATTACTCACTGACACATTTCCCAGGTCACCCAGCAGGTGCACATGTGTACTCATTACTCACTGATGTTTCCCAGGTCACCCAGCAGCTCCACATGTGTACTAATTACTCACTGACACATTTCTCAGGTCACCCAGCAGGTGCACATGTGTACTCATTACTCACTGACACATTTCCCAGGTCACCCAGCAGCTCCACATGTGTACTAATTACTCACTGACACATTTCTCAGGTCACCCAGCAGGAGCATAGGTGTACTCATTACTCACTGACACATTAGCCAGGTCACCCAGCAGGTGCACATGTGTACTCATTACGCAATGACACATTAGCCAGGTCACCCAGCAGGTGCACAGGTGTACTCATTACTCACTGACACATCAGCCAGGTCACGCAGCAGGTGCACATGTGTACTCATTACTTACTGAAACATTTCCCAGGACACCCAGCAGGAGCACAGGTGTACTCATTATTCACTGACACATTTCCCAGGTCACCCAGCAGGAGCACATGTGTACTCACTACTCACAGACAAATTAGCCAGGTCACCCAGCAGGTGCACAGGTTTACTCATTACTCACTGACACATTAGCCAGGTCACCCAGCAGGTGCACATGTGTACTCATTACTCACTGACACATTTCCCAGGTCACCCAGCAGGAGCACAGGTGTACTCATTACTCACTGACATTTCCCAGGTCACCCAGCAGGTGCACATGTGTACTCATTACTCACTGACACATTTTCCAGGTCATCCAGCAGGAGCACAGGTGTACTCATTACTCACTGAAACATTTCCCAGGTCACCCCAGCAGGTGCACAGGTGTACTCATTACTCACTGACACATTAGCCAGGTCACCCAGCAGGAGCACATGTGTACTCATTACTCACTGACGTTTCCCAGGTCACCCAGCAGGTGCACAGGTGTACTCTACTCACAGACACATTTCCCAGGTCATCCAGCAGGAGCACATGTGTACTCATTACTCACTGACACATTTCCCAGGTCTTCCAGCAGGTGCACAGGTGTAGTCATTACTCACTGACACATTAGCCAGGTCACCCAGCAAGAGCACATGTGTACTCATTACTCACTGACGTTTCCCAGGTCACCCAGCAGGTGCACAGGTGTACTCTTTACTCACAGACACATTTTCCAGGTCACCCAGCAGGTGCACAGGTGTACTCATTACTCACTGACACATTAGCCAGGTCACCCAGCAGGTGCACATGTGTACTCATTACTCACTGATGTGTCCCAGGTCACCCCGCAGGTGCACAGGTGTACTCATTACTCACTGACGCATTAGGCAGGTCACCCAGCAGGTGCACAGGTGTAATCATTACTCACTGATGCATTAGCCAGGTCACCCAGCAGCTCCACATGTGTACTAATTACTCACTGACACATTTCCCAGGTCACCCAGCAGGTGCACATGTGTACTCATTACTCACTGATGTTTCCCAGGTCACCCAGCAGCTCCACATGTGTACTTATTACTCACTGACACATTTCCCAGGTCACCCAGCAGGTGCACATGTGTACTCATTACTCACTGATGTTTCCCAGGTCACCCAGCAGCTCCACATGTGTACTAATTACTCACTGACACATTTCTCAGGTCACCCAGCAGGTGCACATGTGTACTCATTACTCACTGACACATTTCCCAGGTCACCCAGCAGGTGCACATATGTACTCATTACTCACTGACACATTTCCCAGGTCACCCAGCAGGAGCATAGGTGTACTCATTACTCACTGACACATTAGCCAGGGCACCCAGAAGGTGCACAGGTGTACTCATTACTCACTGACACATTTCCCAGGTCACCCAGCAGGTGCACATGTGTACCCATTACTCACTGACACATTTCCCAGGTCACCCAGCAGGTGCACATGTGTACTCATTACTCACTGATGTTTCCCAGGTCACCCAGCAGCTCCAGATGTGTACTCATTACTCACTGACACATTTCCCAGGTCACCCAGCAGATGCACATGTGTACTCATTACTCACTGACACATTTCCCAGATCACTTAGCAGGTGCACATGTGTACTCATTACTCACTGACACATTAGCCAGGCCACCCAGCAGGAGCACAGGTGTACTCATTACTCACTGACACATTAGCTAGGTCACCCAGCAGGTGCACATGTGTACTTATTACTCACTGACAAATTTCCCCGGTCATCCAGCTGGAGCACTGGTGTACTTATTACTCACTGACACATTAGCCAGGTCACCCAGCAGGTGCACATGTGTACTCATTACTCACTGACACATTTCCCAGGTCATCCAGCAGAAGCATAGGTGTACTCATTACTCACTGACATTTCCCCGGTCACCCAGCAGGAGCACTGGTGTACTCATTACTCACTGAAACATTTCCCAGGTCATCCAGCAGGAGCACAGGTGTACTCATTACTCACTGACACATTAGCCCGGTCACCCAGCAGGTGCACAGGTGTACTTATTGCTCACTGACACATTTCCCAGGTCACCCAGCAGGAGCACAGGTGTACTTATTACTCACTGACACATTAGCTAGGTCACCCAGCAGGTGCACATGTGTACTTATTACTCACTGACAAATTTCCCCGGTCATCCAGCTGGAGCACTGGTGTACTTATTACTCACTGACACATTAGCCATGTCACCCAGCAGGTGCACAGTAGTACTCATTACTCACTGACACATTAGCCAGGTCACCCAGAAGGTGCACAGGTGTACTCATTACTCACTGACACATTAGCCAGGTCACCCAGCAGGTGCATAGGTGTTCTCATTACTCACTGAAACATTTCCCAGGTCACCCAGCAGGAGCACAGGTGTACTCATTACTCACTGACACATTAGCCAGGTCACCCAGTAGGAGCACATGTGTACTCATTACTCACTGACGTTTCCCAGGTCACCCAGCAGGTGCACAGGTGTACTCTTTACTCACAGACACATTTCCCAGGTCATCCAGCAGGAGCACATGTGTACTCATTACTCTCTGACGTTTCCCAGGTCACCCAGCAGGTGCACAGGTGTACTCTTTACTCACAGACACATTTCCCAGGTCACCCAGCAGGTGCACAGGTGTACTCATTACTCACTGACACCTTAGCCAGGTCACCCAGCAGGTGCACATGTGTACTCATTACTCACTGATGTGTCCCAGGTCACCCCGCAGGTGCACAGGTGTATGCATTACTCACTGACGCATTAGGCAGGTCACCCAGCAGGTGCACAGGTGTAATCATTACTCACTGATGCATTAGCCAGGTCACCCAGCAGCTCCACATGTGTACTAATTACTCACTGACACATTTCCCAGGTCACCCAGCAGGTGCACATGTGTACTCATTACTCACTGATGTTTCCCAGGTCACCCAGCAGCTCCACATGTGTACTTATTACTCACTGACACATTTCCCAGGTCACCCAGCAGGTGCACATGTGTACTCATTACTCACTGATGTTTCCCAGGTCACCCAGCAGCTCCACATGTGTACTAATTACTCACTGACACATTTCTCAGGTCACCCAGCAGGAGCATAGGTGTACTCATTACTCACTGACACATTAGCCAGGTCACCCAGCAGGTGCACATGTGTACTCATTACGCAATGACACATTAGCCAGGTCACCCAACAGGTGCACAGGTGTACTCATTACTCACTGACACATCAGCCAGGTCACGCAGCAGGTGCACATGTGTACTCATTACTTACTGAAACATTTCCCAGGACACCCAGCAGGAGCACAGGTGTACTCATTATTCACTGACACATTTCCCAGGTCACCCAGCAGGAGCACATGTGTACTCACTACTCACAGACAAATTAGCCAGGTCACCCAGCAGGTGCACAGGTTTACTCATTACTCACTGACACATTAGCCAGGTCACCCAGCAGGTGCACATGTGTACTCATTACTCACTGACACATTTCCCAGGTCACCCAGCAGGAGCACAGGTGTACTCATTACTCACTGACATTTCCCAGGTCACCCAGCAGGTGCACATGTGTACTCATTACTCACTGACACATTTTCCAGGTCATCCAGCAGGAGCACAGGTGTACTCATTACTCACTGACACATTTCCCAGGTCACCCAGCAGGTGCACAGGTGTACTCATTACTCACTGACACATTAGCCAGGTCACCCAGCAGGAGCACATGTGTACTCATTACTCACTGACGTTTCCCAGGTCACCCAGCAGGTGCACAGGTGTACTCTTTACTCACAGACACATTTCCCAGGTCATCCAGCAGGAGCACATGTGTACTCATTACTCACTGACACATTTCCCAGGTCTTCCAGCAGGTGCACAGGTGTAGTCATTACTCACTGACACATTAGCCAGGTCACCCAGCAAGAGCACATGTGTACTCATTACTCACTGACGTTTCCCAGGTCACCCAGCAGGTGCACAGGTGTACTCTTTACTCACAGACACATTTTCCAGGTCACCCAGCAGGTGCACAGGTGTACTCATTACTCACTGACACATTAGCCAGGTCACCCAGCAGGTGCACATGTGTACTCATTACTCACTGATGTGTCCCAGGTCACCCCGCAGGTGCACAGGTGTACTCATTACTCACTGACGCATTAGGCAGGTCACCCAGCAGGTGCACAGGTGTAATCATTACTCACTGATGCATTAGCCAGGTCACCCAGCAGCTCCACATGTGTACTAATTACTCACTGACACATTTCCCAGGTCACCCAGCAGGTGCACATGTGTACTCATTACTCACTGATGTTTCCCAGGTCACCCAGCAGCTCCACATGTGTACTTATTACTCACTGACACATTTCCCAGGTCACCCAGCAGCTCCACATGTGTACTAATTACTCACTGACACATTTCCCAGGTCACCCAGCAGGTGCACATGTGTACTCATTACTCACTGATGTTTCCCAGGTCACCCAGCAGCTCCACATGTGTACTTATTACTCACTGACACATTTCCCAGGTCACCCAGCAGGTGCACATGTGTACTCATTACTCACTGATGTTTCCCAGGTCACCCAGCAGCTCCACATGTGTACTAATTACTCACTGACACATTTCTCAGGTCACCCAGCAGGTGCACATGTGTACTCATTACTCACTGACACATTTCCCAGGTCACCCAGCAGGTGCACATATGTACTCATTACTCACTGATGTTTCCCAGGTCACCCAGCAGCTCCACATGTGTACTCATTACTCACTGACACATTTCCCAGGTCACCCAGCAGGAGCATAGGTGTACTCATTACTCACTGACACATTAGCCAGGTCACCCAGCAGGTGCACATGTGTACTCATTACGCAATGACACATTAGCCAGGTCACCCAGCAGGTGCACAGGTGTACTCATTACTCACTGACACATCAGCCAGGTCACGCAGCAGGTGCACATGTGTACTCATTACTTACTGAAACATTTCCCAGGACACCCAGCAGGAGCACAGGTGTACTCATTATTCACTGACACATTTCCCAGGTCACCCAGCAGGAGCACATGTGTACTCACTACTCACAGACAAATTAGCCAGGTCACCCAGCAGGTGCACAGGTTTACTCATTACTCACTGACACATTAGCCAGGTCACCCAGCAGGTGCACATGTGTACTCATTACTCACTGACACATTTCCCAGGTCACCCAGCAGGAGCACAGGTGTACTCATTACTCACTGACATTTCCCAGGTCACCCAGCAGGTGCACAGGTGTACTCATTACTCACTGACACATTTTCCAGGTCATCCAGCAGGAGCACAGGTGTACTCATTACTCACTGACACATTTCCCAGGTCACCCAGCAGGTGCACAGGTGTACTCATTACTCACTGACACATTAGCCAGGTCACCCAGCAGGTGCACATGTGTACTCATTACTCACTGACATTTCCCCAGTCACCCATTAGGAGCACTGGTGTACTCATTACTTACTGACACATTTCCCAGGTCACCCAGCAGGTGCACAGGTGTACTCATTACTCACTGACACATTTCCCAGGCCACCCAGCAGGTGCACAGGTGTACTCATTACTCACTGACACATTTCCCAGGTCACTCAGCAGGAGCACAGGTGTACTCATTACTCACTGACACATTTCCCAGGTCACCCAGCAGGAGCACATTTGTACTCATTACTCACTGACACATTTCCCTGGTCATCCAGCAGGAGCACATGTGTACTCATTACTCACTGACATTTCCCCGGTCACCCATTAGGAGCACTGGTGTACTCATTACTTACTGACACATTTCCCAGGTCACCCAGCTGGTGCACTTGTGTACTCATTACTCACTGACACATTTCCCCGGTCTCCCAGCAGGTGCACATGTGTACTCATTACTCACTGACACATTTCCCAGGTCACCAAGCAGGTGCACAGGTGTACTCATTACTCACTGACACATTTCTCAGGTCACCCAGCAGGAGCACTGGTGTACTCATTACTCACTGACATTTCCCCGGTCACCCATTAGGAGCACTGGTGTACTCATTACTTACTGACACATTTCCCAGGTCACCCAACAGGTGCACAGGTGTACTCATTACTCACTGACACATTTCCCAGGTCATCCAGCAGGAGCACTGGTGTACTCATTACTCACTGACATTTCCCCGGTCACCCATTAGGAGCATTACTTACTGACACATTTCCCAGGTCACCCAGCAGGTGCATTTGTGTACTCATTACTCACTGACACATTTCCCAGGTCACCCAGCAGGTGCACAGATGTACTTATTACTCACTGACACATTTCCCAGGTCATCCAGCCCCCTTCCGCCGAAAAGCCGCGAATCGCGGCAATTTCAAGCTTCTATAACCAGGGGCGGAAGGGGGTCTGCCGGAATCCGGGGGGCCAGGAGGGGGACCCGATTTTTCCCATTCCGGGAGGGTTGGCAACCCTGATGTGTACTCATTCTTTACTGACACATTTTCTAGGTCACACAGCAGTGGCAAGGCTGTGCTTATTATTTACTGACACATTTCCCAGGTTACCACCCCTACAGCAACCCACACCTTATTCCCCCCCCCCCCCCCCCCTCTGTGGCGGGCCACACCTTGTACCGCCCTATACACTGACCCTCACCTTATTCCACCCCACCCCCCTATAGCGGGCCACACCTTATACAGCCCTATACACTGACCCACACCTTATTCCACCCCCCCCCCCCTGTAGCGGGTTACACCTTATGCCTCCCCCTACGGTGACCCACACCTTATACCTCCCCCTATAGCGGGTTACCCCTTATACCTCCCCCTACAGTTACCCACACCTTATACCACCCAATACAGCCCCCCCCCCAGCAATCCACATGTTATACTCCCTTCTACAGATGAACTGGGCTTGTGTTACTACCAATGGGACAACCCTTATTCTGGTTCATTTCTTCTGGCAAATTCCTTCTCAGATGAACAAAACCATGTGCACTGCAGGGGGGCAGATGTAACCTGTGCAGAGAGAATTAGATTTGGGTGATACTGACTGCTTATTTTTACACTGCAGAAAGAGTGAAACAGAATAAGGCCCTTAATATTGAATTCACTACAGATGAGATAAAAAAGAGGCTCAGAAAATCAACCGGACGGGACTCATCCTACAGTTCTAATGGAATTAAGGGAGGAATTTGCAAACCCTCTGTGTTATATTTTTGAGAACTAATTTCCATATGGTAAGGTACCTAAGGACTGGAGAAGACGTAGTACCAATATTCAAAAAGGGATGACCCAGCTAACTACAGACCTGTGAGCTTAACATCAATAGTGGGAATGGCATCCAAAAACATTTAGAGCTTCACAGGCTAATCCGTAGTAACCAACATGGGTTTGTGGAAGAGCGATCCTGCCAAACAAATCTATCCGGCTTTCACGAGGAAGTCAGCAACAACCTGGACAGTGAATACGCTGTAGACGTGGTCTTACTGGATTTTGATACTGTGCCACATAAGAGGCTGATAAATAAAATGGGGATATGGGATTAGGGGTAAAGATTTGCAGATGCAGGGGCGTGACTATAGCACCGCTGCCCCCGCGACCGCTATGCATGTGCGGGCGCCGGGGGCTGCAGTGCTATAGTTACGTTAGCTGCAATGTGAAGGGAGCAGGGGGGCATTGAGGCGGCTGGGGGGACGGACGCTGCGGGGGACGGAAGCTGTGGGGGACACAGAGGTGGCAATTACTTACAGCTGAGCCGGGCAGGGGGAGCCGGGAGCTGTCTGTACTGAAGAAAAAAAGCCCATACAATGAATGGGCAGCCTGTGATTGGCTGCTGAGCGCTCTCTCAGCCAATTGCTGACTGGCTGAGAGAGCGCTCAGCCAATCACAGGCTGCCGATTCATTGTATGGGCTTTTTTTTTTTCTTCCGTACTGACAGCTCCCGGCTCCCGCTGCCCGGCTCAGCTGTAAGTAATTGCCGCCTCTGTGTCCCCCGCAGCGTCCGTCCCCCGCAGCGTCCGTCCCCCCAGCCGCCTCGCAGCGTCGTCCCCCCCCCACCTGCATTGACGGCTACCTGGGGGAGCGGCAGGCGGCGCAGATGGAGACCGGGGGCGCGGCGGGAGAATATAAAGAAATCTTATTCAAAAGACCGGGCGGCCGCTGATTGGCTGAGAGCTCAGCCAATCAGCGGCCGCCCGGTCTTTTGAATAGGATTTCTTCCTATTCTCCCGCTGCGCCCCCGGTCTCCATCTGCGCCGCCTGCGGTCCTCGCCTGCCGCTCCCCCAGGTACCCACAGATATATCGGATCTGAACATCTAGACTGCGGGGGTTGGTGCGGCGGGCGGAGGGTCGGGTGAGTGGCTGGGCGCCCTCCCTTTAACGGCGGGGGGGCGCCCAAAATGTAGTTACGCCACTGTGCAGATGGGTGGGAAACTGGCTGCAGAATAGAGAACAAAGGAGGTCATTCAGGTTGGTTGGCAAAGCACATTCCGTTTGCTAATGGACAAAACCATGTGCACTGCAGGTGGGGCAGATGTAACATGTGCAGAGAGAATTAGATTTGGGTGAGTTATTTTGTTTCTGTGCAGGGTAAATACTGACTGCTTTATTTATACACTGCAATATAGATCAGTTTGAAGAACACCCCCCCTCCCCCCACCCAAATCTAACTCTCTTCATGTTACAGCCTCACCTGTGCAATGCCGGTATTTTATACATTGCACTGCGGGGTGCAGGGCTAAAATGCACCCACTGACCCCCCTGCCGAGGGGAGATCCGATGGTGGTTGCAGGGCAATGCGGGAGGGTTGCCCTCCTTTCCGGGGGGCAGGGAGGGGGATTTCTGGGACCCTCCCCGGCATTCCTGGAGGGTAGGCAACCCTGCTATATAGCAGGGTTGGCAATGTAGATATCAAGATATCGGAGGGAAGGCGCTTTGAAATGAATGTTCCTATAGCCAAGCAGCAGTTAAAATAAAAGGGTAGTCACTCCCAATCGTAAACAAGAAAAGGTCAGGAAGGGTAAACTGCGCTAGTTATACATCAGAAACATATCAATTAAAAATAGCATTTAATCAGTAAATGACATCAGAATAAACAATGTATACGATAAAAAATACTTATAACAGACACTTGTTGTGACTACGCCACCTCTCTAAGGACCCGGTGATGAAACTTCTCCTCCTCACTCACTGGACGCCAATCCTTCACCAAAACAAATCAGACTTCCCCAGTACAGGTGGATACACAAAGGGTGACTATTTGTACGCTCATGTCATTGTACTGAGCGCACACAATCTTATTTCCCCCTTATAACAAGTGTTATGCGTGGCGAGCGGCGGCGTAACGCGTCCTCCGACTTTTTCATTACCCCACTATCCACGTCGGCGTGGAGTTGATTTTATATAGTGCGAGGTGGCGAGCCCCGCGAGGGGATGCTGATTACTTTACATGGATTCCGCGTCCGCAACTCCACGCCGACATGGATAGTGGGGTAATGAGGACGGGTTGCGCTGCGCTCACCATGCTTCGGGGTGACGTGGATAGTGGGGGGGGGGGGGGGCGTTAAACCTAATTTTTTTATCGCATCCTATCTTTTTAATGGGCTATGTCAGTGAATACATTAATAAGATAGGATGCTATAAAAAATGGCATGCAATGCGATGCGATTTCCTTACCCTGAATAGCCCACTACGTTAATGGAGTAGTGGGCACTGAGTTTGAAGAAACTCAGGGAGCCCGAGGTGTGCTCCCACCACCACCAGTGCTGTGCCTAAACACGTGCAAAGGGGGCAGCCGTACGAACGTGTGGGCCCTCTCCCAAAGGAGAAAGGCCCCATGGTTCCCCTAACCCCCCTCAACCATAAGGCCAAGGAAGGGAAAAAAGGGATCGGTGGGTCCTCTTCGCCGAAGCTCAGAGAGACCCGCTTTTCCTCCACCCCCGGAAGGGTTTTGGACGGTGGGTCCTCCGCACCCGAAGGTTTGGAGAGACCCGACTTAGGCTTCCCTCCGCCTTGCGGCTCGGGGTTGCCCTCGAGGGGACCGGGACTCTCCCCAAAAGGTGAAGAGTCCCAGCCACGTTTGGGGAACGGAAGGCCTGTTAGGGACAGCCGCACTACCCAAATCAAAAAAACGTGACAAACTAACGAAAAACGTGAAGTGCTCAAAAGTGCAAATCAAAGAAATAAATAAAAGAGGCCCTAGCCAGAAGGCCGGGGTGGGGGTGTAAAAAATTGTCCTACCCCATCCAAAAGGACGAGGTAAGGACGTGTAGCCTAACCTAGAGGGAAGTGCGCAGTGTGTGTGCCATAAAGTGCATGGTGCTGGACACCAGTGCAAATCAGGCACCCCCGAGTTTCCCCGGGGGCACAGTGCAGCCTCGGGCTCCAGGCAGCCGTGGGCACTGTGCTAGGAAACAAGTACCAAAAGGTGTCACTACAGGTGCTGGCAATCGTACATTACCAGGGAAGCCCAGGAACAGAGCATTGTGTCCTCATGGAGAGGGGCATGCTGGGAGGTATGGATAATGTATGATTGCCAGCACCTGTGGGGAGCTAGGTAACTGATAAGAAAGGTGTCACCACAGGTGCTGGCAATCATACATTACCAGGGAAGTCCAGGAGCAGAGCATTGTGTCCCTGAGGGAGAGGGGCATGCTGGGAGGTATGGATAATGTATGATTGCCAGCACCTGTGGGGAGCTAGGTAACTGATAAAAAAGGTGTCACCACAGGTGCTGCCAATCATACATTACCAGGGAAGCCCAGGAGCAGAGCATTGTGTCCTCCTGGAGAGGGGCATGCTGGGAGGTATGGATAATGTAGGATTGCCAGCACCTGTGAGAAGCCAGGTAACTGATAAGAAAGGTGTCACCACAGGTGCTGGCAATCATACATTACCAGGGAAGCCCAGGAGCAGAGTATTGTGTCCTCCTGGAGAGGGGCATGCTGGGAGGTATGGATAATATAGGATTGCCAGCACCTGTGGGGAGCTAGGTAACTGATAAGAAAGGTGTCACCACAGGTGCTGGCAATCATACATTACCAGGGAAGTCCAGGAGCAGAGCATTGTGTCCCTGAGGGAGAGGGGCATGCTGGGAGGTATGGATAATGTAGGATTGCCAGCACCTGTGAGGAGCTAGGTAACTGATAAGAAAGGTGTCACCACAGGTGCTGGCAATCATACATTACCAGGGAAGCCCAGGAACAGAGCATTGTGTCCTCCTGGAGAGGGGCATGCTGGGAGGTATGGATAATATAGGATTGCCAGCACCTGTGGGGAGCTAGGTAACTGATAAGAAAGGTGTCACCACAGGTGCTGGCAATCATACATTACCAGGGAAGCCCAGGAGCAGAGCACTGTGTCCTCCTGGAGAGGGGCATGCTGGGAGGTATGGATAATGTATGATTGCCAGCACCTGTGGGGAGCTAGGTAACTGATATGAAAGGTGTCACCACAGGTGCTGGCAATCCTACATTAGCAGGGAAGCCCAGGAACTGAGCATTTTGTCCTCCTGGAGAGTGGCATGCTGGGAGGTATGGATAATGTATGATTGCCAGCACCTGTGGGGAGCTAGGTAACTGATAAGAACGGTGTCACCACAGGTGCTGGCAATCATACATTACCAGGGAAGCCCAGGAACAGAGCATTGTGTCCTCCTGGAGAGGGGCATGCTGGGAGGTATGGCTAATGTATGATTGCCAACACCTGTGGGGAGCTAGATAAGTGATAAGAAAGGTGTCACCACAGGTGATGGCAATCATACATAACCAGGGAAGCCCAGGAACAGAGCATTGTGTCCTCCTGGAGAGGGGCATGCTGGGAGGTATGGATAATGTATGATTGCCAGCTCCTGTGGGGAGCTAGGTAACTGATAAGAAAGGTGTCACCACAGGTGCTGGCAATCATACATTACCAGGGAAGCCCAGGAGCAGAGCATTGTGTCCTCCTGGAGAGGGGCATGCTGGGAGGTATGGATAATATAGGATTGCCAGCACCTGTGGGGAGCTAGGTAACATAAGAAAGGTGTCACCACAGGTGCTGGCAATCATACATTACCAGGGAAGCCCAGGAACAGAGCATTGTGTCCTCCTGGAGAGGGGCATGCTGGGAGGTATGGATAATATAGGATTGCCAGCACCTGTGGGGAGCTAGGTAACATAAGAAAGGTGTCACCACAGGTGCTGGCAATCATACATTACAAGGGAAGTCCAGGAGCAGAGCATTGTGTCCCTGAGGGAGAGGGGCATGCTGGGAGGTATGGATAATGTAGGATTGCCAGCATCTGTGAGGAGCTAGGTAACTGATAAGAAAGGTGTCACCACAGGTGCTGGCAATCATACATTACCAGGGAAGCCCAGGAACAGAGCATTGTGTCCTCCTGGAGAGGGGCATGCTGGGAGGTATGAATAATGTAGGATTGCCAGCACCTGTGGGGAGCTAGGTAACTGATAAGAAAGGTGTCACCACAGGTGCTGGCAATCATACATTACCAGGGAAGCCCAGGAGCAGAGCACTGTGTCCTCCTGGAGAGGGGCATGCTGGGAGGTATGGATAATGTATGATTGCCAGCACCTGTGGGGAGCTAGGTAACTGATATGAAAGGTGTCACCACAGGTGCTGGCAATCCTACATTACCAGGGAAGCCCAGGAACTGAGCATTGTGTCCTCCTGGAGAGGGGCATGCTGGGAGGTATGGATAATGTATGATTGCCAGCACCTGTGGGGAGCTAGGTAACTGATTAGAAAGGTGTCACCACAGGTGCTGGCAATCCTACATTACCAGGGAAGCCCAGGAGCAGAGCATTGTGTCCTCCTGGAGAGGGGCATGCTGGGAGGTATGGATAATGTATGATTACCAGCACCTGTGGGGAGCTAGGTAACTGATAAGAAAGGTGTCACCACAGGTGCTGGCAATCATACATTACCAGGGAAGCCCAGGAACAGAGCATTGTGTCCTCCTGGAGAGGGGCATGCTGGGAGGTATGGCTAATGTATGATTGCCAACACCTGTGGGGAGCTAGATAAGTGATAAGAAAGGTGTCACCACAGGTGATGGCAATCATACATCACCAGGGAAGCCCAGGAACAGAGCATTGTGTCCTCCTGGAGAGGGGCATGCTAGGAGGTATGGATAATGTAGGATTGCCAGCACCTGTGGGGAGCTAGGTAACTGATAAGAAAGGTGTCACCACAGGTGCTGGCAATCATACATTACCAGGGAAGCCCAGGAACAGAGCATTGTGTCCTCCTGGAGAGGGGCATGCTGGGAGGTATGGCTAATGTATGATTGCCAGCACCTGTGGGGAGCTAGATAAGTGATAAGAAAGGTGTCACCACAGGTGATGGCAATCATACATTACCAGGGAAGACCAGAAACAGAGAATTTTCTCCCGCATGGAGAGGGTCAGGTAGGTAAGTGAGGTGGTGTCGGCAGACGAAGAGGTGGTGTTGGCAGATGGAGAGGTGGTGGTGGTGGCGGCAGATGTAGAGGTGGTGGTACATTTAAAATAGGTTTGGACAAACATCTATTGATTTAAAACATCCAGGGTTACAAACAAATATCATAATTATTAAATCAGAATACCCATCATATATAAAGGGATGTAGCAAATAGATCACTCCAACCAAGGTTTTACCCGATGGACGCATGTCTTTATTCAGCCTTAACTACAATGGGCCGCATTTATCAAGTAATATTTGTGGCTAAATCCCTTAAAAAAATATTAAGTATTCCCCAAATATATTAAAGGGCGCATCCCTGCTGCGATCCCCCCTGCAGCGCTGCCAGCTGCATCCCCCATAGGTTTCTATGGGGGATGCAAAGCACCCCTGGGCTATCGCCATTCTGGGATGGCGATAGCCCATTGTAGCCTATGGCTGCGGGATCGCATTACCGCGCATGCGCAATCCCCCGGCTTCCGGCTCCGAGCATCACAGGGACGGGCTCCTTTAAGAGCCCTGTCCTTGCGCCCTTACATTGATAAATACCGGCGGTATTGTACGATACCGCAATGCGATGTTCGGCGATGTCACCACACCGGCATCGCTCTGTAATGATAAATGTGCTACTATGTCCCTATGTAATCACTATGTCCCTATGTAATCACTATGTCACTATGTAATCACTATGTAATCACTATGTCCTTATGTAATCACTATGTCACTATGTAATCACTATGTAATCACTATGTCCCTATGTAATAACTATGTCCTTATGTAATCACTATGTCCCTATGTAATCACTATGTCACTATGTAATCACTATGTAATCACTATGTCCCTATGTAATAACTATGTCCTTATGTAATCACTATGTCACTATGTCCCTATGTAATCACTATGTCCCTATGTAATCACTATGTCCCTATGTAATAACTATGTCCCTATGTAATCACTATGTCATCACTATGACATCACTATGTCCCTATGTAATCACTATGTAATAACTATGTCCCTATGTAATCACTATGTAATCACTATGTCCCTATGTAATCACTATGTCCCTATGTAATCACTATGTCATCACTATGACATCACTATGTCCCTATGTAATCACTATGTCATCACTATGACATCACTATGTCCCTATGTAATCACTATGTAATAACTATGTCCCTATGTAATCACTATGTCCCCCATGTAATCACTATGTAATCACTATGTTCCTATGTAAGAACTATGTCCATATGTAATAACTATGTCCCTATGTAATCACTATGTAATCACTATGTCCCTATGTAATCACTATGTCCCTATGTAATCACTATGTCATCACTATGTCCCTATGTAATCACTATGTCCCTATGTAATCACCATGTCCCTATGTAATCACTATGTCCCTATGTAATAACTATGTCCCTATGTAATCACTATGTAATAACTATGTCCCTATGTAATCACTGTGTAATCACTATGTCCCTATGTAATAACTATGTCCCTATGTAATCACTATGTCATCACTATGTCCCTATGTAATCACTATGTCATCACTATGTCATCACTATGTCCCTATGTAATCACTATGTCCCTATGTAATCACCATGTCCCTATGTAATCACTATGTCCCTATGTAATAACTATGTCCCTATGTAATCACTATGTCCCTATGTAATAACTATGTCCCTATGTAATCACTATGTCATCACTTTGACATCACTATGTCCCTATGTAATCACTATGTAATAACTATGTCCCTGTGTAATCACTATGTCCCCCATGTAATCACTATGTTCCTATGTAATAACTATGTCCCTATGTAATCACTATGTAATCACTATGTCCCTATGTAATCACTATGTCCCTATGTCATCACTATGTCCCTATGTCATCACTATGTCCCTATGTGATCACTATGTCCCTATGTAATCACTATGTCCCTATGTAATCACTATGTCCCTATGTAATCACTATGCCCCTATGTAATCACTATGTAATCACTATGTCCCTATGTAATCACTATGTCACTATGTAATCATTATGTCCCTATGTAATCACTATGTAATCACTGTGTAATCACTATGTCCCTATGTAATCACTATGTCCCTATATAATCACTATGTAATCATTATGTCCCTATGTAATCACTATGTCACTATGTAATCATTATGTCCCTATGTAATCACTATGTAATCACTGTGTAATCACTATGTCCCTATGTAATCACTATGTCCCTATATAATCACTATGTAATCACTATGTAATCACTATGTCACTATGTAATCACTATGTCCCTATGTAATCACTATGTCCCTATGTAATCACTATGTCACTATGTAATCATTATGTCCCTATGTAATCACTATGTAATCACTGTGTAATCACTATGTCCCTATGTAATCACTATGTCCCTATATAATCACTATGTAATCACTATGTAATCACTATGTCCTCACTATGTCCCTATGTAATCACTATGTCCCTATGTAATCACTATGTAATCACTATGTCCCTATGTAATCACTATGTACCTATGTAATCACTATGTAATCACTATGTCCTCACTATGTCCCTATGTAATCACTATGTCCCTATGTAATCACTATGTAATCACTATGTCCCTATGTAATCACTATGTACCTATGCAATCACTATGTCCCTATGTAATCACTATGTTCCTATGTAATCACTATGTAATCAGTGTTGTCACTATGTAATCACTATGTCCCTATGTAATCACTATGTAATCACTATGTCCCTCTGTAATCACTATGTAATCACTATGTCACTATGTAACCACTATGTCCTTATGTAATCACGATGTAATCACTATGTCCCTATGTAATTACTATGTAATCACTTTGTCCCTAGGTAATCACTACGTAATCACTATGTCCCTATGTAATCACTATGTCCCTATGTAATCACTATGTCCCTATGTAATCACTATGTAATCACTATGTCCCTATGTAATCACTATGTCCCTATATAATCACTGTGTAATCACTATGTCCCTATGTAATCACTATGTAATCACTATGTAATCACTATGTCCCTATATAATCACTATGTCCCTATGTAATCACTATGTCCCTATGTAATCACTATGTAATCACTATGTCCCTATGTAATCACTATGTAATCACTATGTCCCTATGTAATCACTATGTAATCACTATGTCCCTATGCAATCACTATGTAATCACTTTGTCCCTATGTAATCACTACGTAATCACTATGTCCCTATGTAATCACTATGTCCCTATGTAATCACTATGTCCCTATATAATCACTGTGTAATCACTATGTCCCTATGTAATCACTATGTCCCTATGTAATCACTATGTCCCTATGTAATCACTATGTTCCTATGCAATCACTATGTAATCACTATGTCCCTATGTAATCACTATGTCCCTATATAATCACTGTGTAATCACTATGTCCCTATGTAATCACTATGTCACTATGTAATCACTGTGTAATCACTATGTCCCTATATAATTAATCACTGTCCCTATGTAATCACTATGTAATCACTATGTAATCACTATGTCCCTATATAATCACTATGTCCCTATGTAATCACTATGTAATCACTATGTCCCTATGTAATCACTATGGCATTATGTAATCACTGTATAATCACTATGTCCCTATACAATCACTATGTCCCTATGTTAGATCTCCTGTACAGCCCAGCGTTATATAAAGCACAGAGCGCACCTTCATACATCTACCCCAGGGATTGCCCTATGTAATCACTATGGGCCTTATTCTAGTTCACTCTTAGAGACAAAATCCTTCTTAGGTGGACAAAACCAAGTGCACTGCAGGTGGGGCAGATGTAGCAGGTGCAGAGAGAATTGGATTTGGGTGAGTTATTTTGTTTCTGTGCAGGGTAAATACTGGCTGCTTTATTTTTGCACTGCAATATAGATCTCACTTTGAAGTAAAACCCCACCCAAATCTAATTCTCTCTGCACATGTTACATCTGCCCCACCCGCAGCGCACATGGTTTTGGCCATTTGAGAAGGAATTTGCCTCTAAGCGTGAACTAGAATAAGGCCCTATGGGCCTTATTCTAGTTCACTCTTTCTGACAAAATACTTCTTAGCTGGACAAAACCATGTGCACTGCAGGTGGGGCAGATGTTACTTGTGCAGAGAGAATTAGGGTACTTATGTAGTATCTGGGCTGCCGATTTTGAAATCTGGTCCATCGTATCGCATCGCATACGACCATATCGCATGCGATGCGATGGACCCGATTTTTCCATAGGATTCAATGTTAAAATGAATGACTGAGTCCATTTTAACATGGAATTCAATGGGAAAAAGGGTCCTTTTCATACCCCTACTATCCAAGTGGGCATGGAGTTGGATATAAACCTGTAGCGAGCCACCGAGCCCAGCGAGGGGACGGTATTCTGTGTCCCCTGGCGGGGCTCGCTACGCTCGCCACGCTTCTGGCACGGTGGCTCGCTACTCAGTCCATTTTAACATTGAATCCTATGGAAAAATCGGGTCATCGCATCGCATCGCATCTGATTGTATGCCTTAAGTTAAGGCATACAATCAAAAAATCGGCAGTACCAGAATTAGATTTGGGTGGGGTTTTACTTCAAAGTGAGATCTATATTGCAGTGTAAGAATAAAGCAGTCAGTATTTACCCTGCACAGAAAGAAAATAACTCACCCAAATCTAATTCTCTCTGCACATGTTACATCTGCCCCCCCTGCAGTGCACATGAATTTGTCCATCTAAGAAGGATTTTGTCAGAAAGAATGAACTAGAATAAGGCCCTGTGTCACTATGGCCATTATTCAGATCTGATCGCAGTACAAATTTGTTCTCAAAATGGGCAAAACCATGTGCACTGCAGGTGGGGCAGATGTAACATGTATAGAGAGCGTTAGATTTGTGTGAGTTATTTTGTTTCTGTGCAGGGTAAATACTGGCTGCTTTATTTTTACACTGCAATATAGATTTCAGTTTCAACACACCCCACCCAAATAATGGGTTAGAAGGAGCATTATAATGTGTGTATACTTGAATAATTTATCAAGAAAATACAAAGTCTGTATAAAGTAGGCTGCCCGTCTCTGAGAAATCTATTTCATATTTAATATTATGGATGAATTATTAACGGTAGAAAGACATGTAGAATATTAAGAAAAATAATATATATGAATTTTCTTCTTTGAAAATGAAATACATCAATCCCTAGGATGCAACGATCATTCTGCCCGCTAGCCCTCTCTCTTACCTCTGAGCTACCCACTCTGTATAGTATCAGCCACTAAATTTAGTAATATTTGTAGTTACTCTAGAAAGTGTTTTGAACCCAGGACATAGTCCTCCTCTTTCTTTGGTGCAATACAATTAACCCCAAAAGGTGATTGGTCAATCCACCTTTTTAAACTGAGACAGCAGCATGATTCCCCAGCTTCTGAGGAAACAGTCAGGTACCGTGGACGGAGAAACGCGTCAAGCAAGTGGAATACTGCGACCAGCATTGCCTTTACAGCCCCTAAAGCCAGCTTCTTCTTCAATTTGTCTGTAACCTGGTCCTCGGACCCCCGCTCCTATTGGCCTCAGGCTGGGAGTGACCTGCGGCGATCTCCACAGCGACTCCCATCAGGGTGCATGGTTACATGTGTATTTCATTTTTTATATATTAAATTTGATAGATCAACACAGTGCACTTTCTTTGATTTGTTTTATTTGGTTGAATTTATTTATTTTGGGAGCAGCACAATTATTTAGTTGGAGCAGTGATTATCCATTATATACATTTAATTTCATTCATCTGCCTCTCTTGCGCCCGATATACCTTGTGCGTATACTGATCCTTTCCATAGTAATAGTCTGCACATCCTGTAACTCCTGGGGCTACATATGGTGGCTGCAGGGCTCTGGACCTGTACTGAGGCCAATGTCATATGCCTCAAGGACTAATCTGCGGATGTGTATATACACCTGCCCCAATGCAAGGGTCCCACAGGGCTCACTTACTAGGCGCCAGCTGTCTGGTGGCAGGGTTACATGGGCCCCAATATACCATCACTTCTACAGGGTAGAAGTGATGGTATACAGTACAGAAGGTGGGGAGGGATACTCAGCAGGCAGGGATTGAAGTGATGCTCTGCAGTGTAGGGGAGGAAGAAATGCTCTGCAGGGCTGGAGGAGGAGCAATGCTCTGCAGTGCTGGGGGTGAATAATGTTCTGCAGGTTAGAAGAGGAGTGATGCTCTGCAAGTCTGGGGGAGGATTGATGCTCTGCAGTGCTGGGGGAGGAGAGATGCTCTGCAGTGCTGGGGGTGAGTGATGTTTCTCAGGGCAGTGTGAGATGCTCTGCAGGGAAGGGGAGGAGCAATGCTCTGCAGTGCTGGGGAGTGAGTGATGTTCTGCAGGGCAGTGTGAGAAGTTCTGCAGGGAAGAGGAGGAGCGATGTTGGGGTAGGAGTGATGCTCTGCAGTGCTGGGGAGTGAGTGATGCTCTGCAGGGCAGTGTGAGATGCTCTGCAGGGAAGAGGAGCGATGCTCTGCAGTGCTGGGGAGTAAGTGATGTTCTGCAGGGCAGTGTGAGATGCTCTGCAGGGAAGGGGAGGAGCGATTCTCTGCAGTGCTGGGGGAGGAGCGATGCTCTGCAGTGCTGGGAAATGAGTGATGTTCTGTAGGGCAGTGTGAGATGCTCTGCAGTGCTGGGGAGTGAGTGATGTTCTGCAGGGCAGTGTGAGATGCTCTGCAGGGAAGGGGAGGAGCGATTCTCTGCAGTGCTGGGGGAGGAGCGATGCTCTGCAGTGCTGGGGAGTGAGTGATGTTCTGTAGGGCAGTGTGAGATGCTCTGCAGTGCTGGGGAGTGAGTGATGTTCTGCAGGGCAGTGTGAGATGCTCTGCAGGGAAGGGGAGGAGCGATTCTCTGCAGTGCTGGGGGAGGAGCGATGCTCTGCAGTGCTGGGGAGTGAGTGATGTTCTGTAGGGCAGTGTGAGATGCTCTGCAGTGCTGGGGGAGGAGCGATGCTCTGCAGTGCTGGGGAGTGAGTGATGTTCTTCTGTAGGGCAGTGTGAGAAGCTCTGCAGTGCTGGGGGAGGAGCGATGCTCTGCACTGATTTATTGTAGTAGTTCTTTATATTCGGAGAGTGTCGTGATGGGCGGAGTTCTCAGCCTAGCCCCGCCCCTGTGTCTCTGCAGCCAATCACCGGACCCATACGCTGCTATTTTTGTAGCTTGCCCTTATAAGTTTCTGTTTCCATAACGACGTCGCTTGCCCAATCAGCGGACTGGCTTTCTTAATCTCCGCCCATTGGTTCAGTTTTTCCACGCCTAGCAGTACACTGCGCATGCGCTACCCTGACCAATAGTCTGCGTCTACATCCTTCCATCAGCCAATCAACTGCGTGGTTAGCGCATGTGACACGGGGGACAATTTATTGGTGGGCTATAACCTGTACTAACCAATAGGCGTCAGTCAGATCCAACTTGTAGCCAATCGCGTTAGAGACGAACCCAACAGCGCACCAATCAGATTCGGGATGCGGCTCTGTCTTCTCACATGAACACAGGAGCTGGCAGCAGCATGGACGGTATAGAGGTGGAAGTGCGGGGACCCAGCGGCGCCTTCTACACGGTGAGGCCCTGGTATACCGTGCCCTCCTTCCCGGTATACCGCCCCTATCGCCGTCACCCCCTATATACCGCCCCTTTCCCTATCATCCTCTATATACCTCCTGCCACCCCCCATATACTGCCCCCAATCCCTGCCACCCCTATATACCTCCCCCTATCAGCGTCACCCCCCCCCATATACTGCCCTCAATCCCTGCCACCCCTATATACCTCCCCCATCAGCGTCACCCCCCTATATACCGCCCCTTTCCCTATCATCCTCTATATACCTCCTGCCACCCCCCATATACTGCCCCCAATCCCTGTCACCCCTATATACCTCCCCCATCAGCGTCACCCCCCCTATATACTGCCCTCAATCCCTGCCACCCCTATATACCTCCCCCATCAGCGTCACCCCCCCTATATACTGCCCCAATCCATGCCACCCCCTATATACTGCCCCCAATCCCTGCCACCCCTATATACCTCCCCCATCAGCGTCACCCCCCCTATATACTGCCCCAATCCATGCCACCCCCTATATACTGCCCCCAATCCCTGCCACCCCTATATACCTCCCCCTATCAGCGTCACCCCCCCCATATACTGCCCTCAATCCTGCCACCCCTATATACCTCCCCCATCAGCGTCACCCCCCTATATACTGCCCCATTCCATGCCACCCCCTATATACTGCCCCCAATCCCTGCCACCCCTATATACCTCCCCCTATCAGCGTCACCCCCCATATACTGCCCTCAATCCCTGCCACCCCTATATACCTCCCCCTATCAGCGTCACCCCCCCCATATACTGTCCCCAATCCCTGCCACCCCTATATACCTCCCCCTATCAGCGTCACCCCCCATATACTGCCCTCAATCCCTGCCACCCCTATATACCTCCCCCTATCAGCGTCACCCCCCATATACTGCCCTCAATCCCTGCCACCCCCTATATACTGCCCCCAATCGCTGCCACCCCTATATACCTACCCCTGCCCCCCCTATATACCTCCCCCATCAGCGTCACCCCTTATATACTGCCCTCAATCCCTGCCACCCCTATATACCTCCCCATCAGCGTCACCCCCTATATACTGCCCCAATCCCTGCCACCCCCTATATACTGCCCCCAATCCCTGCCACCCCTATATACCTCCCCCTATCAGCGTCACCCCCATATACTGCCCTCAATCCCTGCCACCCCTATATACCTCCCCCTATCAGTGTCAACCCCCATATACTGTCCCCAATCCCTGTCACCCCTATATACCTCCCCCTATCAGCGTCACCCCCATATACTGCCCTTAATCCCTGCCACCCCTATATACCTCCCCCCCATCAGCGTCACCCCCTATATACTGCCCTCAATCCCTGCCACCCCCTATATACTGCCCCCAATCAGCGTCACCCCCCCCATATACTGTCCCCAATCCCTGTCACCCCTATATACCTCCCCCATCAGCGTCACCCCCCTATATACTGCCCCAATCCATGCCACCCCCTATATACTGCCCCCAATCCCTGCCACCCCTATATACCTACCCCTGCCACCCCTAATTACCTATCCCATCAGCGTCACCCCCTATATACTGCCCCCAACCCCTGCCACCCCTATATACCTCCCCCATCAGCGTCACCCCCTATATACTGCCCCAAACCCTGACACCCCTTATATACCTCCCCCCCATCTGCGTCACCCCCCTACATACCGTCCCTTTCACCGTCACCCCCTATATACTGCCCCAATCCCTGCCACCCTTTTATACATCCCCCCATCAGTGTCGCCCCCTATATACTGCCCCCAATCCCTGTCACCCCTATATACCCCCCTTTCCGCATCACTTCCTATATACTGCCAATATTATCCGTTGTCTCAGTCCGTCAGTCTGCTCTCACCTGGCTCACCTCTTTAATCTTTCCCTATCCTCTGGGATCTTCCCTTCCTCCTTCAAACACGCTCTTGTCTCCCCAATTCTCAAAAAAACAAATCTGGACCCCAACTCTCCATCCAACTACAGGCCCATCTCCCTCCTCCCTTTTGCCTCCCAGCTCCTGGAAGCCACCTTACTGCTAACTCCATTCTAGACCCCCTCCAATCCGGGTTCCGCCCTTTACATTCCACTGAAACTGCCCTGACCAAAGTCACTAACGATCTACTATCGGCTAAATCCAAAGGCCTCTTCTCTATCCTCATCCAGCTTGATCTGTCGGCTGCCTTTGACACTGTAGACCACCCTCTCCTGCTCAACACCCTCCGCTCCTTTGGCATCACTGGCACGGTCTTCTCCTGGTTCACCTCATACCTCTCCGATCGCTCCTTCTCCGTCTCCACTCCGAGCTCCTCCTCTCCTACCACCCCGCAGCCAGTCGGTGTTCCCCAAGGGTCAGTCCTTGGCCCTCTCCTCTTCTCTCTCTACACCACCTCTCTGGGCACCCTCATCAGCTCCTATGGTTTTCATTACCACCTTTATGCTGATGATACCCTAATCTATCTCTCTTCCCCCGACTTATCCCCATTACTCCTGTCCAAGGTCTCTGAATGCCTCACGTCCATCTCAGCCTGGATGACCCAACGCTTCCTGAAGCTAAACATGGCTAAAACTGAACTTCTAATCTTCCATCCCCCGAACATCCCCTCTTCTCCCACTATCTCCATCAGTATTGGTGAAACCGAGATCACCTCCACCGACCAAACGCGCTGCCTCGGTGTCATCATTGACTCCTCCCTCTCTTTCACCCCCCACATTCGTGCTCTCTCACAGTCTTGCCGCTTTCACCTACGCAACATCTCGCGCATCAGACCATTCCTCTCCACTGACGCGACCAAAATTCTCATTCACTCACTTGTCATCTCCTGCCTTGACTACTGCAACATCCTTCTCTCTGGGCTACCTCTCACCCGCCTCCCACCTCTCCAATCCATTCTTAACGCTGCTGCTAGGCTCATCTTCCTCTCCCGCCGCTCTACCTCCGCCTCCCCCCTCTGTCTATCTCTTCACTGGCTCCCCATTCCTTTCCGAGTTCTCTTTAAACTCCTCACCACCACCTACAAGGCTCTCTCCTCCACCACAGCTCCTTACCTCTCTTCACTGATCTCTATCCACACTCCCTCCTGTCCTCTTCGCTCCATCGCTGACCGCCGACTGACCTCTCACCTAATCACCTCCTCCCACTCCCGTGTCCAAGACTTCTCTCGCGCTGCCCCCCTGCACTGGAACAACCTCCCGCCACCCATCAGGCTATCTGATTCCCTTACCTCCTTCAAGCGCTCCCTTAAAACCCACTTTTTTCGACTAGCCTATCCCTCCTCCTAACCTCTTTTGATCCTCCTATCCTGCCTCCGTTCCCCTCCGTTCCTACTTATCCTATTGTATTTCGTTCGTCCACCCACCTATTTTTAGTATGTTAACTCTTATGAGCAGGGCCCTCCTTCCTCACGTACTCACCCTACCTCATTACCTCACCTGTGCTCCTGTCCTGTTCTTCCCTTCCTCTACTTCATCTTCAGTCTCCTCGACAATTTTGACACCTACTTCTGAACTGATGCTGATTTTATTTCTACCAGCTATACCCCTATTCATACTGTATTTTTCAACACACCCTGTACGTTACCTTGTAATTAGTTTTTTTGTTTGCTATGTACGGTGCTGCGGACACTTTGCGTCGCCTTATAAATAAACGTACTACTACTACTACTGCCCCCTTTCCCCATCATTCATTTATTTACAGTTTCTTATATAGCGCACACATATTCTGCAGCGCTGTAGTTGAACATTCACATCAGACCCTGCCCCAGTGGAGCTTACACTCTATATTCCCTACCACATGTACACGCACACAGACATTCTAGGGTTAATTTGCTAGGAGCCAATTAGCCTACCAGTATATTTTTGGATTGTGGGAGGAAACCGGAAATGCTAATCATTACACTGTCCGTACTGCCCCTTCATCCCCTATATACATCCTGCCACCCCCATATACGGTCCGCTATCACACCCTATATACCGCCCCCAATTCCTGCCACCTCCTATATACCGCCCCATTTCCCCATCATCCTCTATATACCCTCTGCCCCCCCCCCCCTATATACTGCCCCACTCTCCGCCAAATGTAAGTAATTTTTATTGAGATTTTTAAAAAGCAAAAGACAAAACAAAACTCCCAAAACAAGTATGGGGAGTATCAGACACATATTGCAAATATCACATTTGACACAGTCATAGGCAACCAGGATAGCGTGGTAGATAGCTAAATATTAGGAGTATTAACGTTGTACCAGGAAGTCATAGGCAACCAGGATAGCGTGGTAGATAGCTAAATATTAGGAGTATTAACGTTGTACCAGGAAGTGGTCGTAGATTGAGCGACCGAAGGCGCCATTCGGAGTCACCCAACCCACCCCCAATGTTAAGAGAATAGCCATAGGAATGTCAGGATTATATATCATCATTGCTATAGCTATTAAATATATATATCGCCAAATCGTGTCTGATCAACCGGATAAAATAATAGAATTAGAGTTAAATAAAATAAAACTTCCCAACACAAACCTCCCAAGAACCCCCCACCCTGTATGGCCTAACCCAACCCTAGGCAAACGTGGATCACCTTTATTTACCTATCACGGTGACCACATATATACTCCTATTACAATCATTCCCCATATACTGCCCCCAATCTCTGCAACCCCCTATCAGCATCACCCCCTATCATTGTCACCCCCCTATATACCGCCCACTGTCCCTGTCACCCCCTATATACTGGCCCTATCAGCATCGCCCACTATATACCACCCCCTATCATTGTCACCCCCCTATATACTGGCCCTATCATTGTCAACCCCCTATATACCGCCCGCTGTCACCCCCTTCCCGCTGTCACCCCCTTCCCGCTGTCACCCCCTTCCCGCTGTCACCCCCTTCCCGCTGTCACCCCCTTCCCGCTGTCACCCCCTTCCCGCTGTCACCCCCCCCTATATACCGCTGTCACCCCCCCCTATATACCGCTGTCACCCCCCCCCCCCTATATACCGCTGTCACCCCCCCCCCCTATATACCGCTGTCACCCCCCCCCCTATATACCGCTGTCACCCCCCCCTATATACCGCTGTCACCCCCCCCCTATATACCGCTGTCACCCCCCCCCTATATACCGCTGTCACCCCCCCTATATACCGCTGTCACCCCCCCCCTATATACCGCTGTCACCCCCCCCCTATATACCGCTGTCACCCCCCCCCTATATACCGCTGTCACCCCCCCCCTATATACCGCTGTCACCCCCCCCTATACCGCTGTCACCCCCCCCCTATACCGCTGTCACCCCCCCCCCCCTATACCGCTGTCACCCCCCCCCCTATACCGCTGTCACCCCCCCCTATATACCGCTGTCACCCCCCCCCCCCTATATACCGCTGTCACCCCCCCCCCTATATACCGCTGTCACCCCCCCCCCCTATATACCGCTGTCACCCCCCCCCCCTATATACCGCTGTCACCCCCCCCCCTATATACCGCCCCCTGTCACCCCCCCCTATATACCGCCCCCTGTCACCCCCCCTATATACCGCCCCCTATCACGGTCACCCCCTATATACCGCCCCCTATCACGGTCACCCTCTATATACCGCCCCCCCCTATATGTCTGTGTGCGTGTACATGTGGTAGGGTATACAGATTGTAAGCTCCTGAGGAACGGATTGATGGGAATTTTTTAAAGTCCTCTGTAAAGCGCTGTGGAATATGTGTGCGCTATATAAATATATATAACTGGTAATAAATAATATACCATCCCATATTGCCATCACCTCCTATATACCGTCCCCCTGTCGGCCCCTATATAAACCCCCCCCGTCGCCACCCCCCTGTATGCGTCCCCCCTATATGCCCTGTCGTCCCCCCTATCAGCCCCTATATACCGTGTTACTGCGTGATGTCACCCCCGCTCATAGTCCATTGTTGGCAGGTCCTCAGGTCAGATGTATTACACTCATCACCATGTGTCTATCATCTAGGGCTATGTACAGGATGTTCACGAGGAGGCGGTCAGCGTCGTCTTCCAGAACAAGTGAGTAATAAGCTGCACCTGCTCCTCTCTATAACAGTCTGTCTCCATTCTGTACCAGTGGTAAGAATCAGGTGTGAGCTAGCGGATGATGGTCCCAGTAACATTCCTCCCCCGGCGCTGTGCACTATTCCTCATTATCTCTAATCCCAACACAGCTGCCTGCCAGACAGACGTGTTCCCTTCTGTGACGTCAGGCTGCCGCCACCACCGGCCTGTACCAAGGAGATATCAGAGGGAGACCAAGTGGAGGTACGCGCCCACCTTACACTATACCAGGGGAGGGCAAGATACTGCAACAGGGGGCATTTATAGCCACAGATGTGAGTCAGTACTGTAATATAGAGTGACATAGCTGTGTGTGGGTGCAGTACAGGAATAGCAGAGAGATACAGGACAGGATGGAGGTGTAGTGACAGAGCTGTGTGTGTGTGTGTGTGTGTGTGTGGGTGCAGTACAGGAATAGCAGAGAGATACAGGACAGGATGGAGGTGTAGTGACTGAGCTGTGTGTATAGGGAGATCAGTACAGGAATAGTAGAGAGATACAGGACATGGTGGGGGGGTAGTGACAGAGCTGTGGGGGGGGGGGTCAGTACAGGAATAGCAGAGAGATATAGGACAGGATGGAGGTGTAGTGACAGAGCTATGTAGTGACAGAGCTATGTGTGTGGGATCAGTGCAATTATAGTAGATAGATAAAGGACAGGATGGAGGTGTAGTGACAGAGCTGTGTGTGTGTGGGGACAGTACAGGAATAGTAGAGAGATACAGGACAGGATGGAGGTGTAGTGGCAGATCTGTGTGTATGGGGTTAGTACAGGAATAGTAGATAGATACAGGATGGAGGTGTAGTGACAGAGCTGTGTGTGTGTGGACAGTACAGGAATAGCAGAGAGATACAGGACAGGATGGAGGTGTAGTGACAGAGGTGTGAGTGTGTGGGCAGTACAGGAATAGTAGAGAGATACAGGATGGAGGTGTAGTGGCAGATCTGTGTGTGTGGACAGTACAGGAATAGCAGAGAGATACAGGACAGGATGGAGGTGTAGTGACAGAGCTGTGTGTGTGGGGACAATACAGGAATAGTAGTGAGATACAGGACAGGATGGAGGTGTAGTGACAGAGCTGTGTATGTGGGGACAGAACAGGAATAGTAGAGAGATACAGGACAGGATGGAGGTGTAGTGACTGAGCTGTGTGTGTGTGGGGACAGTACAGGAATAGTAGAGAGATACAGGACAGGATGGAGGTGTAGTGACAGAGCTGTGTGTGGGTCAGTACAGGAATAGCAGAGAGATACAGGACAGGATGGAGGTGTAGTGACAGAGCTGTATGTGTGTGGACAGTACAGGAATAGCAGAGAGATATAGGACAGGATGGAGGTGTAGTGACAGCTGTGTGGGATGTCAGTACAGGAATAGTAGAGATACAGGACAGGATGGAGGTGTAGTGACAGAGCTGTGTGTGTGGTCAGTACAGGAATAGTAGAGAGATACAGGACAGGATGGAGGTGTAGTGACAGAGCTGTATGTGTGTGGACAGTACAGGAATAGCAGAGAGATACAGGACAGGATGGAGGTGTAGTGACAGCTGTGTGGGATGTCAGTACAGGAATAGTAGAGATACAGGACAGGATGGAGGTGTAGTGACAGAGCTGTGTGTGTGGTCAGTACAGGAATAGTAGAGAGATACAGGACAGGAGGGAGGTGTAGTGACAGAGCTGTGTGTGTGTGTGGTCAGTACAGGAATAGTAGAGAGATACAGGACAGGATGGAGGTGTAGTGACAGAGCTGTGTGTGTGGGGGGACAGTACAGGAATAGTAGAGAGATACAGGACAGGATGGAGGTGTAGTGACAGAGCTGTGTGTGTGTGTGTGTGGTCAGTACAGGAATAGTAGAGAGATACAGGACAGGATGGAGGTGTAGTGACAGAGCTGTGTGTGTGGTCAGTACAGGAATAGCAGTGATATACAGGACAGGATGGAGGTGTAGTGACAGAGCTGTGTGTGTGGTCAGTACAGGAATAGCAGTGATATACAGGACAGGATGGAGGTGTAGTGACACCACAATAGCAGTCTCCTGATTGGTGTTGGCAGTGGGGTTTTATTTGCCGGCTTCTCTAATCATGGCTGTACTTCTAGGTATATTCCCGCGCTAATGAACAGGAGGCTTCTGGCTGGTGGTCTGCTCATGTTCGGATGATTAAAGGAGATGTGAGTATGGGGGTGCGCTCTCTCCGTGAGGGGAGTGTGGGGGCGCGCTCTCTCCGTGGGTGGAGTGTGGGGGGGCGCTCTCTCTGTGAGGGGAGTGTGGGGGCGCGCTCTCTCCGTGAGGGGAGTGTGGGGGCGCGCTCTCTCCGTGAGGGGAGTGTGGGGGCGCGCTCTCTCCGTGTGGGGAGTGTGGGGGCGCGCTCTCTCCGTGTGGGGGCGCGCTCTCTCCGTGAGGGGAGTGTGGGGGCGCGCTCTCTCCGTGTGGGGGCGCGCTCTCTCCGTGTGGGGGCGCGCTCTCTCCGTTATGGCTGTGTGCATGTTGTATTCCTGTCGGCCTTCGCTTACACTCTCTCAGTTTTACGTGATAGAATATTCCGTCTCGGATTCTCCATACAATGAGATTGTCAGCCACAGTCGCCTGCGACCCCTGAACCAGAACGCCATGACAACAAGTGGGACATTCTACAAGTACAGCGTGCCGCTCCCCGAGGACCTCTGCACAATGTAGGTGTGATGCCTAAACGTGGCCATCCGTGGTGTGTGGGGGATCAGTGCGTGGTCTGAACTCTGCTTCCTATCTTTAGTTCAGCGAACGTGGACGCTCACAGGGAATTTAAGAAAGTGGTTGGAGCCGGCTGCGTCTTCCTGGACAAGACCGGCACGGAGCTGGTTATCCTGGTGAGATTGGCTTGTTGGGATTATGTACTGGGGGGGGGTACCACATGGGCATGCTGGATTGGAACGCAACCTTTCTCTCCTCTCGGCTTTCTATGTCAGTCCACGGACGAGTCCGTCATCAAACGCTCATCGCTCCTGAGTGACCTCCACCTGCGCGCTCTGCGGACCAAACTCAGACTCATCACTCAGAACGAGAGGGCGGCTAAACAGCTGGAGGTGAGGTGATCTTAGGGAGATGCTGTAATTAGGGAGCCGTGAGGCTGCCCCCCCCCCCCCCCCCCTCCTGTGCGGGGACACTGATAGGTGGGAGGTGTGGGGCTGCTCCTCCCCCTGTGGGGTGACACTGAAGGGTATGTGGCTGTCCCTCCCCTTGTGGGGTGACACTGTTAGGTATGGTATTGCTCCTCCCCCTGTGCGGGGACATTGAAAGGTATGTGGCTGTCCCTCCCCTTGTAGGGTGACACAGTTAGGTGGTAGGTATGGGGCTGCTCCTCCCCCTGTGGGGTGACAGTTAGGTGTTAGGTATGGTATTGCTCCTCCCCCTGTACGGGGACACTGAAGGGTATGTGGCTGTCCCTCCCCTTCTAGGGTGACATTGTTAGGTAGAAGCTATGGTGCTGCTCCTCCCCCCCCCCCCTGCAGGGACACTGAAGGGTATGTGGCTGTCCCTCCCCTTCTAGGGTGACATTGTTAGGTAGAAGCTATGGTGCTGCTCCCCCCCCCCCCCCCCCCCCTGCAGGGACACTGAAGGGTATGTGGCTGTCCCTCCCCTTCTAGGGTGACATTTTTAGGTAGTAGCTATGGTGCTGCTCCCCCTCCCCCCCCTGCAGGGACACTGAAGGGTATGTGGCTGTCCCTCCCCTTGTAGGGTGACACAATTAGGTGGGAGGTATGGGGCTGCTCCTCCCCCTGTGGGTGACACGGATTGGTGGAGCTAGCAGTTGCCTTCTGTGTTGCAGGTCAGTAAACAGATCGCCGTTGCGTATAGGGAGGAGTTCCAGGTACGGGAAGATCTTATAGGGCTCGCCATTGGAGCGCACGGGGCGAATATCCAGCAGGCTCGGAAGGTTCCCGGCGTTACCGCGATAGAACTGGATGAAGAGACGTTTACATTCCGGGTGTATGGAGAGGTACAGTGCGTGCGGCTGTCTGGGTGTATGGGGGGTACAGTGCGTGCGGCTGGATGTATGGGGAGTTACACTGCGTGCGGCTGTCTGGGTGTATGGGGGGTACAGTGCGTGCGGCTGTCTGGGTGTATGGGGGGTACAGTGCGTGCGGCTGGATGTATGGGGGGGTACAGTGCATGCGGCTGGGTGTATGGGGGGTACAGTGCGTGCGGCTGGGTGTATGGGGGGTACAGTGCGTGCGGCTGGATGTATGGGGGGTACAGTGCATGCGGCTGGGTGTATGGGGGGTACAGTGCGTGCGGCTGGGTGTATGGGGGGTACAGTGCGTGCAGCTGTCTGGGGAGTTACACTGCATGCGGCTGTCTGGCCAGGTGTATGGAGGGGTACCGTATGTGTGGCAGCCTGGCCGGGTGTATGGAGGGGTACAGTATGTGTGGGTGTATGGAGGGGTACAGTATGTGTGGGTGTATGGCCGGGTGTATGGAGGGGTACAGTGCTTGCAGCTGCCTGGCCGGGTGTATGGAGGGGTACAGTGCCTGCGGCTGCCAGGCCGGGTGTATGGAGGGGTACAATGCCTGCGGCTGCCTGGCCGGGTGTATGGAGGGGTACAGTGCCTGCGGCTGCCTGGCCGGGTATATGGAGGGGTACAGTGCGTACGGCTGCCTGGCCGGGTGTATGGGGGGGACAGTGCGTGCGGCTGCCTGGCCGGGTGTATGGAGGGGTACCGTATGTGCGTGCGGCTGCCTGGCCGGGTGTATGGAGGGGTACAGGGCGTGCGGCTGCCTGGCCGGGTGTATGGAGGGGTACAGTGCGTGCAGGCTGCCTGGCCGGGTGTATGGAGGGGCACAGTGTGTGTGTTTGGCCGGGTGTATGGAGGGGTACCGTATGTGCGGCCGGGTGTATGGAGGGGTACCGTATGTGCGGCAGCCTGGCCGGGTGTATGGATTGGTACAGTGCGTGCGGCTCCCTGGCAGGGTGTATGGAGGGGTACAGTGTGTGTGTGGCTGTTTGGCCGGGTGTATGGGGTGTACAGTGTGTGCGGCCGGGTGTATAGAGGGGTACCGTATGTGCGGCTGCCTGGAGGGGTACAGTGCGTGCGGCTGCCTTTCCGGGTGTATGGAGGGGTACAGTGCGTGCGGCTGCCTGGCCGGGTGTATGGAGGGGTACAGTGCGTGCGGCTGCCTGGCCGGGTGTATGGAGGGGTACAGTGTGTGTGGCTGCCTGGCCGGTTGTATGGAGGGGTACAGTGCGTGCGGCTGCCTGGCTGGGTGTATGGAGGGGTACAGTGCATGCGGCTGCCTGGCCGGGTGTATGGAGGGGTACAGTATGTGCGGCTGCCTGGCCGGGTGTATGGAGTGGTACAGTGCGTGCAGGCTGCCTGGCCGGGTGTATGGAGGGGCACAGTGTGTGTGTTTGGCCGGGTGTATGGAGGGGTACCGTATGTGCGGCCGGGTGTATGGAGGGGTACCGTATGTGCGGCAGCCTGGCCGGGTGTATGGATTGGTACAGTGCGTGCGGCTCCCTGGCAGGGTGTATGGAGGGGTACAGTGTGTGTGTGGCTGTTTGGCCGGGTGTATGGGGTGTACAGTGTGTGCGGCCGGGTGTATAGAGGGGTACCGTATGTGCGGCTGCCTGGAGGGGTACAGTGCGTGCGGCTGCCTTTCCGGGTGTATGGAGGGGTACAGTGCGTGCGGCTGCCTGGCCGGGTGTATGGAGGGGTACAGTGCGTGCGGCTGCCTGGCCGGGTGTATGGAGGGGTACAGTGTGTGTGGCTGCCTGGCCGGTTGTATGGAGGGGTACAGTGCGTGCGGCTGCCTGGCTGGGTGTATGGAGGGGTACAGTGCATGCGGCTGCCTGGCCGGGTGTATGGAGGGGTACAGTATGTGCGGCTGCCTGGCCGGGTGTATGGAGTGGTACAGTGCTTGCGGCTGCCTGGTCGGGTGTATGGAGGGGTACAGTTTGTGCGGCTGCCTGGCCGGGTGTATGGAGGGGTACAGTGCTTGCGGCTGCCTGGCTGGGTGTATGGAGGGGTACAGTGCATGCCGCTGCCTGGCCGGGTGTATGGAGGGGTACAGTGCGTGCGGCTGCCTGGCCGGGTGTATGGAGGGGTACAGTGCGTGAGGCTGCCTGGCCGGGTGTATGGAGGGGTTCAGTATGTGCGGGTGTATGGAGGGGTACAGTGCCTGCGGCTGCCTGGCCGGGTGTATGGAGGGGTACAGTGCGTGCGGCTGCCTGGCCCGGTGTATGGAGGGGTACAGTGCGTGCGGCTGCCTGGTCGGGTGTATGGAGTGGTACAGTGCGTGCGGCTGCCTGGCCGGGTGTATGGAGGGGTACAGTGCGTGCGGGTGTGTATGGAGGGGTACAGTGCGTGCGGCTGCCTGGCCGGGTGTATGGAGGGGTACAGTGCGTGCGGCTGCCTGGCCCGGTGTATGGAGGGGTACAGTGCGTGCGGCTGCCTGGCCGGGTGTATGGAGGGTACAGTGCGTGCGGCTGCCTGGCCGGGTGTATGGAGGGGTACAGTGTGTGCGGCTGCCTGGCTGGGTGTGCGGTGTCACTGTGCGTTACTGGTATCGCTGTCCCGCCCACAGACTCCGGAAGCCGTGCGGTTGGCCCGCGGATACCTGGAGTTCTCAGAGGGATCAATGCAGGTGCCCAGGTCCTTTGTTGGTGAGTGTAGATGTGAGCGGAGTCAGGGGGCAGTTGCTGCATTGGTGGGTGTTGGGGGTAAGGCCCAGGCTAGTACTCATTCTCCAGTGTTGCCATGTCTAATTTGTGTTTCTTTGCAGGAAAAGTCATTGGGAAGAATGGGAACGTAATCCAAGATATTGTGGATAAATCTGGGATCGTCCGAGTGAGAGTGGAGGCTGACGGGGACCGGACGGATCAGAATGAAGAGGTGACCTGGTCCCTCTGAAATATATAGCTGTACTGCCACTCACGTCCCCATACCCTGGGCATGACCTGTGGGGTGGCTGGCGGGCCCTGCGCTGCTACTGATCTGAGGTTGACTGGCGGGACCTCTGCTGCTGCTGTGCCGTGGGGTATCAGACGGGCTCTTTGGTTTTGCCTTGTAAATTATTTCAGCTTTATCGGGTGCCAGTCTTCCCCTGTTAGCGCGGAGGTGTACCCTACTAATGGCTGGCGTTGGGGTGTAGCCCTCTGCTGGTCAGGTGCCAGCCTTCCCCTGTTAGCGCGGAGGTGTGCCCTACTAATGGCTGGCGTTGGGGTGTAGCTCGCTGCTGGTCAGGTGCCAGTCTTCCCCTGTTAGCGCGGAGGTGTGCCCTACTAATGGCTGGCGTTGGGGTGTAGCTCGCTGCTGGTCAGGTGCCAGTCTTCCCCTGTTAGCGCGGAGGTGTGCCCTACTAATGGCTGGCGTTGGGGTGTAGCTCGCTGCTGGTCAGGTGCCAGTCTTCCCCTGTTAGCGCGGAGGTGTGCCCTACTAATGGCTGGCGTTGGGGTGCAGCCCTCTGCTGGTCAGGTGCCAGTCTTCCCTTGTTAGTGCGGAGGTGTACCCTACTAATGGCTGGCGTTGGGGTGTGGCGCTCTGCTGGTCAGGGGCCAGTCTTCCCCTGATAGCGCGGAGGTGTACCCTACTAATGGCTGGCGTTGGGGTGTAGCTCGCTGCTGGTCAGGTGCCAGCCTTCCCCTGTTAGCGCAGAGGTGTGCCCTACTAATGGCTGGCGTTGGGGTGTAGCTCGCTGCTGGTCAGGTGCCAGCCTTCCCCTGATAGCGCAGAGGTGTGCCCTACTAATGGCTGGCGTTGGGGTGCAGCCCTCTGCTGGTCAGGTGCCAGTCTTCCCCTGTTAGCGCGGAGGTGTGCCCTACTAATGGCTGGCGTTGGGGTGTAGCTCTCTGCTGGTCAAGTGCCAGCCTTCCCCTGTTAGCGCGGATGTGTACCCTACTAATGGCTGGCGTTGGGGTGCAGCCCTCTGCTGGTCAGGTGCCAGTCTTCCCCTGTTAGCGCGGAGGTGTACCCTACTAATGGCTGGCGTTGGGGTGCAGCCCTCTGCTGGTCAGGTGCCAGTCTTCCCCTGTTAGTGCAGAGGTGTGCCCTACTCATGGCTGGCGTTGGGGTGCAGCCCTCTGCTGGTCAGGTGCCAGTCTTCCCCTGTTAGTGCGGAGGTGTGCCCTACTCATGGCTGGCGTTGGGGTGCAGCTCTTAGTGCCCACTTATTGACACATCTTCTCTCTTCCAGGGGTTGGTGCCGTTCCTGTTCGTGGGGACTCAGGACAGTATCAGTAACGCACTGGCACTGCTGGAGTATCAGATCTCGCATCTTCAGGTCTCTTCTTCTCTCCTCCTCCATGCATCACCCCGGCTCCCGAGTCACCTCCCCTCTGTACCCCGTTCCACTTCCTGCCATCAGTAACGTCCTCGCTCTGCCTCCCCCGCCCATCCCCTGCCTCCCCGTACTGTAGGGTGTGACTTATTTGGGGTCCATGTTTAAATTTGAAGGTTCAACGTGAGACACCCTCTACTTTTTTTCATTTTGCTTCTCCGAGAACCCATGCAAAATATGAAGTTATTAATCGGACAACTCTAACCCGCGCCCCAGGACACCTCAAAAACAAGAAAATTGCCTAAATTCGAAAGAATTCTATTACTTCTGAAATATACAAATCGTCTATAGTTTGATGCATTTGGGGTATTAGCCATCCCAATATGTATCCTGTAACATAAAGGACAAGGGATGAAATCCAGTCGGACTAGAACGATAAAATGTTACAATTGGAAGCGAATCTGTTTGAGCCACGATATGGGGGAAATCGTTCAAATCACTTAAACAAGTCTCCCGATGGCGCATCTTTGTTGCAGTTTTTTTTTCACTTGTGTTGTGTATTGGGCAGGAAAGAAGGTGGTCTTGGAACCCTTGTTTACCTGGCCGAGGTACTGAGTCAGGGCGACACATCTTTTGGACCTATGGTTAGGTGCAATTCCTAGTGATTTGCGCAGAATGGCGAAGGGTCGGTCCTCATCTCTCCACCACATATTGCTGCCACCATTCTTCCTTCCCTGTGTAGAGGGACAGAACAGTCCAGCCAGTGCTGGCCATGCATGCGTTCGGTACCAGAGATGACTCAGAGCCACTTCTGATGCTTTCCCGTGAACTACACCGTGAGCATCCAACGTTCGGAAGAATAACAAATTGTGGTTTGGGGCAGCGATAGCAGGCGGTTACTGAGGGCTAGATGTATGAACCAGTGATAAGGGAGGAGATGTGACACAGTGCCTGGTACTTTGTCACCGGCCAATCAGCTCCTGCCTGTTAAGTTACAGGCTGGGTTTAAAAAAAGGACAGTCAGGAGCTGATTGGCCGGTGATGGAAGTACCAGACACTTTATCACTTTTCCTCACTTATCACGGCTTCATACATCTACCCCTGAGTCTGTAGCTTATGTACTAAGCTCCAAATAGGCAAGCTTTTTGGATCCTGGTCCCCAAGGTTACCGACGTCTGAGTCTGATGGTGTTAGTCACTTTATTCCTATGGAGGCATTGTCAGAGAAGGCTATTGTGGTTTCTCTCCTGCGGCCTCTGTCCCGTGCTGAGGCGATGCCCCCCGGCGCGGCCTCTGTCCCGTGCTGAGGCGATGCCCCCCGGCGCGGCCTCTGTCCCGTGCTGAGGCGATGCCCCCCGGCGCGGCCTCTGTCCCGTGCTGAGGCGATGCCCCCCGGCGCGGCCTCTGTCCCGCGCTGAGGCGATGCCCCCCGGCGCGGCCTCTGTCCCGCGCTGAGGCGATGCCCCCCGGCGCGGCCTCTGTCCCGCGCTGAGGCGATGCCCCCCGGCGCGGCCTCTGTCCCGCGCTGAGGCGATGCCCCCCGGCGCGGCCTCTGTCCCGCGCTGAGGCGATGCCCCCCGGCGCGGCCTCTGTCCCGCGCTGAGGCGATGCCCCCCGGCGCGGCCTCTGTCCCGCGCTGAGGCGATGCCCCCCGGCGCGGGCCTCTGTCCCGCGCTGAGGCGATGCCCCCCGGCGCGGCCTCTGTCCCGCGCTGAGGCGATGCCCCCCTGGGTGGCCTCTGTCCCTGCACAGGAGTCTTGCTATAACATGACAGCACCGCCAATGTGTCAAGAAGTATCTCACAGGGCTTTATAGAAAGCATTGTCCCAGTACAAATTGTTAGTAAATAATGTGTGTGATCAATTAAAAATAGGATTATTCTCGTTGCGATATTTACTGTACCCCCGCAGAGAAATAATGTGATGAGTATTATTCCATTATTTCCTTTGTGTGTAGTTACACTTCCCTGTAGGTTTTATGGGAACGCCCATGGGCGCCACCCCTCACCGCTGCCCACACTGCTAGGTGCAAATGGGACTGCGAGCTAGCACACAACTAGCGTCTGCACATCGCTCCCCTGCACGTACACGCAGGGGAGCATGTACATCACAATCGCCCCCATTGTGTGTGTATTATATATGTATAGTATATATACACACAATGTCATGTTATATAGTAATATGTTACTCAGAGGCGCTGCCACTGATCCCAATTTCCACCTGTGAAACAAAAAAAATGTGCACTTACTTCAAAGGCGTTTGAAGCTATTTTAAGAAAAATCATTTAACGCAAACATTTGTGCCGATTGGGGCGCGGGTTACAGTTGTCCGATTTAACTTCATATTTTGCATATGCTCTCAGAATATCAAAAGGGGGAAAAAATAGAGGGTTTCCCATTTAGATTTTTTTTTCCCCGTACTGCCATCTGTAACGTCCCTGCTCTGCCTCCCCCACCCTCCATCCACTGCCTCCCCGTACCGCTAGCAGTAACGTCCCCTCTCTGCCTCCCCCACCCTCCATCCACTGCCTCCCCGTACCGCTAGCAGTAACGTCCCCGCTCTGCCTCCCCGTACCACCAGCAGTAATGTCCCCGCTCTGCCTCCATCCCCTGCCTCCCAGTACCTCCAGCAGTAACGTCCCCGCTCTGCCTCCCCGTACCACCAGCAGTAATGTCCCTGCTCTGCCTCCCCGTACCGCTAGCAGTAACGTCCCCGCTCTGCCTCCCCGTACCACCAGCAGTAATGTCCCCGCTCTGCCTCCATCCCCTGCCTCCCAGTACCTCCAGCAGTAACGTCCCCACTCTGCCTCCCTGTACCACCAGCAGTAACGTCCCCGCTCTGCCTCCCTGTACCACCAGCAGTAACGTCCCCGCTCTGCCTCCCTGTACCACCAGCAGTAACGTCCCCGCTCTGCCTCCCTATACCACCAGCAGTAACGTCCCCGCTCTGCCTCCCTGTACCACCAGCAGTAACGTCCCCGCTCTGCCTCCCTATACCACCAGCAGTAACGTCCCCGCTCTGCCTCCCTGTACCACCAGCAGTAACGTCCCCGCTCTGCCTCCCTGTACCACCA
>NC_139220.1:337429633-337663727 GCF_055691185.1 Crinia signifera | reverse complement strand
TCCAGCAGTAACGTCCCCGCTCTGCCTCCCTGTACCACCAGCAGTAACGTCCACGCTCTGCCTCCCCGTACCACCAGCAGTAATGTCCCCGCTCTGCCTCCCCCACCCTCCATCCCTGTCTCCCTGTACCACCAGCAGTAACGTCCCCGCTCTGCCTTCCTGTACCACCAGCAGTAACGTCCCCGCTCTGCCTTCCTGTACCACCAGCAGTAACGTCCCCGCTCTGCCTCCCCGTACCGCCAGCAGTAACGTCCCCGCTCTGCCTCCCTGTACCACCAGCAGTAACGTCCCCGCTCTGCCTCCCCCACCCTCCATCCCCTGCCTCCGCGTACCGCCAGCAGTAACATCCCCGCTTTGCCTCCATCCCCTGCCTCCCCGTGCCGCCAGCAGTAATGTCCCCGCTCTACCACCCCATACAACCAGCAGTAACGTCCCCGCTCTGCCTCCACCACCCTCCATCCCCTGTCTCCCCGTACCACCAGCAGTAACGTCCCGCTCTGCCTCCCCGTACCGCCAGCAGTAACGTTCCCGCTCTGCCTCCCCCACCCTCCATCCCCTGCCTCCCCGTACCGCCAGCAGTAACGTCCCCGCTCTGCCTCCCCGTACCACCAGCAGTAACGTCCCCGCTCTGCCTCCCTGTACCACCAGCAGTAACGTCCCCGCTCTGCCTCCCTGTACCACCAGCAGTAACGTCCCCGCTCTGCCTCCCCGTACCACCAGCAGTAACGTCCCCGCTCTGCCTCCCCGTACCACCAGCAGTAACGTCCCCGCTCTGCCTCCTGTACCACCAGCAGTAACGTCCCAGCTCTGCCTCCCCCACCCTCCATCCCCTGCCTCCCCGTACCGCCAGCAGTAACTTCCCTGCTCTGCCTCCATCCCCTGCCTCCCCGTACCGCCAGCAGTAACGTCCCCGCTCTACCTCCCCATACAACCAGCAGTAACGTCCCCGCTCTGCCTCCCCCACCCTCCATCCCCTGCCTCCCCGTACCGCCAGCAGTAACGTCCCCGCTCTGCCTCCCCATACCACCAGCAGTAACGTCCCCGCTCTGCCTCCGCGTACCACCAGCAGTAACGTCCCCGCTCTGCCTCCACCACCCTTCATCCCCCTGCCTCCCCGTACCACCAGCAGTAACGTCCAGCTCTGCCTCCCCATTTCCATCCCCTGCCTCCCCGTACCGCCAGCAGTAACGTCCCCGCTCTGCCTCCCGTACCGCCAGCAGTAACGTCCCCGCTCTGCCTCCCCAAACCACCAGCAGTAACGTCCCCGCTCTGCCTCCCCCACCCTCCATCCCTGCCTCTCCGTACCGCCAGCAGTAACGTCCCCGCTCTGCCTCCCCGTACCGCCAGCAGTAACGTCCCCGCTCTGCCTCCCCCACCCTCTATCCCTGCCTCCCCGTACAGCCAGCAGTAACATCCCCGCTCTGCCTCCATCCCCTGCCTCCCCGTACCGCCAGCAGTAACGTCCCCGCTCTGCCTCCCCATACAACCAGCAGTACCGTTCCCGCTCTGCCTCCCCGTACCACCAGCAGTAACGTCCCTGCTCTTCCTCCCCACCCTCAATCCCCTGCCTCCCCGTACCGCCAGCAGTACGTCCCCGCTCTGCCTCCGCGTACCACCAGCAGTAACGTCCCCGCTCTGCCTCCACCACCCTCCATCCCCTGCCTCCCCGTACCGCCAGCAGTAACGTCCCCGCTCTGCCTCCCCGTACCACCAGCAGTAATGTCCCCGCTCTGCCTCCCCGTACCACCAGCAGTAACGTCCCCGCTCTGCCTCCCCGTACCACCAGCAGTAACGTCCCCGCTCTGCCTCCCCGTACCACCAGCAGTAACGTCCCCGCTCTGCCTCCCCGTACCACCAGCAGTAACGTCCCCGCTCTGCCTCCCCGTACCACCAGCAGTAACGTCCCCGCTCTGCCTCCGCGTACCACCAGCAGTAACGTCCCCGCTCTGCCTCCGCGTACCACCAGCAGTAACGTCCCCGCTCTGCCTCCGCGTACCACCAGCAGTAACGTCCCCGCTCTGCCTCCGCGTACCACCAGCAGTAACGTCCCCGCTCTGCCTCCGCGTACCACCAGCAGTAACGTCCCCGCTCTGCCTCCGCGTACCACCAGCAGTAACGTCCCAGCTCTGCCTCCCCTACCCCCCATCCCTGCCTCCCCGTACCGCCAGCAGTAACGTCCCCGCTCTGCCTCCCCATACCGCCAGCAGTAACGTCCCCGCTCTGCCTCCGTGTACACCAGCAGTAACGTCCCAGCTCTGCCTCCCCACCCTCCATCCCCTGCCTCCCCATACCGCCAGCAGTAACGTCCCCGCTCTGCCTCCATCCCCTGCCTCCCCGTACCGCCAGCAGTAACGTCCCCGGTCTGCCTCCCCATACAACCAGCAGTAACGTTCCCGCTCGGCCTCTCCGTACCACCAGCAGTAACGTCCCGGCTCTGCCTCCCCACCCTCCATCCCCTGCCTCCCCGTACCGCCAGCAGTAACGTCCCCGCTCTGCCTCCCCATACCGCCAGCAGTAACGTCCCCGCTCTGCCTCCCCGTACCGCCAGCAGTATTGTCCCCCGCTCTGCCTCCCTGTACCACCAGCAGTAACGTCCCCGCTCTGCCTCCCCGTACCGCCAGCAGTAACGTCCCCGCTCTGCCTCCCTGTACCACCAGCAGTAACGTCCCCGCTCTGCCTCCCCATACCGCCAGCAGTAACGTCCCCGCTCTGCCTCCGTGTACAACCAGCAGTAACGTCCCAGCTCTGCCTCCCCACCCCTCCATCCCCTGCCTCCCCATACCGCCAGCAGTAACGTCCCCGCTCTGCCTCCCCGTACCGCCAGCAATAACGTCCCCGCTCTGCCTCCCTGTACCACCAGCAGTAACGTCCCCGCTCTGCCTCCCCGTACCACCAGCAGTAACGTCCCCGCTCTGCCTCCCCGTACCACCAGCAGTAACGTCCCAGCTCTGCCTCCCCATTTCCATCCCCTGCCTCCCCGTACCGCCAGCAGTAACGTCCCCGCTCTGCCTCCGCGTACCACCAGCAGTAACGTCCCCGCTCTGCCTCCACCACCCTACATCCCCTGCCTCCCCGTACCACCAGCAGTAACGTCCCCGCTCTGCCTCCCCCACCCTCCATCCCTGCCTCCCCGTACCGCCAGCAGTAACATCCCCGCTCTGCCTCCCGTACCACCAGCAGTAACGTCCCCGCTCTGCCTCCCCGTACCACCAGCAGTAACGTCCCTGCTCTGCCTCCCCACCCTCCATCCCCTGCCTCCCGTACCGCCAGCAGTAACGTCCCCGCTCTGCCTCCACCACCCTCCATCCCCTGCCTCCCCGTACCGCCAGCAGTATTGTCCCCGCTCTGCCTCCCCGTACCACCAGCAGTAACGTCCCCGCTCTGCCTCCCCGTACCACCAGCAGTAACGTCCCCGCTCTGCCTCCCGTACCGCCAGCAGTAACGTCCCCGCTCTGCCTCCCCAAACCACCAGCAGTAACGTCCCCGCTCTGCCTCCCCCACCCTCCATCCCTGCCTCCCCGTACCGCCAGCAGTAACGTCCCCGCTCTGCCTCCCCGTACCGCCAGCAGTAACGTCCCCGCTCTGCCTCCCCGTACCGCCAGCAGTAACGTCCCCGCTCTGCCTCCCCGTACCACCAGCAGTAACGTCCCCGCTCTGCCTCCCCACCCCTCCATCCCCTGCCTCCCCGTACCACCAGCAGTAACATCCCCGCTCTGCCTCCATCCCCTGCCTCCCCGTACCGCCAGCAGTAACGTCCCCGCTCTGCCTCCCCATACAACCAGCAGTACCGTTCCCGCTCTGCCTCCCCGTACCACCTGCAGTAACGTCCCTGCTCTGCCTCCCCACCCTCAATCCCCTGCCTCCCCGTACCGCCAGCAGTAACGTCCCCGCTCTGCCTCCGCGTACCACCAGCAGTAACGTCCCCGCTCTGCCTCCCCGTACCGCCAGCAGTAACGTCCCCGGTTCTGCCTCCCCATACCGCCAGCAGTAACGTCCCCGCTCTGCCTCCCCGTACCGCCAGCAGTAACGTCCCCGCTCTGCCTCCCGTACCACCAGCAGTAACGTCCCCGCTCTGCCTCCCCGTACCGCCAGCAGTAACGTCCCCGCTCTGCCTCCCCATACCGCCAGCAGTAACCGTCCCCGCTCTGCCTCCCGTACCGCCAGCAGTAACGTCCCCGCTCTGCCTCCCCGTACCACCAGCAGTAACGTCCCCGCTCTGCCTCCACCACCCTCCATCCCCTGCCTCCCCGTACCACCAGCAGTAACGTCCCCGCTCTGCCTCCCCGTACCACCAGCAGTAACGTCCCCGCTCTGCCTCCCCGTACCACCAGCAGTAACGTCCCCGCTCTGCCTCACCGTACCACCAGCAGTAACGTCCCCGCTCTGCCTCCGCGTACCACCAGCAGTAACGTCCCAGCTCTGCCTCCCCACCCTCCATCCCCTGCCTCCCCATACCGCCAGCAGTAACGTCCCCGCTCTGCCTCCATCCCCTGCCTCCCCGTACCGCCAGCAGTAACGTCCCCGGTCTGCCTCCCCATACAACCAGCAGTAACGTTCCCGCTCTGCCTCCCCGTACCACCAGCAGTAACGTCCCTGCTCTGCCTCCCCACCCTCCATCCCCTGCCTCCCCATACCGCCAGCAGTAACGTCCCCGCTCTGCCTGCCTCCCCGTACCGCCAGCAGTAACGTCCCCGCTCTGCCTCCATGTACCACCAGCAGTAACGTCCCCACTCTGCCTTCGCGTACCACCAGCAGTAACGTCCCCGCTCTGCCTCCACCACCCTCCATCCTCTGCCTCCCCGTACCACCAGCAGTAACGTCCCCGCTCTGCCTCCCCGTACCACCAGCAGTAACGTCCCAGCTCTGCCTCCCCATTTCCATCCCCTGCCTCCCCGTACCGCCAGCAGTAATGTCCCCGCTCTGCCTCCCCGTACCACCAGCAGTAACGTCCCCGCTCTGCCTCCATGTACCACCAGCAGTAACGTCCCCACTCTGCCTTCGCGTACCACCAGCAGTAACGTCCCCGCTCTGCCTCCCCCACCCTCCATCCCCTGCCTCCCCGTTCCGCCAGCAGTAACATCCCCGCTCTGCCTCCATCCCCTGCCTCCCCCGTACCACCAGCAGTAACGTCCCCGTTCTGCCTCCCCGTACCACCAGCAGTAACGTCCCCGTTCTGCCTCCCGTACCACCAGCAGTAACGTCCCCGCTCTGCCTCCCCGTACCACCAGCAGTAACGTCCCCGCTCTGCCTCCACCACCCTCCATCCCCTGCCTCCCCGTACCGCCAGCAGTAACGTCCCCGCTCTGCCTCCCCGTACCACCAGCAGTAACGTCCCTGCTCTGCCTCCACCACCCTCCATCCCCTGCCTCCCCGTACCGCCAGCAGTAACGTCCCCGCTCTGCCTCCCCCGTACCACCAGCAGTAACGTCCCGCTCTGCCTCCCCGTACCACCAGCAGTAACGTCCCCGCTCTGCCTCCCCGTACCACCAGCAGTAACGTCCCTGCTCTGCCTCCACCACCCTCCATCCCCTGCCTCCCCGTTCCGCCAGCAGTAACGTCCCCGCTCTGCCTCCCCGTACCACCAGCAGTAACGTCCCTGCTCTGCCTCCACCACCCTCCATCCCCTGCCTCCCCGTACCGCCAGCAGTAACGTCCCGCTCTGCCTCCCCGTACCACCAGCAGTAACGTCCCGCTCTGCCTCCCCGTACCACCAGCAGTAACGTCCCCGCTCTGCCTCCCCACCCTCCATCCCCTGCCTCCCCGTACCGCCAGCAGTAACGTCCCCGCTCTGCCTCCCCGTACCACCAGCAGTAACGTCCCCGCTCTGCCTCCCCGTACCGCCAGCAGTACGTCCCCGCTCTGCCTCCCCGTACCACCAGCAGTAACGTCCCCGCTCTGCCTCCCCGTACCACCAGCAGTAACGTCCCAGCTCTGCCTCCCCCACCCTCCATCCCCTGCCTCCCCGTACCGCCAGCAGTAACGTCCCCGCTCTGCCTCCCCGTACCGCCAGCAGTAATGTCCCCGCTCTGCCTCCCTGTACCGCCAGCAGTAATGTCCCCGCTCTGCCTCCCTGTACCACCAGCAGTAATGTCCCCGCTCTGCCTCCCTGTACCACCAGCAGTAACGTCCCCGCTCTGCCTCCCCCACCCTCCATCCCCTGCCTCCCGTACCGCCAGCAGTAACGTCCCCGCTCTGCCTCCCCATACCACCAGCAGTAACGTCCCCGCTCTGCCTCCGCGTACCACCAGCAGTAACGTCCCCGCTCTGCCTCCCTGTACCACCAGCAGTAACGTCCCCGCTCTGCCTCCCTGTACCACCAGCAGTAACGTCCCCGCTCTGCCTCCCTGTACCACCAGCAGTAACGTCCCCGCTCTGCCTCCCTGTACCACCAGCAGTAACGTCCCCGCTCTGCCTCCCTGTACCACCAGCAGTAACGTCCCCGCTCTGCCTCCCTGTACCACCAGCAGTAACGTCCCTGCTCTGCCTCCCTGTACCACCAGCAGTAACGTCCCCGCTCTGCCTCCCTGTACCACCAGCAGTAACGTCCCCGCTCTGCCTCCCTGTACCACCAGCAGTAACGTCCCCGCCTCTGCCTCCCTGTACCACCAGCAGTAACGTCCCCGCTCTGCCTCCCTGTACCACCAGCAGTAACGTCCCCGCTCTGCCTCCCTGTACCACCAGCAGTAACGTCCCCGCTCTGCCTCCCTGTACCACCAGCAGTAACGTCCCCGCTCTGCCTCCCTGTACCACCAGCAGTAACGTCCCCGCTCTGCCTCCCTGTACCACCAGCAGTAACGTCCCCGCTCTGCCTCCCTGTACCCACCAGCAGTAACGTCCCCGCTCTGCCTCCCTGTACCACCAGCAGTAACGTCCCCGCTCTGCCTCCCTGTACCACCAGCAGTAACGTCCCCGCTCTGCCTCCCCCACCCTCCATCCCCTGCCTCCCAGTACCGCCAGCAGTAACGTCCCCGCTCTACCTCCCCATACAACCAGCAGTAAAGTCCCTGCTCTGCCTCTCCACCCTCCATCCCTGCCTCTCCGTACCGCCAGCAGTAACGTCCCCGCTCTGCCTCCGCGTACCACCAGCAGTAACGTCCCGCTCTGCCTCCACCATCCTCCATCCCCTGCCTCCCCGTACCACCAGCAGTAACGTCCCCGCTCTGCCTCCCCGTACCGCCAGCAGTAATGTCCCCGCTCTGCCTCCCCCACCCTCCATCCCCTGCCTCCCCGTACCGCCAGCAGTAACGTCCCCGCTCTGCCTCCATCCCCTGCCTCCCTGTACCGCCAGCAGTAACGTCCCCGCTCTGCCTCCCTGTACCGCCAGCAGTAACGTCCCCGCTCTGCCTCCCTGTACCGCCAGCAGTAACGTCCCCGCTCTGCCTCCCCGTACCGCCAGCAGTAACGTCCCCGCTCTGCCTCCCCATACCACCAGCAGTAACGTCCCCGCTCTGCCTCCACGTACCACCAGCAGTAACGTCCCCGCTCTGCCTCCATCCCCTGCCTCCCCGTACCGCCAGCAGTAACGTCCCCGCTCTGCCTCCCCGTACCACCAGCAGTAACGTCCCCGCTCTGCCTCCCTGTACCACCAGCAGTAACATCCCCGCTCTGCCTCCATCCCCTGCCTCCCCGTACCGCCAGCAGTAACGTCCCCGGCTCTGCCTCCCCGTACCACCAGCAGTAACGTCCCCGCTCTGCCTCCCCCACCCTCCATCCCCTGCCTCCCCGTACCGCCAGCAGTAACATCCCCGCTCTGCCTCCCCGTACCACCAGCAGTAACGTCCCCGTTCTGCCTCCCCCACCCTCCATCCCCTGCCTCCCCGTACCGCCAGCAGTAACATCCCCGCTCTGCCTCCCCGTACCACCAGCAGTAACGTCCCCGCTCTGCCTCCCCCACCCTCCATCCCCTGCCTCCCCGTACCGCCAGCAGTAACGTTCCCGCTCTGCCTCCCCCACCCTCCATCCCCTGCCTCCCCGTTCCGCCAGCAGTAACATCCCCGCTCTGCCTCCATCCCCTGCCTCCCCGTACCGCCAGCAGTAACGTTCCCGCTCTGCCTCCCCGTACCACCAGCAGTAACGTCCCTGCTCTGCCTCCCCACCCTCCATCCCCTGCCTCCCCGTACCGCCTCCCTGTACCACCAGTAACGTCCCCGCTCTGCCTCCCCCACCCTCCATCCCCTGCCTCCCCGTACCGCCAGCAGTAACATCCCCGCTCTGCCTCCATCCCCTGCCTCCCCATACAACCAGCAGTAACGTTCCCGCTCTGCCTCCCCTACCACCAGCAGTAACGTCCCTGCTCTGCCTCCCCACCCCTCCATCCCCTGCCTCCCCGTACCGCCAGCAGTAACGTCCCCGCTCTGCCTCCCCGTACCACCAGCAGTAACGCCCCCCGCTCTGCCTCCGCGTACCACCAGCAGTAACGTCCCCGCTCTGCCTCCGCGTACCACCAGCAGTAACGTCCCCGCTCTGCCTCCGCGTACCACCAGCAGTAACGTCCCCGCTCTGCCTCCGCGTACCACCAGCAGTAACGTCCCAGCTCTGCCTCCCCTACCCTCCATCCCCTGCCTCCCCGTACCGCCAGCAGTAACGTCCCCGCTCTGCCTCCGTGTACAACCAGCAGTAACGTCCCAGCTCTGCCTCCGCGTACCACCAGCAGTAACGTCCCAGCTCTGCCTCCCACCCTCCATCCCCTGCCACCCCCGTACCGCCAGCAGTAACATCCCCGCTCTGCCTCCATCCCCTGCCACCCCGTACCACCAGCAGTAACGTCCCCGCTCTGCCTCCATCCCCTGCCTCCGCGTCCCACCAGCAGTAACGTCCCCGCTCTGCCTCCGCGTCCCACTAGCAGTAACGTCCCCGCTCTGCCTCCGCGTACCACTAGCAGTAACGTCCCCGCTCTGCCTCCCCGTACCGCCAGCAGTAACGTCCCCGCTCTACCTCCCCATACAACCAGCAGTAACGTCCCCGCTCTGCCTCCCCGTACCACCAGCAGTAACGTCCCAACTCTGCCTCCCCCACCCTCCATCCCCTGCCTCCCTGTACCACCAGCAGTAACGTCCCCGCTCTGCCTCCCCGTACCACCAGCAGTAACGTCCCCGCTCTGCCTCCCCACCCTCCATCCCCTGCCTCCCCGTACCGCCAGCAGTAACGTCCCCGCTCTGCCTCCCCGTACCGCCAGCAGTAACGTCCCCGCTCTGCCTCCCCGTACCGCCAGCAGTAACGTCCCGCTCTGCCTCCCCACCCTCCATCCCCCCCGTACCGCCAGCAGTAACGTCCCCGCTCTGCCTCCCCGTACCACCAGCAGTAACGTCCCCGCTCTGCCTCCCCGTACCACCAGCAGTAACGTCCCCGCTCTGCCTCCCCCACCCTCCATCCCCTGCCTCCCCGTACCACCAGCAGTAACGTCCCCGCTCTGCCTCCCCATACAACCAGCAGTAACGTCCCCGCTCTGCCTCCCCCACCCTCCATCCCCTGCCTCCCCGTACCACCAGCAGTAACGTCCCCGCTCTGCCTCCCCCACCCTCCATCCCCTGCCTCCCCGTACCGCCAGCAGTAACGTCCCCGCTCTTCCTCCCCGTACCACCAGCAGTAACGTCCCCGCTCTGCCTCCCCTTACCACCAGCAGTAACGTCCCCGCTCTGCCTCCCCGTACCGCCAGCAGTAACGTCCCCGCTCTGCCTCCCCGTACCGCCAGCAGTAACGTCCCCGCTCTGCCTCCCCGTACCGCCAGCAGTAACGTCCCCGCTGTGCCTCCCCACCCTCCATCCCCTGCCTCCCCGTACCGCCAGCAGTAACGTCCCCGCTCTGCCTCCCCGTACCGCCAGCAGTAACGTCCCCGCTCTGCCTTCCTGTACCGCCAGCAGTAACGTCCCCGCTGTGCCTCCCCACCCTCCATCCCCTGCCTCCGCGTACCACCAGCAGTAACGTCCCCGCTCTGCCTCCCCCCACCCTCCATCCCGTACCGCCAGCAGTAACGTCCCCGCTCTGCCTCCCCATACAACCAGCAGTAACGTTCCCGCTCTGCCTCCCGTACCACCAGCAGTAACGTCCCTGCTCTGCCTCCCCACCCTCCATCCCTGCCTCCCGTACCGCCAGCAGTAACGTCCCCGCTCTGCCTCCCGTACCGCCAGCAGTAACGTCCCCGCTCTGCCTCCCCGTACCGCCAGCAGTAACGTCCCCGCTCTGCCTCCCCGTACCGCCAGCAGTAACGTCCCCGCTCTGCCTCCCCTGTACCACCAGCAGTAACGTCCCCGCTCTGCCTCCCTGTACCACCAGCAGTAACGTCCCCGCTCTGCCTCCCTGTACCACCAGCAGTAACGTCCCCGCTCTGCCTCCCTGTACCACCAGCAGTAACGTCCCCGCTCTGCCTCCCCACCCTCCATCCCCTGCCTCCCCGTACCGCCAGCAGTAACGTCCCCGCTCTGCCTCCCGTACCGCCAGCAGTAACGTCCCCGCTCTGCCTTCCTGTACCACCAGCAGTAACGTCCCCGCTCTACCTCCCCATACAACCAGCAGTAACGTCCCTGCTCTGCCTCCCCACCCTCCATCCCCTGCCTCCCCGTACCGCCAGCAGTAACGTCCCCGCTCTGCCTCCCCGTACCGCCAGCAGTAACGTCCCCGCTCTGCCTTCCTGTACCACCAGCAGTAACGTCCCCGCTCTACCTCCCCATACAACCAGCAGTAACGTCCCTGCTCTGCCTCCCCACCCTCCATCCCCTGCCTCCCCGTACCGCCAGCAGTAACGTCCCCGCTCTGCCTCCCCGTACCGCCAGCAGTAACGTCCCCGCTCTGCCTCCCCATACCACCAGCAGTAACGTCCCCGCTCTGCCTCCCTGTACCACCAGCAGTAACGTCCCCGCTCTGCCTCCCTGTACCACCAGCAGTAACGTCCCCGCTCTGCCTCCCTGTACCACCAGCAGTAACGTCCCCGCTCTGCCTCCCCATACAACCAGCAGTAACGTCCCTGCTCTGCCTCCCCACCCTCCATCCCCTGCCTCCCCGTACCGCCAGCAGTAACGTCCCCGCTCTGCCTCCCCGTACCGCCAGCAGTAACGTCCCCGCTCTGCCTCCCCATACCACCAGCAGTAACGTCCCCGCTCTGCCTCCCTGTACCACCAGCAGTAACGTCCCCGCTCTGCCTCCCTGTACCGCCAGCAGTAACGTCCCCGCTCTGCCTCCCTGTACCGCCAGCAGTAACGTCCCCGCTCTGCCTCCCCACCCTCCATCCCCTGCCTCCCCGTACCGCCAGCAGTAACGTCCCCGCTCTGCCTCCCGTACCACCAGCAGTAACGTCCCCGCTCTGCCTCCCACCCTCCATCCCCCCCGTACCGCCAGCAGTAACGTCCCCGCTCTGCCTCCCCACCCTCCATCCCCCCCGTACCGCCAGCAGTAACGTCCCCGCTCTGCCTCCCCCACCCTCCATCCCCTGCCACCCCGTACCACCAGCAGTAACGTCCCCGCTCTGCCTCCCCGTACCACCAGCAGTAACGTCCCCGCTCTGCCTCCCCCACCCTCCATCCCCTGCCACCCGTACCACCAGCAGTAACGTCCCCGCTCTGCCTCCCCGTACCACCAGCAGTAACGTCCCCGCTCTGCCTCCCCGTACCGCCAGCAGTAACGTCCCCGCTCTGCCTCCCCATACAACCAGCAGTAACGTCCCCGCTCTGCCTCCCCCACCCTCCATCCCCTGCCTCCCCGTACCACCAGCAGTAACGTCCCCGCTCTGCCTCCCCACCCTCCATCCCCTGCCTCCCCGTACCGCCAGCAGTAACGTCCCCGCTCTGCCTCCCCGTACCGCCAGCAGTAACGTCCCCGCTCTGCCTCCCCGTACCGCCAGCAGTAACGTCCCCGCTCTGCCTCCCCGTACCGCCAGCAGTAACGTCCCCGCTCTGCCTCCCCGTACCGCCAGCAGTAACGTCCCCGCTCTGCCTCCCCGTACCGCCAGCAGTATACGTCCCCGCTCTGCCTCCCCGTACCGCCAGCAGTAACGTCCCCGCTCTGCCTCCCAGGACTTGGAGCAGCTGAGGTTGGAGCGCCTTCTCATTGAAGGCCAGCTGAAAAGCGTTGGAGGATTGCGTACAATCTCCAGCAGGGAAGAGAAGGACAAAGGAGGGGTACAGACAGATGGTGATCCAACCTCTGCCCCTGTAATCCCTAGAGGCCGAAGAGGCCACGGTGAGTGTATGGGGTCTGGTGAGTGGAAAATAACCCCCAACATCCTGAGCTTATGCAGCTGCCACATAATACTATCTCTCTGTACTAGGCCGTGTGTGTGTGTGTGGGGGGGGGCTTAGGTGTGGGGGGGGGGGGGGAAGAAAAAGTGCAGCCTGTGAAGGGGGTACCAGCATGTCTGTGCATGCGCTCACATCCAGTGTAACCTGTGTTGGGGATGATACCACGGTGACATGGTGTAGTAGTGTCTGTACTGAACTGTGTGTATATATGGCATGGTGTAGTAGTGTATGTACTGGGCTGTGTGTATATATATGGCACGGTATAGTAGTGTATGTACTGGGCTGTGTGTGTATATATGGCATGGTGTAGTAGTGTATGTACTGGGCTGTGTGTTTATATATGGCACGGTATAGTAGTGTATGTACTGGGCTGTGTGTGTATATATGGCATGGTGTAGTAGTGTATGTACTGTGCTGTGTGTGTATATATGACATGGTGTAGTAGTGTATGTACTGGGCTATGTGTATATATGGCATGGTGCAGTAGTGTATGTACTGGCCTGTGTGTGTGTGTGTGTATATATGGCATGGTGCAGTAGTGTATGTACTGGGCTGTGTGTATATATGGCATGGTGTAGAAGTGTATGTACTGGGCTGTGTGAATATATGGCATGGTGTAGTAGTGTCTGTACTGGGCTGTGTGTATATATGGCATGGTGTAGTAGTGTATGTACTGGGCTGTGTGTATATATGGCATGGTGTAGAAGTGTATGTACTGGGCTGTGTGAATATATGGCATGGTGTAGTAGTGTCTGTACTGGGCTGTGTGTATATATGGCATGGTGTAGTAGTGTATGTACTGGGCTGTGTGTATATATGGCATGGTGTAGTAGTGTCTGTACTGGGCTGTATGTATATATGGCATGGTGTAGTAGTGTCTGTACTGGGCTGTGTGTGTATATGGCATGGTGTAGTAGTGTCTGTACTGGGCTGTGTGTATATATGGCATGGTGTAGTAGTGTATGTACTGGGCTGGGTGTGTATATATGGCATGGTGTAGTAGTGTATGTACTGGGCTGTGTGTATATATGGCATGGTGTAGTAGTGTATGTACTGGGCTGTGTGTGTATATATGGCATGGTGTAGTAGTGTATGTACTGGGCTGTGTGTGTATATGGCATGGTGTAGTAGTGTATGTATTGGGCTGTGTGTGTATATGGCATGGTGTAGTAGTGTATGTACAGGGCTGTGTGTGTATATATGGCATGGTGTAGTAGTGTCTGTACTGGGCTGTGTGTGTATATATGGCATGGTGTAGTAGTGTCTGTACTGGCCTGTGTGTGTATATATGACATGGTGTAGTAGTGTATGTACTGGGCTCTGTGTGTATATATGGCATGGTGTAGTAGTGTCTGTACTGGCCTGTGTGTGTGTGTGTGTGTATATATGGCATGGTGTAGTAGTGTCTGTACTGGGCTGTGTGTGTATATATGGCATGGTGTAGTAGTGTATGTACTGGGCTGTGTCTGTATATATGGCATGGTGTAGTAGTGTATGTACTGGCCTGTGTGGTGTGTATATATGGCATGGTGTAGTAGTGTATGTACTGGGCTCTGTGTGTATATATGGCATGGTGTAGTAGTGTATGTACTGGGCTCTGTGTGTATATATGGCATGGTGTAGTAGTGTCTGTACTGGCCTGTGTGTGTGTGTGTGTGTGTGTGTGTATGTATGGCATGGTGTAGTAGTGTCTGTACTGGCCTGTGTGTGTGTATGTATGGCATGGTGTAGTAGTGTCTGTACTGGCCTGTGTGTGTGTATATATGGCATGGTGTAGTAGTGTCTGTACTGGCCTGTGTGTGTGTATATATGGCATGGTGCAGTAGTGTATGTACTGGGCTGTGTGTATATATGGCATGGTGTAGAAGTGTATGTACTGGGCTGTGTGAATATATGGCATGGTGTAGTAGTGTCTGTACTGGGCTGTGTGTATATATGGCATGGTGTAGTAGTGTCTGTACTGGGCTGTGTGTATATATGGCATGGTGTAGTAGTGTATGTACTGGGCTGTGTGTATATATGGCATGGTGTAGTAGTGTCTGTACTGGGCTGTGTGTATATATGGCATGGTGTAGTAGTGTATGTACTGGGCTGTGTGTATATATGGCATGGTGTAGTAGTGTATGTACTGGGCTGTGTGTATATATGGCATGGTGTAGTAGTGTATGTACTGGGCTGTGTGTATATATGGCATGGTGTAGTGGTGTCTGTACTGGGCTGTGTGTGTATATGGCATGGTGTAGTAGTGTCTGTACTGGACTGTGTGTGTATATGGCATGGTGTAGTAGTGTCTGTACTGGGCTGTGTGTGTATATATGGCATGGTGTAGTAGTGTATGTACTGGGCGGTGTGTGTGTATATATGGCATGGTGTAGTAGTGTCTGTACTGGGCTGTGTGTGTATATATGGCATGGTGTAGTAGTGTATGTACTGGGCTGTGTGTGTATATATGGCATGGTGTAGTAGTGTCTGTACTGGGCTGTGTGTATATATGGCATGGTGTAGTAGTGTCTGTACTGGGCTGTGTGTATATATGGCATGGTGTAGTAGTGTATGTACTGGGCTGTGTGTATATATGGCATGGTGTAGTAGTGTCTGTACTGGGCTGTGTGTATATATGGCATGGTGTAGTAGTGTATGTACTGGGCGGTGTGTGTATATATATGGCATGGTGTAGTAGTGTCTGTACTGGGCTGTGTGTGTATATGGCATGGTATAGTAGTGTCTGTACTGGGCTGCGTGTGTATATGGCATGGTGTAGTAGTGTATGTACTGGGCTGGGTGTGTATATATGGCATGGTGTAGTACTGTATGTACTGGGCTGTGTGTGTATATGGCATGGTGTAGTAGTGTCTGTACTGTATATGGCATGGTGTAGTAGTGTCTGTACTGGGCTGTGTGTATATATGGCATGGTATAGTAGTGTATGTACTGGGCTGTGTGTGTATATATGGCATGGTGTAGTAGTGTCTGTACTGGGCTGCGTGTGTATATGGCATGGTGTAGTAGTGTATGTACTGGGCTGGGTGTGTATGTATGGCATGGTGTAGTACTGTATGTACTGGGCTGTGTGTGTATATGGCATGGTGTAGTAGTGTCTGTACTGGGCTGTGTGTGTATATATGGCATGGTGTAGTACTGTATGTACTGGGCTGTGTGTGTATATATGGCATGGTGTAGTAGTGTATGTACTGGGCTGTGTGTGTATATATGGCATGGTGTAGTAGTGTCTGTACTGGGCTGTGTGTGTATATATGACATGGTGTAGTAGTGTCTGTACTGGGCTGTGTGTGTGTATATGACATGGTGTCGTATTGTCTGTACTGGGCTGTGTGTGTATATATGGCATGGTGTAGTAGTGTATGTACTGGGCGGTGTGTGTGTATATATGGCATGGTGTAGTAGTGTATGTACTGGGCTGTGTGTGTGTATATATGGCATGGTGCAGTAGTGTGTGTACTGGGCTGTGTGTGTATATATGGCATGGTGTAGTAGTGTATGTACTGTGCGGTGTGTGTGTGTATATATGGCATGGTGTAGTGGTGTCTGTACTGGGCTGTTGCTACATGCCATCACCTTTTACAATATGTTGCTTTTGCTTGGCCCTAGAATCTAATGGGCCCAGTGAGGTCACACAGAACGGAGGTGGCATGTCACAGCGACAGAGGGTGTCACGCCGGAGGCAGCCGGACCAGCAGCGGAATGTTCCAGATTCACAGGAAATGGGGCACAGGAGGGATCCGTGTCAGAATGGACAAGGTGAGAGGGGACATTGTCTTGTTGGGGGGCTGATCATACACTGCTGATAGAGGGTACCTACATTACAGTGCTGGGGTATATGGTATTACCCCTGTATTTTATATACGGGAGGGAGTGTGAGACCATGACAGAGGTGCTGTGTCCGGTGGCCTGTGTTACCTGCATTATATAGGGGGGGGGGGGTGTTTCCTGTTGCCCCCTCCCTCCCTCCCTCCCTCCCTCCCTAAGGTCTGATGCGGCTGTGTGGCCCTCTCTTCTGACCCCTGGAAAGTGCTTGGTGTCCTTCTAGTTAAGTGCTATATATATCAGCGGTTCCCAACGCTGGTCCTCGGGGACCCCCAGCAGTGCATGTTTTCCAGTTCTCCACACAGAATCACAGGTGAAATAATTAGCTGCACCTGTGATCTTTTAAAATGTCAGTGAGTAATGAGGGCACCTGTGCACCGGCCGGGGACTTGGAAAACGTGCACTGTTGGTTGGGGGTCCTTGAGGACTGCTATATATAGATTGTGTTGTTCCTGTGTAGGATGGGAGATTGGGGGGTCTCCTATGGGTTGGGGGACATCTGGCAGTGGGGTGATGGATGTCTCTACTCTGCAGCAGATCCTGTTACAAGAAACGATTCTCTGATTGCAAAGCCGGATTCCAGAACACGACAGCCGAGAGCCAGCAGTGTAAAGGTGAGAGGTCACTAAGGGGTGTACCGGGGGGAGCGGCAGTGTACAGGTGAGAGGTCACTAAGGGGTGTACCGGGGGGAGCGGCAGTGTACAGGTGAGAGGTCACTAAAGGGTATACCGGGGGGAGCGGCAGTGTACAGGTGAGAGGTCACTAAAGGGTATACCGGGAGGAGCGGCAGTGTACAGGTGAGAGGTCACTAAGGGGTGTACCGGGGGGAGGGGAGCGGCAGTGTACAGGTGAGAGGTCACTAAGGGGTATACCGGGGGGGGGTGGGGGAGCGGCAGTGTACAGGTGAGAGGTCACTAAGGGGTGTACCGGGGGGGGCGGCAGTGTACAGGTGAGAGGTCACTAAGGGGTATACCGGGGGGGGGGGGGAGGGGGAGGGGAGTGGCAGTGTACAGGTGAGAGGTCACTAAGGGGTATACCGGGAGGAGCGGCAGTGTACAGGTGAGAGGTCACTAAGGGGTGTACCGGGGGGAGCGGCAGTGTACAGGTGAGAGGTCACTAAGGGGTATACGGGGGGGAAGAGAGAGGCAGTGTACAGGTGAGAGGTCACTAAACGGTATACCGGGGGGAGGGGAGCGGCAGTGTACAGGTGAGAGGTCACTAAGGGGTATACCGGGGGGGGGGAGCGGCAGTGTACAGGTGAGAGGTCACTAAGGGGTGTACCGGGGGGAGCGGCAGTGTACAGGTGAGAGGTCACTAAGGGGTATACCGGGGGGGGGGGGGGGGGAGTGGCAGTGTACAGGTGAGAGGTCACTAAGGGGTGTACCGGGGGGAGCGGCAGTGTACAGGTGAGAGGTCACTAAGGGGTATACCGAGGGGGGGGGGGGGGGGGGGGGGGACAGCGGCAGTGTACAGGTCAGAGGTCACTAAGGGGTATACCGGGGTGGGGGGGGGGAGTGGCAGTGTACAGGTGAGAGGTCACTGATGGGGGAATACTGGGACAAGGATACCTATAGGTAACCTATGTGTGACACTATTATCCCATCAGAGGGGACACTGACCCTATAACGTATAGGTATCCTGTGTGTGTGACACTATTATCCCAACAGAGGGGACACTGACCCTATAACTTATAGGTATCCTGTGTGTGTGACACTATTATCCCATCAGAGGGGACACTGACCCTATAACATATAGATGTCCTGTGTGTGTCACTATTATCCCATCAGAGGGGACACTGACCTATAACATATAGGTACCCTGTGTGTGTGTGTGTGTGTGTGTGACACTATTATCCCATCAGAGGGGACACTAACCCTATAACTTACAGGTATCCTGTGTGTGTGTGACACTATTCTCCCATCAGAGGGGACACTGACCCTATAACTTATAGGTATCCTGTGTGTGTGTCACTATTATCCCATCAGAGGGGACACTGACCCTATAACATATAGGTATCACTATTATCCCATCAGAGGGGACACTGACCCTATAACATATAGCAATACTGTGTGTGTGTGTGTGTGTGTGTGTGTGTGTGACACTATTATCCCATCAGAGGGGACACTAACCCTGTAACTTATAGGTATACTGTGTGTGTGTCACTATTATCCCATCAAAGGGGACACTGACCCTATAACATATAGGTGTCCTGTGTGTGTCACTATTATCCCATCAGAGGGGACACTGACCCTATAACTTATAGGTATCCTGTGTGTGTGTGTGTGTGTGTGCTATTTTTGGGGTGAGGGTTTGTGTTTTTTTTTTGTTTTTTTGTGACATTTTTGCAGCAGGGGGGAGTTTTTGCATTTTCTGTGTGTGTGTGTGTGACACTATTCTCCCATCGGAAGGGACACTGACCCTATAACATATAGGTATCCTGTGTGTGTCACTATTCTCCCATCAGAGGGGACACTAACCCTGTAACTTATAGGTATCGTGTGTGTGTGTGTGTGACACTATACATTAACCCTATAACATATAGGTATCCTGTGTGTGTGTGACACTATTATCCCATAAGAGGGGACACTGACCCTATAACATATAGGTGTCCTGTGTGTGTCACTATTATCCCATCAGAGGGGACACTGACCCTATAACATATAGCTATACTGTGTGTGACACTATTATCCCATCAGAGGGGACACTGACCCTATAACATATAGCTATACTGTGTGTGTGTGACACTATTATCCCATCAGAGGGGTCACTCACCTATAACATATAGGTATCCTGTGTGTGTGTGACACTATTATCCCATCAGAGGGGTCACTGACCCTATAACTTATAGATATTGTGTGTGTGTGTGTGTGTGTGTGTGTGTGTGTGACACTATTATCCCATCAGAGGGGTCACTCACCCTATAACATATAGGTATCCTGTGTGTGTGTGACACTATTATCCCATCAGAGGGGTCACTCACCCTATAACTTATAGATATTGTGTGTGTGTGTGTGTGTGTTTGACTCTTAGAACTTAATTTGTTAGGTGACATAAATTATTATTATTTTTTTTTTGCTTAGGAAACGGTTGGATGAGAGATCAGATCACAGGAACATTGCGCACATTTGTCAACATCTATTCGCTGACCTCAACTATAATTAAATAATGTATAATTCTCTATGTATCCCTGTATATTGTGTACTGATCCCACACACCCAGCACTGGGGACAGTATAGCAGCACCAGGGACTGGTAATATCTGTGCTGTGTGATGGGACATGGTAACACCGGGGACAGTATAGCAGCACCAGGGACTGGTAATATCTGTGCTGTGTGATGGGACATGGTAACACCGGGGACAGTATAGCAGCACCAGGGACTGGTAATATCTGTGCTGTGTGATGGGGCATGGTAGCACCGGGGACAGTATAGTAGCACCAGGGACTGGTAATATCTGTGCTGTGTGATGGGGCATGGTAGCACCGGGGACAGTATAGCTGCACCAGGGACTGGTAATATCTGTGCTGTGTGATGGGGCATGGTAGCACCGGGGACAGTATAGCAGCACCAGGGACTGGTAATATCTGTGCTGTGTGATGGGGCATGGTAGCACCGGGGACAGTATAGTAGCACCAGGGACTGGGAATATCTGTGCTGTGTGATGGGGCATGGTAGCACCGGGAACAGTATAGCAGCACCAGGGACTGGTAATATCTGTGATGGGGCATGGTAGCACCGGGGACAGTATAGCAGCACCGGGGACTGGTAATATCTGTGCTGTGTGATGGGGCATGGTAGCACCGGGGACAGTATAGCTGCACCAGGGACTGGTAATATCTGTGCTGTGTGATGGGGCATGGTAGCACCGGGGACAGTATAGCAGCTCCAGGGACTGGTAATATCTGTGCTGTGTGATGGGGCATGGTAGCACCAGGGACTGGTAATATCTGTGCTGTGTGATGGGACATGGTAGCACCGGGGACAGTATAGTAGCACCAGGGACTGGTAATATCTGTGCTGTGTGATGGGGCATGGTAGCACTGGGGACAGTATAGCCGCTCCAGGGACTGGTAATATCTGTGCTGTGTGATGGGGCATGGTAGCACCGGGGACAGTATAGCAGCACCAGGGACTGGTAATATCTGTGCTGTGTGATGGGGCATGGTAGCACTGGGGACAGTATAGCCGCTCCAGGGACTGGTAATATCTGTGCTGTGTGATGGGGCATGGTAGCACCGGGGACAGTATAGTAGCACCAGGGACTGGTAATATCTGTGCTGTGTGATGGGGCATGGTAGCACCGGGGACAGTATAGTAGCACCAGGGACTGGTAATATCTGTGCTGTGTGATGGGGCATGGTAGCACCGGGGACAGTATAGCAGCTCCAGGGACTGGTAATATCTGTGCTGTGTGATGGGGCATGGTAGCACCAGGGACTGGTAATATCTGTGCTGTGTGATGGGACATGGTAGCACCGGGGACAGTATAGTAGCACCAGGGACTGGTAATATCTGTGCTGTGTGATGGGGCATGGTAGCACCGGGGACAGTATAGTAGCACCAGGGACTGGTAATATCTGTGCTGTGTGATGGGGCATGGTAGCACCGGGGACAGTATAGTAGCACCAGGGACTGGTAATATCTGTGCTGTGTGATGGGGCATGGTAGCACCGGGGACAGTATAGCTGCACCAGGGACTGGGAATACCTGTGCTGTGTGATGGGGCATGGTAGCACTGGGGACAGTATAGCAGCACCAGGGACTGGTAATATCTGTGCTGTGTGATGGGGCATGGTAGCACTGGGGACAGTATAGCAGCACCAGGGACTGGTAATATCTGTGCTGTGTGATGGGGCATGGTAGCACCGGGGACAGTATAGCTGCACCAGGGACTGGTAATATCTGTGCTGTGTGATGGGGCATGGTAGCACCGGGGACAGTATAGTAGTACCAGGGACTGGTAATATCTGTGCTGTGTGATGGGGCATGGTAGCACCGGGGACAGTATAGTAGCACCAGGGACTGGTAATATCTGTGCTGTGTGATGGGGCATGGTAGCACCGGGGACAGTATAGTAGCACCAGGGACTGGTAATATCTGTGCTGTGTGATGGGGCATGGTAGCACCGGGGACAGTATAGTAGCACCAGGGACTGGTAATATCTGTGCTGTGTGATGGGGCATGGTAGCACCGGGGACAGTATAGTAGCACCAGGGACTGGGAATATCTGTGCTGTGTGATGGGGCATGGTAGCACCGGGGACAGTATAGTCGCACCAGGGACTGGTAATATCTGTGCTGTGTGATGGGGCATGGTAGCACTGGGGACAGTATAGCCGCTCCAGGGACTGGTAATATCTGTGCTGTGTGATGGGGCATGGTAGCACCGGGGACAGTATAGCAGCACCAGGGACTGGTAATATCTGTGCTGTGTGATGGGACATGGTAACACCGGGGACAGTATAGCAGCACCAGGGACTGGTAATATCTGTGCTGTGTGATGGGGCATGGTAGCACCAGGGACAGTATAGTAGCACCAGGGACTGGTAATATCTGTGCTGTGTGATGGGGCATGGTAGCACCGGGGACAGTATAGCTGCACCAGGGACTGGTAATATCGGTGCTGTGTGATGGGGCATGGTAGCACCAGGGACTGGTAATACCTGTGCTGTGTGATGGGGCATGGTAGCACCGGGGACAGTATAGCGGCACCAGGGACTGGTAATATCTGTGCTGTGTGATGGGGCATGGTAGCACCGGGGACAGTATAGCAGCACCAGGGACTGGTAATATCTGTGCTGTGTGATGGGGCATGGTAGCACCGGGGACAGTATAGCTGCACCAGGGACTGGGAATACCTGTGCTGTGTGATGGGGCATGGTAGCACTGGGGACAGTATAGCAGCACCAGGGACTGGTAATATCTGTGCTGTGTGATGGGGCATGGTAGCACCGGGGACAGTATAGCAGCACCAGGGACTGGTAATATCTGTGCTGTGTGATGGGACATGGTAGCACCGGGGACAGTTCAGCACCAGGGACTGGTAATATCTGTGCTGTGTGATGGGGTATGGTAGCACCGGGGACAGTATAGCAGCACCAGGGACTGGTAATATCTGTGATTGGGTATGGTAGCACCGGGGACAGTATAGCAGCACCAGGGACTGGTAATATCTGTGCTGTGTGATGGGGCATGGTAGCACTGGGGACAGTATAGCAGCACCAGGGACTGGTAATACCTGTGCTGTGTGATGGTGCATGGTAGCACCAGGGACAGTATAGCAGCACCAGGGACTGGTAATATCTGTGCTGTGTGATGGGGCATGGTAGCACCGGGTACCGTATAGCAGCACCAGGGACTGGTAATATCTGTGATTGGGTATGGTAGCACCGGGGACAGTATAGCAGCACCAGGGACTGGTAATATCTGTGATTGGGTATGGTAGCACCGGGGACAGTATAGCAGCACCAGGGACTGGTAATACCTGTGCTGTGTGATGGGGCATGGTAGCACCGGGGACAGTATAGCAGCACCAGGGACTGGTAATATCTGTGCTGTGTGATGGGGCATGGTAGCACTGGGGACAGTATAGCAGCACCAGGGACTGGTAATACCTGTGCTGTGTGATGGTGCATGGTAGCACCAGGGACAGTATAGCAGCACCAGGGACTGGTAATATCTGTGCTGTGTGATGGGGCATGGTAGCACCGGGTACCGTATAGCAGCACCAGGAACTGGTAATATCTGTGCTGTGTGATGGGGCATGGTAGCACCGGGGACAGTATAGCAGCACCAGGGACTGGTAATATCTGTGATTGGGTATGGTAGCACCGGGGACAGTATAGCAGCACCAGGGACTGGTAATACCTGTGCTGTGTGATGGGGCATGGTAGCACCGGGGACAGTATAGCAGCACCAGGGACTGGTAATATCTGTGCTGTGTGATGGGGCATGGTAGCATTGGGGACAGTATAGCAGCACCAGGGACTGGTAATACCTGTGCTGTGTGATGGGGCATGGTAGCATCGGGGACAGTATAGTAGCACCGGGGACTGGTAATATCTGTGCTGTGTGATGGGGCATGGTAGCACCGGGGACAGTATAGTAGCTCCAGGGACTGGTAATATCTGTGCTGGGGCATGGTAGCACTGGGGACAGTATAGCAGCACCAGGGACTGGTAATATCTGTGCTGTGTGATGGGGCATGGTAGCACTGGGGACAGTATAGCAGCACCAGGGACTGGTAATACCTGTGCTGTGTGATGGGGCATGGTAGCACCAGGGACTGGTAATATCTGTGCTGTGTGATGGGGCATGGTAGCACCGGGGACAGTATAGCAGCACCAGGGACTGGTAATATCTGTGATGGGGCATGGTCGCACCAGGGACTGGTAATATCTGTGCTGTGTGATGGGGCATGGTAGCACCGGGGACAGTATAGCAGCACCAGGGACTGGTAATATATGTGCTGTGTGATGGTGCATGGTAGCACCGGGGACAGTATAGCAGCACCAGGGACTGGTAATATCTGTGCTGTGTGATGGGGCATGGTAGCACCGGGGACTGGTAATATCTGTGCTGTGTGATGGGGCATGGTAGCACCGGGGACAGTATAGCAGCACCAGGGACTGGTAATATCTGTGCTGTGTGATGGGGCATGGTAGCACCGGGGACAGTATAGCAGCACCAGGGACTGGTAATATCTGTGCTGTGTGATGGGGCATGGTAGCACCGGGGACAGTATAGCAGCACCAGGGACTGGTAATATCTGTGCTGTGTGATGGGGCATGGTAGCACCGGGGTCAGTATAGTAGCACCAGGGACTGGTAATATCTGTGCTGTGTGATGGGACATGGTAGCACCGGGGACAGTATAGTAGCACCAGGGACTGGTAATATCTGTGCTGTGTGATGGGGCATGGTAGCACTGGGGACAGTATAGCCGCTCCAGGGACTGGTAATATCTGTGCTGTGTGATGGGGCATGGTAGCACCGGGGACAGTATAGCAGCACCAGGGACTGGTAATATCTGTGCTGTGTGATGGGGCATGGTAGCACTGGGGACAGTATAGCCGCTCCAGGGACTGGTAATATCTGTGCTGTGTGATGGGGCATGGTAGCACCGGGGACAGTATAGTAGCACCAGGGACTGGTAATATCTGTGCTGTGTGATGGGGCATGGTAGCACCGGGGACAGTATAGTAGCACCAGGGACTGGTAATATCTGTGCTGTGTGATGGGGCATGGTAGCACCGGGGACAGTATAGCAGCACCAGGGACTGGTAATATCGGTGCTGTGTGATGGGGCATGGTAGCACCGGGGTCAGTATAGTAGCACCAGGGACTGGTAATATCTGTGCTGTGTGATGGGGCATGGTAGTACCGGGGACAGTATAGCTGCACCAGGGACTGGTAATACCTGTGCTGTGTGATGGGGCATGGTAGCACCGGGGACAGTATAGCAGCACCAGGGACTGGTAATATCGGTGCTGTGTGATGGGGCATGGTAGCACCGGGGTCAGTATAGTAGCACCAGGGACTGGTAATATCTGTGCTGTGTGATGGGGCATGGTAGTACCGGGGACAGTATAGCTGCACCAGGGACTGGTAATACCTGTGATGGGGCATGGTAGCACCGGGGACAGTATAGTAGCACCAGGGACTGGTAATATCTGTGCTGTGTGATGGGGCATGGTAGCACCAGGGACTGGTAATATCTGTGCTGTGTGATGGGGCATGGTAGCACCAGGGACTGGTAATATCTGTGCTGTGTGATGGGGCATGGTAGCACCGGGGACAGTATAGCAGCACCAGGGACTGGTAATATCTGTGCTGTGTGATGGGGCATGGTAGCACCGGGGACAGTATAGCAGCACCAGGGACTGGTAATACCTGTGCTGTGTGATGGGGCATGGTAGCACCGGGGACAGTATAGCTGCACCAGGGACTGGTAATATCTGTGCTGTGTGATGGGGCATGGTAGCACCGGGGACAGTATAGTAGTACCAGGGACTGGTAATATCTGTGCTGTGTGATGGGGCATGGTAGCACCGGGGACAGTATAGTAGCACCAGGGACTGGTAATATCTGTGCTGTGTGATGGGGCATGGTAGCACCGGGGACAGTATAGTAGCACCAGGGACTGGGAATACCTGTGCTGTGTGATGGGACAGTATAGCAGCACCAGGGACTGGTAATATCTGTGCTGTGTGATGGGGCATGGTAGCACCAGGGACTGGTAATACCTGTGCTGTGTGATGGGGCATGGAAGCACCGGGGACAGTATAGCAGCTCCAGGGACTGGTAATATCTGTGCTGTGTGATGGGGCATGGTGGCACCGGGGACAGTATAGCTGCACCAGGGACTGGTAATATCTGTGCTGTGTGATGGGGCATGGTGGCACCGGGGACAGTATAGCAGCACCAGGGACTGGGAATATCTGTGCTGTGTGATGGGTCATGGTAGCACCGGGGACAGTATAGTAGCACCAGGGACTGGTAATACCTGTGCTGTGTGATGGGGCATGGTAGTACCGGGGACAGTATAGCAGCACCAGGGACTGGTAATACCTGTGCTGTGTGATGGGGCATGGTAGCACTGTGGACAGTATAGCAGCACCAGGGACTGGTAATACCTGTGCTGTGTGATGGGGCATGGTAGCACTGTGGACAGTATAGCAGCACCAGGGACTGGTAATATCTGTGCTGTGTGATGGGGCATGGTAGCACCGGGGACAGTATAGCAGCTCCAGGGACTGGTAATACCTGTGCTGTGTGATGGGGCATGGTAGCACCGGGGACAGGTAATACCTGTGCTGTGTGATGGGGTATGGTATCACCAGCACCAGGGACTGGTAATATCTGTGCTGTGTGATGGGGCATGGTAGCACCGTGGACAGTATAGCAGCACCAGGGACTGGTAATATCTGTGCTGCGTTGTGGGGAGATGACGAGTAGGTTTGTGCCATATAGGGCTGAGTATTGAGACATGCAGGGAGTGTTGGTATTATATAACTTCCCATACCATGCAGCTGTTCTGGGTGTGACACAGCTGGGGACCAGACCGACGATAGCTGGGGCAGCAGGATGGAGATTGGGCTTACCCTTACCAATCCATATTGACCACTTAGTAATAAATGGGCTAATTCTCCATACTGTTCAGAATTAGCACCAAAGTGAGGTAGATGAGATGGTGGTCAGAGGGCAGCAGCAGGTCTGTGGGTGAGAGGCTGGAGAGGGAGGATGTCTTGGTCTATGGCCCCTTGGTCTGCCCTGCTCCCCCTCCTTACATGGAGCAGGCACATTGTACCCAGTATAATTGCATCGCACTTCTGTCCTCTCTGTGCAATGCAAAATATAACTGGGGGCGAATCCCTTGTGGTGGCAGTCTCGCCATGAAAAGTAGATATTGTAAGCGTCCTGGTGGAGATGGGAGTCCTGCAATGATGCGAAGACCTGCTTGGCGCAAATGAAATGTGTTGTCAAAGTTAATATAATGCAGAAGATTGGTATCCGGAAAAAGCAGACACCACTTTGGAAGACGTTGGCTGGGCCACACCCATAGTTACAGCGTTCTTTCAGGGCCCTTGAGTTTGAATAGGTCATTTATTACAGTGGGTATACATTGGTAGGCTGGAACTTTAAGAAATTTAAAAGGTGTAACTGCTCCTCCCGCTCTAATGGACAACCTACAAAAGATGAATTTACCTCTTCATCAACATACAATATCCCATACAAATTATTCAGAGGGTCCTTGGTGCTTGGAATGATACATTTATTCGTCGGGAGACGTTGGGGGCCACAGGACTTAACAGTGGGTAGAGCAGATGAGCGATCATTCCAGCACCAGAAAGGTTAAACTTCTTGGCTGCTCCCATGGACAGCCAGGCTCATCACCTCCTCTACCCTGCCTCCAGGCCCAGCTACTTTCAGTTTTTACCAAGCCAGACTGGAGAAACGATAGAAGGAAGAGAAACACCGAACAGAAACATGTTTTTTATAAGGCGCCACAAGTGTTTCTCCTTCATCCACTAGGTGTCACTGGAGTTACACTGGGGAATAGAAGGCGACCCCAGGGAGCATGGGCACTTTTAATAAAAAGATTAGAGTGGCTAACTCCTCCCCTTCTACTTCCCCTCCAGGTCAGTCTTAATTTGTGCCCGAAAGGGAGCGGACACACACTAGGTGCTCTCAGAGCACATAAGAGATTTTTTAATCAGCATGGTTTTTTTCACTGCGCAGAGGACAGGCAGATAGTGATACACTATCTGCCTGCTACGTGGGAGCCTGCCGGAGGGAGATGGCCGCCTCCATGGTGGACGCGCCCGGATCCCTGGCTGCAGAGACCACCGTCTCGGGAGGCAACGGGCGCTGCCCACCAAAGCACGCCGCGGTCCTCCCCCAGCCTTACCGCCGACGGCAGGCGAGTTGTAAGTATTCCCTACCACCGCTGCTAGCGGCGGTGGTCAGGGTGTATTAGGAAAATGGCGGCAGCAGAGGGTTTTCAAGCCTGGCGCCGGAGAAGCAAGAGCTGCCGGGCGGAGCTACCGCGTGGTACTCCCAGCAGCCCCGGCTATCCCCAGCGCTCTCTGAGACATGCGCCACGGCCATCTTTTTTCTGGCGCCGCTGCGATACGACTGTGGGAAGCTCCTGTACCGCTGCAGCCCCACCAAAGGCTTCAAGTACATCGCTGATCCTGGTGACCGTCCTGCTATAAGCTCTCCCAGTACTGTGAGTTACAGTGGGGGGTTGAGAGCTTAGATAGAGATAGTTGGGCTATGTTAAAAACTAGGGCTATAGCGCTCACTGGTTACAGACCATAGCGCTGTTCAAACCCTGTGGCAGCTACTTTCCTTCACTATCTCTCCTATCCAGTCCTTCTACCTGGACTAATCTATACCTACTCTCCCTTGGGTGTGTGGTAGTGTGTGGACTTTCTGTGACTCATACCTCTTTTAGACCAAAACGCCGGGTCGCACCCGGCTTTTTGGACCCTGGTTGAAGCCGGGTGCGACCGGCGTTTAGGGGCATTTACACCGGACGGGCTTTAACGCCCGCACCCCCCTCCCGCCCCTTCCTGGCGCTGAACGCTGCTGGGGGCAGGTTGGACGTTCCCCATTCATGTAAATGGGAGCCGGGTCATCCGACCCGGCGTTCCCATTTACACCGCCCTCTACCCAGGTCCTAGCCGTGTTCTACCCAGGTCAGGACCTGGGTAGAAGTCCCGTGTGAAGGGACACGGCGTTAGGGATTTACACCGCCGAAGATCCGGGTCTGACCCGCCGCTGACCCGGATTTTTCGGCGGTGTAAAAGGGGTATTATAGAAACAATGGCAGGGGGAAGCTCCAAGAGAATTGCCTGTAAGACTTGCAATGTTAAGTTTACCCCTTCAGCCCTGGGGATCTTAACTGTGAGAAATGCACTGTTAATCCCTCTGTGTCACAAACCCCAGTGGACCCACCTTTCTGGGCCTCACAACTAACTGAGGTTATGTCCCGTTTATCCTCTGAGTTAACACAGTCTCAGAGGGATAGGGAGACCTCTAGGAACCAGCAGAGTGACTTAGCCTCTGCAGTTCAGAGCCTCACTAGAGCCCTAGCTCCACGGCAGGCTGAGCCTCGTCCTTCCTCCTCCAGGCAGCCCCCACCTTTGCAGAGGAGTTGGGCTTCTCCATTACACCACTCCCCTGACTCTGACGATATGCCAGACCTAGGGGAGGGAGCATTTGCGCCCCCTTGGGACGACATGCAGGATGCACAGGATGCACAGGATGTTTTAGCATATGACACACAGGACCCTGCTCAACCCTCTCAGGCAGGGGCGTAACTACCATAGGGGCAAGGGGTGCAGCTGCTATGGGGCCCAGAGCTGAAGGGGGCCCATCTTTGCTGTCAAACTAATATGTTTTGCATACATTTATCACCATCAGTTGATATATAGGGGGCCCTTACAAACTTTTGCTATGGGGCCCACTAATATCTAGTTACGCCTCTGCTCTCAGGGCATTGAGGACCTTATTCAAATGGTCAAAGTGGCCTGTAATGTGACAGAGGGAGTTGACACCCCTTCCCATCCTTCCCTTTTTGGGAAAAAGCAAAAGATGTCCTCCAATTTCCCAGTAGCTGAGGAACTGGATGAGCTTGTTACCGAGGCCTGGAAAAACCCAGACAAACGGTTTCAGGCTCCTAAACGGTTCTTTCAGAACTATCCACTGCTGCCGAAAGGCCGTAAGAAAGTGGAAATTCCATCGGGGGTGGATTCATCTGTTTCCCGACTGTCCAAAAAGACTGTCCTTCCAGTCCCTGGGGCTACCACCCTTAAAGACGTCTCTGACCGTAGGTTAGAGATGACCTTGAAAAGCATCTTTTCAGCTGCTGGCGTGTTACAGCGTCCGGCGCAGATTGGTTGTTGGGTGAACAAGGCAATAGGTGTATGGGCGTCACAAATCTCGGCTGAGGTGAGTGACGGATCAGACCCAGCTACTATTATGCAGTTGTCTGAACAAATCCAAGATGCTTCGGCCTTCTCCTCAGATATATGTGTGGTGGCGGCTAGAATTTCTGCCTTATCCATTTCAGCCCGCAGAGGCCTCTGGCTGCGACAGTGGCAGGCTGATGCGGAATCTAAAAGGGCAGTGGAATCCATGGCCTTTAACGGCGAGCTCCTGTTCGGTCCAGAACTGGACAGATGGATATCCCAGGCCACAGGCGGGAAGTCACACTTGCTTCCGTCGGCGGCTCCACCCCTGTCTCGCAGAACCTCCCACATGCCTTCCTTTCGTGCCTTTCGTCCCTCTAGTAGGTTCAGAGGTAGATACAGGGGAGGTGCCCCTTCACAGAGAGGAACCAAAGGCCGTGGAAGAGGCGCTTCCACTACCACTCTGGACCCCAAAGCCACCAAGCCCACTGCATGACGGTGCACCGTCCCACTTGGGGGATCCCAGGGTGGGAGCTCGTTTACGGAACTTCGGCTCCATGTGGCTCCAGTCCTGTCAGGACGCCTGGGTAAGAGAGCTTGTGACCCTTGGTTACAAGATTCACTTCAGCAGGTCTCCCCCAGACAGGTTTTTCAAGACCAGTCTTCCTCTTCCTCCAGAGAAAGGATAACAGCTTTTGGCCGCCATCGCCAAGGTGCAGGACATGGGAGTAGTGGTTCCGGTCCCCGCGGAACAGCGTACCCGGGGCTACTACTCCAGCCTGTTCCTCTTACCAAAGCCGGATGGCTCGGTACGCCCTATTCTCAACCTGAAGGATCTGAACCCGTACTTGCACGTGGCCAGATTCAAGATGGAATCCCTTCAATCCGTCATACAGGGCTTGGAAGAAGGGGAGTTCTTGGTATCCATAGATATCAAGGACGCCTACTTACACATTCCCATTTGGGCCCCGCACCAGGCATATCTGCGGTTTGCGGTGCAGGAGCGGCATAGGCAATTCCAGGCCCTTCCTTTCGGCCTCTCGTCCGCACCTCGGGTCTTCACCAAGGTGATGGCGGTCATGATGGAGGTTCTCCACATGCAGGGGGTTACTATCATCCCCTATTTGGACGACCTTCTGCTGAAGAGTCGTTCAACGGACACCCTGCACATTCTTCTCACACAGAAGATCCTCACATCACACGGGTGGATCCTCAACTTTGCCAAGTCCCAGCTTCATCCCACTCAGCGTCTCCTGTTTCTAGGGATGATTCTAGACACCAGCCAGATGCGGGTGTTCCTTCCAGCGGACAAGATTCAGTCCTTACAGGCCTTGGTCAGGCTTGTCCTGAGACGGAGACAGGTGTCTGTACACCTGTGCACCAGACTGTTGGGGAGGATGGTATCCTCATTCGAGGCGATGCAATACGCCCGGTTTCATTCTCGCCCCTTCCAGCTGTCGCTCCTCCATCAATGGTCGGGCTCTCACCTGCATCTGCAGCAGAGGGTGACCCTGTCACCGCGGGCTCGTCTGTCCCTGCTCTGGTGGCTGAACACCGCCAGCCTACAACAGGGAAGGAGGATTGGGATTGGACCCTAATCACCACGGACGCCAGCCTCCGAGGTTGGGGTGCGGTCACCCTGGACCGTCAGTATCAGGGGTTGTGGACACAACAGGAGAGCCTGCTTTCCATCAACGTTCTGGAGCTACGAGCTGTCTATTATGCTCTTCTCCAGGGCAAAGCCGTTCGTGTCCAGTCCGACAACTCCACGACGGTTTCGTACATCAACAAGCAGGGAGGCACCCGCAGTTGCGCAGCCATGAAGGAGGTCAGCAGGATCCTGGTCTGGGCGCAGGCCCATGCCCTAGCCCTGTCAGCCGTGTTCATCCCCGGAGTGGAGAATTGGGAGGCCGACTTTCTAAGTCGGCGGGACGTACATCAAGGAGAGTGGTGCTTGCACCCTCAAGTCTTTCAGAAGCTGATACATCGCTGGGGCTGTCTCCAAGTGGACCTGATGGCGTCCCCCACAACTTCCAACTTCCCCGGTTCTTCGCAAGAACACGAGATCCTCAGGCAGAAGGGGTCGACGCGCTGGTGGCTCCGTGGCCCTTCCAGTATGTGTACCTCTTCCCACCATTCCTGTTGATACTCCGGGTACTTCAACGGATCCGGAGGGGGTCACAGCTCTGTTGGTGGCACCAGACTGGCCTCGTCGGTCTTGGTACACCAGTCTGACAGCTCTGCTGATCGACGAGCCGTGGCCCCTGCCTCTTCAGGACGACCTCAGCCAGGGACCCTTCATCTACCCAGATTTAGGTCGTCTTCATTTGACTGCGTGGCTGCTGAGAGGTCCATCCTGAGAAGGGCAGGTATACCTAGTGCGGTTATACCCACCATGCTTCGTGCTAGGAAAGAGGTCACCTCAGCCCACTACCACAGGATATGGCGCTCTTATGTGGCTTGGTGTGAGAGGCGTGGGGTCTCCACATGCCTGTTCAAGAAGGCGAGACTCCTCCTTTTTCTGCAGGAAGGTTTGTCTGCAGGGCTGAGGCTGAATACTTTAAAAGTTCAGGTCTCAGCTCTCTCTATCTTTTTCCAGAAGAAGCTAGCTTTTTTTTCCAGAGGTTCAAACCTTTTTTCAGGGGGTGCTTAGTTTGCAGCCTCCCATTCGTCCTCCAACGGCTCCCTGGGACCTGGACTTGGTGCTGGAGTACCTTCAGTCCTCGGTTTTTGAGTCTTTGGAGGAGGTGGACCTTCGCTACCTCACGTGGAAGGTCGTACTTTTGCTGGCTCTGGCATCTGCCAGACGTGTATCAGAACTGGGGGCTCTTTCTTGCCGCTCCCCGTTTCTTCAATTTCATCCTGACAGATCGGAGCTCCGTACCAGCCTGGCCTTCCTCCCAAAGGTGGTATCGGCTTTTCATTTGAACCAGCCCATCGTGGTTCCTGCCTTTCCAGAGGACTCACCGGAGGCGAGATCCTTGGATGTGGTTAGGGCTCTAAGGATTTATGTAGCCCGTACAGCCTCCATCAGGAAGTCTGATTCGCTGTTTGTGACCTACGACCCGGTGCGTCGTGGATGGCAAGCCTCAAAACAGACGCTGTCCAGGTGGATTCGGTTGACCATACGTCAGGCTTATGTCACCTCTTCACGGACTCCTCCTAGTTGTATTACAGCGCATTCAACCAGGTCGTTGGGGTCCTCTTGGGCGGCTGCCCGAGGGGTTTCTCTCCAGCAGCTCTGCCGAGCGGCTACCTGGTCGGGCTGCAGAACCTTTGTTAGGTTCTACAGGTTTGATACCTTTGCGGCTCCTGCTTCAGTGTTTGGCCGCAGGGTATTAAGGGGTTCTCGGCGCTCACCCACCCGGGATTGAAGGCTCTGGGACGTCCCCAGTGTAACTCCAGTGACACCTAGTGGATGAAGGAGAAAGAGGGATTTTGTACTTACCGTAAATCCTTTTCTCCAAGTCCACAGGTGTCACTGGACGCCCACCACAGCGCTGTTCTCCTTAAGTTGCCTTTGGGCTTATATCCTACAAGGACCATTACCTTGGAGTTTCCCTGCTAGGGTTACGTTAGTATGTTACATTGTCTGTTGACTTTGTATGTTTGAATTTTCAGTGTTTTCTCACTGTCTTTCTTCTTCTTTACTTCTTGTATTGAATGTTGTATGTGGTATTAACCTCCTCTTCGGAAGTGTGTTTTATCTTCCTGCTCCCTTGCGGGCACAACCTTTCTGACTGACCTGGAGAGGAAGTAGAAGGGGAGGAGTTAGCCACTCTAATCTTTTTATTAAAAGTGCCCATGCTCCCTGTGGTCGCCTTCTATTCCCCAGTGTAACTCCAGTGACACCTGTGGACTCGGAGAAAAGGATTTACGGTAAGTACAAAATCCCTCTTTTGCAGCGCCGTACAAAGGAACAGTACAAGGAGACAAATGTAACATTACATTAATAAATGACAGAAATAGAGTACAGGTAAAAAGAGCGCCACAGTTCAATACACATTACAGCTTAAATGTAGTGAAGACTTGACCAATGTGCTACTAGAGGCTTGTGGCCAATGATGGAGATGAGTATGCGGACAAAGATGGTCACTGAGTGTTGGAGTATAGGAGAGCTGTGAGTGACATGTGAAGAGAAGTGGGCTTTGACAACAGGAGGGAAGAGGGCCCTGCTCCGAGGAGCTAGTAGGAAGGGGAGTAGGATCTAGTAGGAAGGGGAGACAGACAGATTACATGAGGTGCAACAAGTGGGAGGTGGCTAGATTGCCTTGACAATCTCTGCCTGCTTGCATCATGCTATGTGGCAGGGGTCGGAGGACAAGCCTCAGAGCTAAGTTATGCAGTGGACGGGTGCGCTTTGATGAATAGGTGAGTTTTCTGTGCCCGTTTCAAGCTTTGCAAAGTTGGGGCGGGTCTATGTGTGTGTTCCTCAACAGAGAAAACCATAACTAACATGTGTAAGTACCCTCAACAGTGGAACTATTAACTTCAATACAAATGAAGCAGGAGCGGCAGGGAGGGATTCCTGTGGCCCCCGACGTCCTCAAAGAAAGATTTAATAGGTAAGACCTAAATCTCGTTTTATTCTTTGGAGACGTCCAGGGCCACAGCGCTAAATCTGGGATGTCCTAAAGCAGCCACCTTAGGGTGGGGACGTGCCTGTGCCATAGCCAGTACACTCTGGCCAAATGCTGAATCTTGTGAAGCAAACGTATCAATCGCAAAGAAAGTTAGGAGATAACCAAGTTGACGCCTTGCAAAGTTGCACCACCCTTAACAGCCCAAGACGCGCCCACAGACCTCATGGAATGAGCCCGGGCCCCCCGCAGGAACCGGGAGGGAGGCGCCCAAGTAAGCCTGCTTGATAACAGACCTCAGCCATCGGGCAATAGTCTGCGTGGTAGCAGGCCAACCTCTCTTCTGAAATCTATAAAGGACAAAGAGAGAGTCTGATTTCCGAAGTGTTCTAGTGCGGCACATATAGATGCCCAAACCACGGACTACATTCAGGGAATGCTGCTCAGAAGAGGCATTAGGCCTACAAAAGGCTGGGACCAATATCTCCTGGTTCACATGAAACTTGGATACGACCTTGGGGAGGTGTGAAGGAACGGTTCGTAGAACCGCCCTATCAGGATGAAGACCGGGAGAGGAGACTGACAGGACAGATTCGACACCCTTCTGGCCAAAGCAATGACCAACAGGAAAACAGTTTTCCAGGTAAGCCAGCAGAGGTCCACCGTTTTCTAATGGGGCACCCTGAATGGCTTTAAGAACCAGAGAAGGATCCCACGGAGCAACTGGGGGAACAAACGGAGGTTTGATTTGCAGGATCCCCTGCAAGAAAGTGCAGACATCCTGCAACAACGCCAACCTCCTGCGGAAGAGAATGGAGCATAGTTGATATGACCCTTGACTTAAAGCCTTTGGCTCTCAACAAGGAGGTCTCAACAACCACCCTGTCAAAGACCTTCGCTGCAGCTCCGGATGTAGAGCTGGACCTTGTGTGAGCAGGTCTGGCCATAGAGGTAGACAGATTGGAGGGGCTACTGACAGGGCCTGCAGATCCAAGAACCAGTTCCTCCTCGGCCAATGCAGGGCCACCAGGATCAAAGTGCCGCCTTCAACTTGCAAAGAACTCTGAGTAGGAGCGAGATGGGGGGGAAAGGCATACATCAGAGCGAATGACCATGGGGCTGATAGGGCGTCTACAATGCAGGCCCCCAGGTCTGGAGACCTGGACCCGTACAGAGTCCACCTCTGATCTGCCCCAACGGTCTACCAACATCTGGAACACCCCCGGATGGAGGGACCGTTCGCCGGCATCCAGAGTCTGACGACTGAGGAAGTCTGCTTCCCATTTGAGGAATCCCAGAATAAAGATTGCTGATAAGGCCGGGATCTTGTCCTCCGCCCATCAGAAGATGCGGGAGGCCTCCTGACTCAGTGCCCCCTGGTGGTTGATATAAGCCACCATTGTCGCGTTGTCTGACTGGACTTACACAGGGTGACCTATAAGCCAAGGCTCCACCTGGTGAAGAGCCTGCTGGACTGCCCTTAGTTCAAGGAAATGGATTGACAGCAGATATTCCGGTACTTATGTAGTATCTGGGCGCCCGATTTTTTTGATTGTATGCCTTAAGTTAAGGCATACAATCAGATGCGATGCCCCGATTTTTCCATAGGATTCAATGTTAAAATGGACTGAGTCCATTTTAACATGGAATTCAATGGGAAAAAAGGGGTCCTTTTCATACCCCTACTATCCAAGTGGGCATGGAGTTGGATATAAACCTGTGGCAAGCGTAGCGAGGCGAGCGGACACAGAATACCGTCCCCTCGCGGGGCTCGCCACGCTTCGGGCTCGGTGGCTCGCTACGCTCACCACAGGTTTATATCCAACTCCATGCCCACTTGAATAGTAGGGGTATGAAAAGGACCCCATTTTCCAATTGATTTCTATGTTAAAATGGACTCAGAACATTTTAACATTGAATCCTATGGAAAAATCTGGTCCATCGCATCGCATCCGATTTGGTCGCATGCGATGCGATGTGCCCGATCCGACTTCTAAATCGGGCGCCCAGATACTACATAAGTACCGATATTCCTGTGAATTCCACAGCCCCTGAACAGATTTGTGACACGTGACCACTCCCCCACCGCAGAGACTGGGGTCCATGGTGAGGAGAGTGCGCCGGTGGATCCAAAACAGTCTCCCCTCCATTAGGTTTTGATCCAGAAGCCACCAGGACAGGGAGATCCATACTGCCAGTGACAAGACAATCTGGTGTGTTCGAAGATTGAAGTATGACTCCGACCATTTGTTGAGGAAGGTGAGAGTGGAATTGTGCATATTCTGCCATGTGGAAGGCTGACACCATGGAGCCCAGGACCCTCATGCAGGCATGGATTGACACATATCTGAGCCCTGCGGCGTACTGCTGGAAACCTTGGACTGTGTCCAACAGGGCCCCCATATGAACCATGGATTGGGCGGGAAGCATTGAAGACTTGGGCCAATTTATGATCCAGCCTTGACGTTCCAGGACCTCCACCACCTCGGTCATGTGTGCCTGGAGAACCTCGGGCGACTGGAGTCTGCTGCCCATTACTGCCATGACCTTCGTAAACACCCTGGGTGCCGTAGATAGGCCGAAAGGCAGAGCTGGAAACTGGAAATGATGGTCCTGCAGTACACACACCAGAAACGGTCGATATTCCAGTTTGATGGGGCTAAGCAGATACGCATCCTGGATGCCATGTAGTCACCCGGTTGTAAAGCCAGAACAATGGACCTCAAGGTTTCCATCCTGAACTTTGGGACCCTGACAAATTAGTTGAGCCATTTGAGATTTAGGATAGGACCGAAAGACCCGTTGGGCTTCCGAACCAAGAAGAGGCTGGTATAAAAACCTGTGCCTGTGATTCTTGTAGGAGAGGTACAGGAGGGATTTGTCCAAGTGGCACGGCAATGAAGAGGTGGAACCCCAGAATGGCTGAAAGCTCTGTGTCCCTCTATGCACGTGCAGCAGGCAGGGATCAGGGGAGGAGACCCATGTGGGTATATCCATCCTCCTGTCCCCGGGGAGGGGCTGTGAGAGAAGAGCCCACTACCCCTACTAGCAAATGGCCGCCAGGGACTTAATGACTCGTGGCACTGGTAAAATGGTGGTGTTCCTGCGCACGCCAGGCGGACCCACTTACCGACACCGCTGCCACCACACACAGTCTCTATGGTTGTCTAGCTGGACAGAAGAAGGACCTGTCCGGCCGCTTGCTATTGCAGCCCTTTGGTTCCCCGCGCCGAGTTGCTACAATAATTAACGCGCATGCTCTCAGAGGGGAGTGCGATCACCTTTAGTCGGTATCCCGGTGCCCCGGTGATGGGGCGGCAACACAGGTGTGTAAAAGACCCCCTGCACTGCTGCACAGACGTCAGTGTAAATATAAGAAAAAAATATCTTTTAAAATAAGTAAGGCTGCATAAGGTAGCCCCTCTCTATGTGCATGTTGGCTCCTGCCTCACAACTGAAAGTAGCTGGGCCTAGAGGAGGGAGGAGCCCAGAAGTTTAACCTTTCCGGTGCTGGAATGATCGCTCATCTGCTCTCTACCCACTGTTGAGCCCTGTGGCCAGTGGTGGAATTCAGCCGGTTCGCACTGTAGAACCGATACCTAATGTTCTGCAGAACCGTTTGCTACTGAGAGTGGTCAGCCAGGTAGAGGCTGAATCTCATCACTGTTTGATAGTCCCACACATTCCCATTGAATTGATTGGCTCTTCTGCAGCCGCGCAAACACTGGAAGGCGGAAGCACTTCCTGGTGGTGTCACAGCTGCACTTGTGATGCGCCAGGAGAGCTCGCTTGGTGCTGGGCATGTGCTGGCCTCAAATGCTGCAGCTGCCAAATCTGAGTCCTGAGGAGAAGAGAAGAGGAGCCGTGGTGCCGATGACCGGGCCCAGGGATACAATCAAGAGCCGGAGCCTGCTGCTGCGGGACCACAAGCCCCACCTGAGGTATGATGCATGCAGGCTGCAGCTGAAGTGTGAAACTACGGTCTCTTTTCTTATGCAGATTTACCGGCTGCAATGAGGCAGCCGTTTTGAATAAAAACTACCCGCGTCCCCCCGCCTGCACTGGTGCATGTGCATGGTGCGAACAGTTTAAAAACATTGCAACGGTGAGACTGAACCAGAATAACCTCCATATTCTGTATTAATTTACTTTTCATGTTGGGTGCACGTCTAAAAATCTAATTTGTGATTCCGGAATCTCTTTTCCTATGATTGGTCCTTTTTCATGATGTGATGAGTAGTCTGTAATAAAGGAGAATTTCAGTCTATCACATTCTCCCTTCGTCGAAACATTAGGTATGAACAGATCCATTCTATTTATAATCTTCACCATCATAATCGGTTCTTTAAGAGTATTCTCATCGTACCCACGTTCCATGAAATTACTTTTCATGTCTTCTGCTTAACCTGGTCGTCCAGCATTATCAGTACAGTGTCATACACGGAAACAGCAGCTACTGAGAGTTACACCCGGTATACAGAGGAGAAGTGGTACTGTGCGTGTGTGTCCTTACATACACGGAAACAGCAGGTACTGAGAGTTACACCCAGTATACAGAGGAGAAGTGGTACTGTGCGTGTGTGTCCTTACATACACGGAAACAGCAGGTACTGAGAGTTACACCCAGCATACAGAGGAGAAGTGGTACTGTGCGTGTGTGTCCTTACATACACGGAAACAGCAGGTACTGAGAGTTACACCCAGCATACAGAGGAGAAGTGGTACTGTGCGTGTGTGTCCTTACATACACGGTAACAGCAGGTACTGAGAGTTACACCCAGTATACAGAGGAGAAGTGGTACTGTGCGTGTGTGTCCTTACATACACTGTAACAGCAGGTACTGTGTTACACACAGTATACAGAGGAGAAGTGGTACTGTGCGTGTGTGTCCTTACATACACGGAAACAGCAGGTACTGAGAGTTACACCCAGTATACAGAGGAGAAGTGGTACTGTGCGTGGGTCCTTACATACACGGAAACAGCAGGTACTGAGAGTTACACCCAGCATACAGAGGAGAAGTGGTACTGTGCGTGCGTCCTTACATACACGGAAACAGCAAGTACTGAGAGTTACACCCAGCATACAGAGGAGAAGTGGTATTGTGCGTGTGTCCTTACATACACGGTAACAGCAGGTACTGAGAGTTACACCCGGCATACAGAGGAGAAGTGGTACTGTGCGTGTGTGTCCTTACATACACGGTAACAGCAGGTACTGAGAGTTACACCCAGTATACAGAGGAGAAGTGGTACTGTGCGTGCGTCCTTACATACACGGAAACAGCAAGTACTGAGAGTTACACCCAGCATACAGAGGAGAAGTGGTATTGTGCGTGTGTCCTTACATACACGGTAACAGCAGGTACTGAGAGTTACACCCGGCATACAGAGGAGAAGTGGTACTGTGCGTGTGTGTCCTTACATACAAGGAAACAGCAGGTACTGAGGGTTACACCCAGTATACAGAGGAGAAGTGGTACTGTGCGTGTGTCCTTACATACACGGAAACAGCAGCTACTGAGAGTTACACCCAGCATACAGAGGAGAAGTGGTACTGTGCGTGTGTGTCCTTACATACACGGAAACAGCAGGTACTGAGGGTTACACCCAGCATACAGAGGAGAAGTGGTACTGTGCGTGTGTCCTTACATACACGGAAACAGCAGGTACTGAGGGTTACACCCAACATACAGAGGAGAAGTGGTACTGTGCGTGTGTATCCTTACATACACGGTAACAACAGGTACTGAGAGTTACACCCAGTATACAGAGGAGAAGTGGTACTGTGCGTGTGTGTCCTTACATACACGGAAACAGCAGGTACTGAGAGTTACACCCAGCATACAGAGGAGAAGTGGTACTGTGCGTGTGTATCCTTACATATACGGTAACAACAGGTACTGAGAGTTACACCCAGTATACAGAGGAGAAGTGGTACTGTGCGTGTGTCCTTACATACACAGTAACAGCAGGTACTGAGAGTTACACCCAGCATACAGAGGAGAAGTGGTACTGTGCGTGTGTGTCCTTACATACACGGAAACAGCAGGTACTGAGAGTTACACCCAGCATACAGAGGAGAAGTGGTACTGTGCGTGTCTCCTAACATACACGGTAACAACAGGTACTGAGAGTTACCCCTGGCACACAAAGGAGAAGTGGTACTGTGCGTGTGTCCTTACATACATGGTAACAGCAGGTACTGAGTTACACCCAGTATACAGAGGAGAAGTGGTACTGTGCGTGTGTATCCTTACATACATGGTAACAGCAGGTACTGAGAGTTACACCCAGTATACAGAGGAGAAGTGGTACTGTGCGTGTATCCTTACATACACGGTAACAGCAGGTACTGAGAATTATACCCGGCATACAGAGGAGAAGTGGTACTGTGCGTGCGTGTCCTTACATACACGGTAACAGCAGGTACTGAGAGTTACACCCGGCATACAGAGGAGAAGTGGTACTGTGCGTGTGTATCCTTACATACACGGTAACAACAGGTACTGAGAGTTACACCCAGTATACAGAGGAGAAGTGGTACTGTGCGTGTGTGTCCTTACATACACTGTAACAGCAGGTACTGAGAATTACACCCAGCATACAGAGGAGAAGTGGTACTGTGCGTGTGTCCTTACATACACGGAAACAGCAGGTACTGAGAGTTACACCCAACATACAGAGGAGAAGTGGTACTGTGCGTGTGTGTCCTTACATACACGGAAACAGCAGGTACTGAGGGTTACACCCAGCATACAGAGGAGAAGTGGTACTGTGCGTGTGTCCTTACATACACGGAAACAGCAGGTACTGAGGGTTACACCCAGCATACAGAGGAGAAGTGGTACTGTGCGTGTGTATCCTTACATACACGGTAACAACAGGTACTGAGAGTTACACCCAGTATACAGAGGAGAAGTGGTACTGTGCGTGTGTGTCCTTACATACATGGTAACAGCAGGTACTGAGAGTTACACCCAGTATACAGAGGAGAAGTGGTACTGTGCGTGTGTGTCCTTACATACACGGTAACAACAGGTACTGAGAGTTACACCCAGTATACAGAGGAGAAGTGGTACTGTGCATGTGTCCTTACATACACGGTAACAGCAGGTACTGAGAGTTACACCCAGCATACAGAGGAGAAGTGGTACTGTGCGTGTGTGTCCTTACATACACGGAAACAGCAGGTACTGAGAGTTACACCCAGCATACAGAGGAGAAGTGGTACTGTGCGTGTGTCCTTACATACACGGTAACAACAGGTACTGAGAGTTACCCCTGGCACACAAAGGAGAAGTGGTACTGTGCGTGTGTCCTTACATACACGGTAACAGCAGGTACTGAGTTACACCCAGTATACAGAGGAGAAGTGGTACTGTGCGTGTGTATCCTTACATACACGGTAACAACAGGTAATAAGAGTTACACCCAGTATACAGAGGAGAAGTGGTACTGTGCGTGTGTGTCCTTACATACACTGTAACAGCAGGTACTGAGAATTATACCCGGCATACAGAGGAGAAGTGGTACTGTGCGTGTGTCCTTACATACACGGTAACAGCAGGTACTGAGAATTATACCCGGCATACAGAGGAGAAGTGGTACTGTGCGTGTGTCCTTACATACACGGAAACAGCAGATACTGAGAGTTACACCCAGCATACAGAGGAGAAGTGGTACTGTGCGTGTGTCCTTACATACACGGTAACAACAGGTACTGAGAGTTACCCCCGGCAAACAAAGGAGAAGTGGTACTGTGCGTGTGTCCTTACATACACTGTAACAGCAGGTACTGAGAGTTACACCCAGTATACAGAGGAGAAGTGGTAATGTGCGTGTGTCCTTACATAAACGGTAACAGGTACTGAGAATTACACCCAGTATACAGAGGAGAAGTGGTACTGTGCGTGTGTCCTTACATACATGGAAACAGCAGGTACTGAGAGTTACACCCAGTATACAGAGGAGAAGTGGTACTGTGCGTGTGTCCTTACATACACAGTAACAGCAGGTACTGAGAGTTACACCCAGTATACAGAGGAGAAGTGGTACTGTGCGTGTGTGTCCTAACATACACGGTAACAACAGGTACTGAGAATTACACCCAGTATACAGAGGAGAAGTGGTATTGTGCGTGTGTGTCCTTACATAAATGGTAACAGCAGGTACTGGGAGTTACACCGAGTATACAGAGGAGAAGTGATACTGTGGGTGTGTGTCCTTACATACACGGTAACAACAGGTACTGAGAGTTACCCCCGGCACACAAAGGAGAAGTGGTACTGTGCGGGTCTGTCCTTACATACACGGTAACAGCAGGTACTGAGAGTTACACCCAGTATACAGAGGAGAAGTGGTACTGTGCGTGTGTCCTTACATACACGGTAACAGCAGGTACTGAGAGTTACACCCAGCATACAGAGGAGAAGTGGTACTGTGCGTGTGTGTCCTTACATACACGGAAACAGCAGGTACTGAGAGTTACACCCAGCATACAGAGGAGAAGTGGTACTGTGCGTGTGTCCTTACATACACGGTAACAACAGGTACTGAGAGTTACCCCTGGCACACAAAGGAGAAGTGGTACTGTGCGTGTGTCCTTACATACATGGTAACAGCAGGTACTGAGTTACACCCAGTATACAGAGGAGAAGTGGTACTGTGCGTGCGTGTCCTTACATACATGGTAACAGCAGGTACTGAGAGTTACACCCAGTATACAGAGGAGAAGTGGTACTGTGCGTGTATCCTTACATACACGGTAACAGCAGGTACTGAGAATTATACCCGGCATACAGAGGAGAAGTGGTACTGTGCGTGCGTGTCCTTACATACACGGAAACAGCAAGTACTAAGAGTTACACCCAGCATACAGAGGAGAAGTGGTATTGTGCGTGTGTCCTTACATACACGGTAACAGCAGGTACTGAGAGTTACACCCGGCATACAGAGGAGAAGTGGTACTGTGCGTGTGTATCCTTACATACACGGTAACAACAGGTACTGAGAGTTACACCCAGTATACAGAGGAGAAGTGGTACTGTGCGTGTGTGTCCTTACATACACTGTAACAGCAGGTACTGAGAATTACACCCAGCATACAGAGGAGAAGTGGTACTGTGCATGTGTGTCCTTACATACACGGTAACAGCAGGTACTGAGAGTTACACCCAGCATACAGAGGAGAAGTGGTACTGTGCGTGTGTATCCTTACATACACGGTAACAACAGGTACTGAGAGTTACACCCGGCATACAGAGGAGAAGTGGTACTGTGTGTGTGTCCTTACATACACGGAAACAACAGGTACTGAGAGTTACACCCAGCATACAGAGGAGAAGTGGTACTGTGCGTGTGTGTCCTTACATACACTGTAACAGCAGGTACTGAGAGTTACACCCAGTATACAGAGGAGAAGTGGTACTGTGCGTGTGTGTCCTTACATACATGGTAACAGCAGGTACTGAGAGTTACACCCAGCATACAGAGGAGAAGTGGTACTGTGCGTGTGTCCTTACATACACGGTAACAACAGGTACTGAGAGTTACCCCTGGCACACAAAGGAGAAGTGGTACTGTGCGTGTGTCCTTACATACATGGTAACAGCAGGTACTGAGTTACACCCAGTATACAGAGGAGAAGTGGTACTGTGCGTGCGTGTCCTTACATACATGGTAACAGCAGGTACTGAGAGTTACACCCAGTATACAGAGGAGAAGTGGTACTGTGCGTGTATCCTTACATACACGGTAACAGCAGGTACTGAGAATTATACCCGGCATACAGAGGAGAAGTGGTACTGTGCGTGCGTGTCCTTACATACACGGAAACAGCAAGTACTAAGAGTTACACCCAGCATACAGAGGAGAAGTGGTATTGTGCGTGTGTCCTTACACACACGGTAACAGCAGGTACTGAGAGTTACACCCGGCATACAGAGGAGAAGTGGTACTGTGCGTGTGTATCCTTACATACACGGTAACAACAGGTACTGAGAGTTACACCCAGTATACAGAGGAGAAGTGGTACTGTGCGTGTGTGTCCTTACATACACTGTAACAGCAGGTACTGAGAATTACACCCAGCATACAGAGGAGAAGTGGTACTGTGCGTGTGTCCTTACATACACGGAAACAGCAGGTACTGAGAGTTACACCCAGCATACAGAGGAGAAGTGGTACTGTGCGTGTGTGTCCTTACATACACGGAAACAGCAGGTACTGAGGGTTACACCCAGCATACAGAGGAGAAGTGGTACTGTGCATGTGTGTCCTTACATACACGGTAACAGCAGGTACTGAGAGTTACACCCAGCATACAGAGGAGAAGTGGTACTGTGCGTGTGTATCCTTACATACACGGTAACAACAGGTACTGAGAGTTACACCCGGCATACAGAGGAGAAGTGGTACTGTGTGTGTGTCCTTACATACACGGAAACAACAGGTACTGAGAGTTACCCCCAGCATACAGAGGAGAAGTGGAACTGTGCGTGTGTGTCCTTACATACACTGTAACAGCAGCTACTGAGAGTTACACCCAGTATACAGAGGAGAAGTGGTACTGTGCGTGTGTGTCCTTACATACATGGTAACAGCAGGTACTGAGAGTTACACCCAGCATACAGAGGAGAAGTGGTACTGTGCGTGTGTCCTTACATACACGGTAACAGCAGGTACTGAGAATTACACCCAGTATACAGAGGAGAAGTGGTACTGTGAGCGTGTCCTTATTTACACTGTAACAGCAGGTACTGAGAGTTACACCCAGTATACAGAGGAGAAGTGGTACTGTGCGTGTGTGTCCTTACATAAATGGTAACAGCAGGTACTGGGAGTTACACCGAGTATACAGAGGAGAAGTGATACTGTGGGTGTGTGTCCTTACATACACGGTAACAACAGGTACTGAGAGTTACCCCCGGCACACAAAGGAGAAGTGGTACTGTGCGGGTCTGTCCTTACAATCACGGTAACAGCAGGTACTGAGATTTACACCCAGTATACAGAGAAGTGGTACTGTGCGTGTGTCCTTACATACACGGTAAGAGCAGGTACTGAGAATTACACCAAGCATACAGAGGAGAAGTGGTACTGTGCATGTGTCCTTACATACACGGTAACAGCAGGTACTGAGAGTTACACCCAGTATACAGAGGAGAAGTGGTACTGTGTGTGTGTCCTTACATACACGGTAACAGCAGCTACTGAGAGTTACACCCAGTATACAGAGGAGAAGTGGTACTGTGCGTGTGTCCTTACATACATGGTAACAACAGGTACTGAGTTACACCCAGTATACAGAGGAGAAGTGATACTGTGTGTGTGCTTACATACACGGTAACAGCAGGTACTAAGAGTTACACCCAGCATACAGAGGAGATGTGGTACTGTGTGTGTGTGTCCTTATATACACGGTAACAACAGGTACTAAGAGTTACACCCAGCATACAGAGGAGAAGTGGTACTGTGTGTGTGTGTCCTTATATACACGGTAACAACAGGTACTGAGAGTTACACCCAGTATACAGAGGAGAAGTGGTACTGTGCGTGCGTGTCCTTACATACAAGGTAACAGCAGGTACTGAGAGTTACCCCCAGCATACAGAGAAGTGGTACTGTGTGTGTGTGTCCTTACATACACGGTAACAGCAGGTACTGAGAGTTACACCCAGTATACAGAGAAGAAGTGGTACTGTGTGTGTATGTCCTTACATACACGTTAACAACAGGTACTGAGTTACACCCAGTATACAGAGGAGAAGTGGTACTGTGCGTGTGTGTCCTTACATACACGGAAACAGCAGGAACTGAGAGTTACACCCAGTATACAGAGGAGAAGTGGTACTGTGCGTGTGTCCTTACATACATGGTAGCAACAGGTACTGAGAGTTACACCCAGTATACAGAGGAGAAGTGGTACTGTGCGTGTGTCCTTACATACACGGTAACAGCAGGTACTGAGAGTTACACCCGGCATACAGAGGAGAAGTGGTACTGTGCGTGTGTCCTTACATACACGGTAACAGCAAGTACTGAGAGTTACACCCAGTATACAGAGGAGAAGTGGTACTGTGTGTGCGTGTCCTTACATACGCTGTAGCAACAGGTACTGAGTGTTACACCAAGCATACAGAGGAGAAGTGGTACTGTGCGTGTGTGTCCTTACATACATGGTAACAACAGGTACTGAGTGTTACACACAGTATACAGAGGAGAAGTGGTACTGTGCGTGTGTCCTTACATACACGGAAACAGCAGGTACTGAGAGTTATACCCAGTATACAGAGGAGAAGTGGTACTGTGCATGTGTCCTTGCATACACGGTAACAGCAGGTACTGAGTGTTACACACAGTATACAGAGGAGAAGTGGTACTGTGCGTGTGTCCTTACATACACGGTAACAGCAGGTACTGAGAGTTATACCCAGTATACAGAGGAGAAGTGGTACTGTGCATGTGTCCTTGCATATACGGTAACAACAGGTACTGAGAGTTACACCCGGCATACAGAGGAGAAGTGGTACTGTGCGTGCGTGTCCTTACAGATATGGTAACAGCAGGTACTGAGAGTTACACCCAGTATACAGAGAAGAAGTGGTACTGTGTGTTTGTCCTTACATACACGGTAACAGCAGGTACTGAGAGTTATACCCAGTATACAGAGGAGAAGTGGTACTGTGTGTGTATGTCCTTACATACACGGTAACAGCAGGTACTGAGAGTTATACCCAGTATACAGAGGAGAAGTGGTACTGTGTGTGTATGTCCTTACATACACGGTAACAACAGGTACTGAGTTACACCCAGTATACAGAGGAGAAGTGGTACTGTGCGTGCGTGCGTGTCCTTACATACACTGTAGCAACAGGTACTGAGAGTTACACCAAGCATACAGAGGAGAAGTGGTACTGTGTGTGTGACCTTACATACATGGTAGAAACAGGTACTGAGTTACCACCAGTATACAGAGGAGAAGTGGTACTGTGCGTGTGTCCTTACATACACGGTAACAACAGGTACTGAGAGTTACACCCGGCATACAGAGGAGAAGTGGTACTGTGCGTGTGTCCTTACATACACGGTAATAACAGGTACTGAGAGTTACACCCGGCATACAGAGGAGAAGTGGTACTGTGCGTGTGTCCTTACATACACGGTAACAACAGGTACTGAGAGTTACACCAAGTATACAGAGGAGAAGTGGTACTGTGCGTGTGTGTCCTTACATACACGGAAACAGCAGGTCCTGAGAGTTCCACCCAGTATACAGAGGAGAAGTGGTACTGTGCGTGTGTCCTTACATACACGGTAACAACAGGTACTGAAAGTTATACCCAGTATACAGAGGAGAAGTGGTACTGTGCGTGTGTCCTTACATACACGGAAACAGCAGCTACTGAGAGTTACACCCAGCATACAGAGGAGAAGTGGTACTGTGCGTGTGTCCTTACATACACGGAAACAGCAAGTACTAAGAGTTACACCCAGTATACAGAGGAGAAGTGGTACTGTGCGTGTGTGTCCTTACATACACGGTAACAACAGGTACTGAGAGTTACACCCAGAATACAGAGGAGAAGTGGTACTGTGCGTGTGTGTCCTTACATACACGGTAACAACAGGTACTGAGAGTTACACCCAGTATACAGAGGAGAAGTTGTACTGTGTGTGTGTGTCCTTACATACACGGAAACAGCAGGTACCGAGTTACACCCAGTATACAGAGGAGAAGTGGTACTGTGCATGTGTCCTTACATACACGGTAACAGCAGGAACTGAGAGTTACACCCAGTATACAGAGGAGAAGTGGTACTGTGCGTGCGTGCGTGTCCTTACATACACTGTAGCAACAGGTACTGAGAGTTACACCCGGCATACAGAGGAGAAGTGGTACCGTGCGTGTGTGTCCTTACATACACGGTAACAACAGGTACTGAGAGTTACACCCAGTATACCAGGGAGAAGTGGTACTGTGCATGTGTGTCCTTACATACACGGTAACAACAGGTACTGAGAGTTACACCCAGTATACAGAGGAGAAGTGGTACTGTGCATGTGTCCTTACATACACGGTAACAACAGGTACTGAGAGTTACACCCAGTATACAGAGGAGAAGTGGTACTGTGCGTGTGTGTCCTTACATACACGGAAACAGCAGATACTGAGAGTTACACCCAGTATACAGAGGAGAAGTGGTACTGTGTGTGTGTGTGTCTTTACATACACTGTACCAGCAGGTACTGAGAGTTACACCCAGTATTCAGAGGAGAAGTGGTACTGTGCATGTGTGTCCTTACATACACGGTAACGGCAGGTACTGAGAGCTACCCCCAGTATACAGAGGAGAAGTGGTACTGTGTGTGTGTCCTTACATACACGGTAACAGCAGGTACTGAGAGTTACACCCAGTATACAGAGGAGAAGTGGTACTGTGTGTGTATGTCCTTACATACACGGTAACAACAGGTACTGAGAGTTACAACAATCATACAGAGGAGAAGTGGTACTGTGTGTGTGTGTCCTTACATACATGGTAGCAACAGGTACTGAGTTACCACCAGTATACAGAGGATAAGTGGTACTGTGCGTGTGTCCTTACATACATGGTAACAGCAGGTACTGAGAGTTACACCCAGTATACAGAGGAGAAGTTGTACTGTGCGTGTGTCCTTACATAGACGGTAACAACAGGTACTGAAAGTTACACCCAGTATACAAAGGAGAAGTGGTACTGTGCGTGTGTGTCCTTACATACACGGTAACAACAGGTACTGAGAGTTACACCCAGAATACAGAGGAGAAGTGGTACTGTGCGTGTGTGTCCTTACATACACGGTAACAACAGGTACTGAGAGTTACACCCAGAATACAGAGGAGAAGTGGTACTGTGCGTGTGTGTCCTTACATACACGGAAACAGCAGGAACTGAGAGTTACACCCAGTATTCAAAGGAGAAGTGGTACTGTGCGTGTGTGTCCTTACATACACGGTAACAACAGGTACTGAGAGTTACACCCAGAATACAGAGGAGAAGTGGTACTGTGCGTGTGTGTCCTTACATACACGGTAACAACAGGTACTGAGAGTTACACCCAGTATACAGAGGAGAAGTTGTACTGTGTGTGTGTGTCCTTACATACACGGAAACAGCAGGTACCGAGTTACACCCAGTATACAGAGGAGAAGTGGTACTGTGCATGTGTCCTTACATACACGGTAACAGCAGGAACTGAGAGTTACACCCAGTATACAGAGGAGAAGTGGTACTGTGCGTGCGTGCGTGTCCTTACATACACTGTAGCAACAGGTACTGAGAGTTACACCCGGCATACAGAGGAGAAGTGGTACCGTGCGTGTGTGTCCTTACATACACGGTAACAACAGGTACTGAGAGTTACACCCAGTATACCAGGGAGAAGTGGTACTGTGCATGTGTGTCCTTACATACACGGTAACAACAGGTACTGAGAGTTACACCCAGTATACAGAGGAGAAGTGGTACTGTGCATGTGTCCTTACATACACGGTAACAACAGGTACTGAGAGTTACACCCAGTATACAGAGGAGAAGTGGTACTGTGCGTGTGTGTCCTTACATACACGGAAACAGCAGATACTGAGAGTTACACCCAGTATACAGAGGAGAAGTGGTACTGTGTGTGTGTGTGTCTTTACATACACTGTACCAGCAGGTACTGAGAGTTACACCCAGTATTCAGAGGAGAAGTGGTACTGTGCATGTGTGTCCTTACATACACGGTAACGGCAGGTACTGAGAGCTACCCCCAGTATACAGAGGAGAAGTGGTACTGTGTGTGTGTCCTTACATACACGGTAACAGCAGGTACTGAGAGTTACACCCAGTATACAGAGGAGAAGTGGTACTGTGTGTGTATGTCCTTACATACACGGTAACAACAGGTACTGAGAGTTACAACAATCATACAGAGGAGAAGTGGTACTGTGTGTGTGTGTCCTTACATACATGGTAGCAACAGGTACTGAGTTACCACCAGTATACAGAGGATAAGTGGTACTGTGCGTGTGTCCTTACATACATGGTAACAGCAGGTACTGAGAGTTACACCCAGTATACAGAGGAGAAGTTGTACTGTGCGTGTGTCCTTACATAGACGGTAACAACAGGTACTGAAAGTTACACCCAGTATACAAAGGAGAAGTGGTACTGTGCGTGTGTGTCCTTACATACACGGTAACAACAGGTACTGAGAGTTACACCCAGAATACAGAGGAGAAGTGGTACTGTGCGTGTGTGTCCTTACATACACGGTAACAACAGGTACTGAGAGTTACACCCAGAATACAGAGGAGAAGTGGTACTGTGCGTGTGTGTCCTTACATACACGTAAACAGCAGGAACTGAGAGTTACACCCAGTATTCAAAGGAGAAGTGGTACTGTGCGTGTGTGTCCTTACATACACGGTAACAACAGGTACTGAGAGTTACACCCAGAATACAGAGGAGAAGTGGTACTGTGCGTGTGTGTCCTTACATACACGGTAACAACAGGTACTGAGAGTTACACCCAGAATACAGAGGAGAAGTGGTACTGTGCGTGTGTGTCCTTACATACACGGAAACAGCAGGAACTGAGAGTTACACCCAGAATACAGAGGAGAAGTGGTACTGTGCGTGTGTGTCCTTACATACACGGTAACAACAGGTACTGAGAGTTACACCCGGTATACAGAGGAGAAGTGGTACTGTGCGTGTGTGTCCTTACATACACGGTAACAACAGGTACTGAGAGTTACACCCAGAATACAGAGGAGAAGTGGTACTGTGCGTGTGTGTCCTTACATACACGGTAACAACAGGTACTGAGAGTTACACCCAGAATACAGAGGAGAAGTGGTACTGTGCGTGTGTGTCCTTACATACACGGAAACAGCAGGAACTGAGAGTTACACCCAGTATTCAAAGGAGAAGTGGTACTGTGCGTGTGTGTCCTTACATACACGGTAACAACAGATACTGAGAGTTACACCCAGAATACAGAGGAGAAGTGGTACTGTGCGTGTGTCCTTACATACATGGTAACAACAGGTACTGAGAGTTACACCCAGAATACAGAGGAGAAGTGGTACTGTGCGTGTGTGTCCTTACATACACGGTAACAACAGATACTGAGAGTTACACCCAGAATACAGAGGAGAAGTGGTACTGTGCGTGTGTGTCCTTACATACACGGTAACAACAGGTACTGAGAGTTACACCCAGTATACAGAGGAGAAGTGGTACTGTGCGTGTGTGTCCTTACATACACGGTAACAACAGGTACTGAGAGTTACACCCGGTATACAGAGGAGAAGTGGTACTGTGCGTGTGTGTCCTTACATACACGGTAACAACAGGTACTGAGAGTTACACCCAGAATACAGAGGAGAAGTGGTACTGTGCGTGTGTGTCCTTACATACACGGTAACAACAGGTACTGAGAGTTACACCCAGAATACAGAGGAGAAGTGGTACTGTGCGTGTGTGTCCTTACATACACGGAAACAGCAGGAACTGAGAGTTACACCCAGTATTCAAAGGAGAAGTGGTACTGTGCGTGTGTGTCCTTACATACACGGTAACAACAGATACTGAGAGTTACACCCAGAATACAGAGGAGAAGTGGTACTGTGCGTGTGTCCTTACATACATGGTAACAACAGGTACTGAGAGTTACACCCAGAATACAGAGGAGAAGTGGTACTGTGCGTGTGTGTCCTTACATACACGGTAACAACAGATACTGAGAGTTACACCCAGAATACAGAGGAGAAGTGGTACTGTGCGTGTGTGTCCTTACATACACGGTAACAACAGGTACTGAGAGTTACACCCAGTATACAGAGGAGAAGTGGTACTGTGGGCCTTATTCTAGTTCACTCTTTCTGACAAAATTCTTCTTAGTTGGACAAAACCATGTGCACTGCAGGTGGGTCAGATGTTGCTTGTGCAGAGAGAGTTAGATTTGGGTGGGGTTTTACTTCAAAGCAAGATCTATATTGCAGTGTAAAAATAAAGCAGCAGGTATTTACCCTGCACAGAAACAAAATAACTCACCCAAATCTAATTCTATCTGCACATGTTACATCTGCCCCTCCTGCAGTGCACATGGTTTTGTCCATCTAAGAAGGATTTTGTCAGAAAGAGTGAACTAGAATAAGGCCCTGTGTGTGTGTGTCCTTACATACACGGAAACAGCAGGTACTGAGAGTTACGCCCAGTATACAGAGGAGAAGTGGTACTGTGTGTGTGTCTTTACATACACTGTAACAGCAGGTACTGAGAGTTACACCCAGTATACAGAGGAGAAGGGGTACTGTGCGTGCGTGTCCTTACAGACACGGTAACAGCAGGTACTGAGAGTTACACCCAGTATACAGAGGAGAAGTGGTACTGTGTGTGTGTCCTTACATACACGGTAACAGCAGCTACTGAGAGTTACACCCAGTATACAGAGGAGAAGTGGTACTGTGCGTGTGTCCTTACATACACGGTAACAGCAGGTACTGAGTTACCCCCAGTATACAGAGGAGAAGTGGTACTGTGCGTGCGTCCTTACATACACGGTAACAGCAGGTACTGAGAGTTACACCCGGCATACAGAGGAGAAGTGGTACTGTGCGTGTGTCCTTACATACACGGTAACAGCAGGTACTGAGAGTTACACCCAGTATACAGAGGAGAAGTGGTACTGTGCGTGTGTCCTTACATACACGGTAACAACAGGTACTGAGAGTTACACCCAGTATACAGAGGAGAAGTGGTACTGTGCGTGTATGTCCTTACATACACGGTAACAACAGGTACTGAGAGTTACACCAAGGATACAGAGGAGAAGTGGTACTGTGCATGTGTCCTTACATACTCGGTAACAGCAGGTACTGAGAGTTACACCCAGTATACAGAGGAGAAGTGGTACTGTGCGTGTGTCCTTACATACACGGCAATAGCAGGAACTGAGAGTTACACCCAGTATACAGTGGAGAAGTGGTACTGTGCGTGTGTGTCCTTACATACACGGAAACAGCAGGTACTGAGAGTTACACCCAATATACAGAGGAGAAGTGGTACTGTGCGCGTGTCCGTACATACACGGTAACAGCAGGTACTGAGCATTACACCTAGTAAACAGAGGAGAAGTTGTACTGTGTGTGTGTCCTTTCAGATACACAGTAACAGCAGGTACTGAGAATTACACTCGGCATACAGAGGAGAAGTGGTACTGTGCGTGTGTGTCCTTACATACACGGTAACAACAGGTACTGAGAGTTACACCCAGTATACAGAGGAGAAGTGGTACTGTGCGCGTGTCCGTACATACACGGTAACAGCAGTTACTGAGAGTTACACCCATCATACAGACTAGAAGTGGTATTGTGCGTGTGTGTCCTTACATACAGGGTAACAGCAGGTACTGAGCATTACACCTAGTAAACAGAGGAGAAGTTGTACTGTGTGTGTGTGTCCTTACAGATACACAGTAACAGCAGGTACTGAGCATTACATCGGGCATACAGGAGAAGTGGTACTGTGCGTGTGTCCTTACAGATACACGGTAACAGCAGGTACTGAGCGTTACACCTGGCATACAGAGGAGAAGTGGTACTGTGCATGTGTCCTTACATACACGGTAACAGCAGGCACTGAGAATTACACCCGGCATACAGAGGAGAAGTGGTACTATGCGTGTGTCCTTACATACACAGTAACAGCAGGTACTGAGAATTACACCCGGCATACAGAGGAGAAGTGGTACTGTGCGTGTGTCCTTACATACACGGAAACAGCAGGTACTGAGAGTTACCCCCAGCATACAGAGGAGAAGTGGTACTGTGCGTGTGTGTCCTTACATACACGGAAACAGCAGGTACTGAGAGTTACACCCGGTATACAGAGAAGTGGTACTGTGCGTGCGTCCTCACAGATACACAGTAACAGCAGGTACTGAGAATTACACCCGGCATACAGAGGAGAAGTGGTACTGTGCGTGCGTCCTCACAGATACACAGTAACAGCAGGTACTGAGAGTTACACCCGGCATACAGAGGAGAAGTGGTACTATGCGTGTGTCCTTACATACACGGTAACAGCAGGTACTGAGAATTACACCCGCATACAGAGGAGAAGTGGTACTGTGTGTGTGTCCTTACATACACGGTAACAGCGGGTACTGAGAGTTTCACCCGGCATACAGAGAAGTGGTACTGTGCGTGTGTCCTCACAGATACATAGTAACAGCAGGTACTGAGAATTACACCCGGCATACAGAGGAGAAGTTGTACTGTGCGTGTTTCCTTACCGATACTCAGTAACAGCAGGTACTGAGAGTTACACCCAGCATACAGAGGAGAAGTGGTACTATTCGTGTGTCCTTACATACACAGTAACAGCAGGTACTGAGAGTTACACCCGGCATACAGAGGAGAAGTGGTACTGTGTGTGTGTCCTTACATACACGGTAACAGCGGGTACTGAGAGTTACACCCGGCATTCAGAGAAGTGGTACTATGCGTGTGTCCTTACATACACGGTAACAGCAGGTACTGAGAATTACACCCGGCATACAGAGGAGAAGTTGTACTGTGCGGGTTTCCTTACCGATACACAGTAACAGCAGGTATTGAGAGTTACACCCGGCATACAGAGAAGTGGTACTGTGCATGTTTCCTTACTGATACACAGTAACAGCAGGTACTGAGAGTTACACCCAGCATACAGAGAAGTGGTACTGTGCGTGCGTCCTTACAGATACACAGTAACAGCAGGTACTGAGAGTTACAAGCGGCATACAGAGAAGTGGTGCTGTGCATGCGTCCTCACAGATACACAGTAATGCGGGGTACACACCAGGACAACCCGCTGACGATCACAAGGGGGGCAGAACCCGCTCACGATGTGCACCATGAGCAGGTCCGATCCGATGGTGACCCGCACCCGGGCGTATGGTCGTTTCCAGATCCTACCTGCTGCAGGTAGGATCTGAATAACGACCGTCCGTCCCGCGGGACCGCGCATCAGGTCGGTATCGGTCCACACCAGGACAGAAAAGGGCCCAATCACCACACAATCTACATCCAATCGGTCGGAATTGGATGTAGATTGATGGGATCGGACCCTTGACGTCCTGGGGTGTACCCAGCATTACAGCAGGTACTCCCCATACTGAGAGTCGACATTGATATAATCACAGTCTGTCCTATTCATCTACAATCGCAGTGTTGTGTAATCAGAGAGAAGTGTAGATATGAGACCACTACATTTACTGTATATGCATACTGGCAGGCTGTACTGGTGCGCACTGGCAGTGAATGGGGTTGGGGGAGGGGAGGCTGGGACAGTTGGTTTAGCAGGAGCCCCATCCCCCCACCCCACATCTACAACAAAAAGCTGTGGCCAGAGGGAGGGGGATACACAGGGGGTCTGTATACAAGTGTATATGAGCTGTGTGCATCTGTATAGGCCTCTGTGTGCAACACAATGTGCACAACACAGCTGTGACAGTGTACGGGTGGGACACATGCAGGCTTTTCTGGCCCCTGGGGGACCCCTAATATCATGTCAGAGCATAGTTGCCTACCCTCCTGCATTCTGAAATAGCAGCAATCTCCCTCTCTCCCTCATTAGTCTAGCAATCTCCCTAATGTCACCTAGCCCACATTACACTGTTACATCATAGACACCTCCCCTCCTGCATTCTGCAGGAGACTCCCTGACATAGCAGCAATCTCCCTCTCTCCCTCATTAGTCTAGCAATCTCCCTAATGTCACCTAGCCCACATTACACTGTTACATCATAGACACCTCCCCTCCTGCATTCTGCAGGAGACTCCCTGACATAGCAGCAATCTCCCTCTCTCCCTCATTTGTCTAGCAATCTCCCTCATGTCACCTAGCCCACATTACACTGTTACATCATAGTTACCTTCCCTCCTGCATTCTGCAGGAGACTCCCTGACATAGCAGCAATCTCCCTCTCTCCCTCATTAGTCTAGCAATCTCCCTCATGTCACCTAGCCCACATTACACTGTTACATCATAGTTACCTCCCCTCCTGCAGGAGACTCCCTGACATAGCAGCAATCTCCCTCATGTCACCTAGCCCACATTACACTGTTACATTTTTTGGGGAAAAAGGGATGAGAGACAGATACATTTACATTAAATCATCAGCACCATTTCCCAGTACATTACCAAGTATAGTAGCTCTTACTAACTGCTTTGGGGCTCATCTACATTTGGATATAAGTAATTTTAAAATATTCCCCTCAGATGTAACAGTACACACCCACGCTGCTAGGTGCCACGTTCACAATCTCTTTTCACAATCTCTCCTTATATGGAACTAGACACGCCCTTTGGGTGGAGCATGACACGCCCCCTGAATGGGGACGCTTTGCAAAATTCTATTACCAACTATAATCTCCATGAAACTAGTTTTCAAAAGTAGGCAAGTATGTGTCAGAGGTGCTGTGGCCTCTCACCCAATGTTACGTCTTCCCGGTATCTGACGCTCTGCGACACCAGGCGAGTCTGTGACAGCACACCGTATCGCTCTCTCTCTCTGTGTATCTATATATATACATATGTAGCTGAATGACTGTATATACTCTCCTGGAATGTACGGAAATGTATACCGTCCTCATCTCGGCATGTATAACCCTGTATACCGTCCTCATCTCTCCCTGTATAATCCTGTATACCGTCCTCCTCTCTCCCTGTATAATCCTGTATACCGTCCACCTCTATCCCTGTATAACCCTGTATACCGTCCTCCTCTCTCCCTGTATAATCCTGTATACCGTCCTCATCTCGGCATGTATAACCCTGTATACCGTCCTCATCTCTCCCTGTATAATCCTGTATACCGTCCTCCTCTCTCCCTGTATAATCCTGTATACCGTCCTCATCTCGGCATGTATAATCCTGTATACCGTCTTCATCTCTCCCTGTATAATCCTGTATACCGTCCTCCTCTCTCCCTGTATAATCCTGTACACCGTCCACATCTCTCCCTGTATAATCCTGTACACCGTCCACATCTCTCCCTGTATAATCCTGTACACCGTCCACATCTCTCCCTGTATAATCCTGTACACCATCCACATCTCTCCCTGTATAATCCTGTATACCGTCCACATCTCTCGCTGTATGATCCTGTACACCGTCCTCCGCTCTCCCTGTATAATCCTGTACACCGTCCACATCTCTCGCTGTATGATCCTGTACACCGTCCACATCTCTCCCTGTATAATCCTGTACACCGTCCACATCTCTCCCTGTATAATCCTGTACACCGTCCACATCTCTCGCTGTATGATCCTGTATACCGTCCACATCTCTCCCTGTATAATCCTGTACACCGTCCACATCTCTCCCTGTATAATCCTGTACACCGTCCACATCTCTCCCTGTATAATCCTGTAGACCGTCCACATCTCTCCCTGTATAATCCTATATACCGTCCACATCTCTCCCTGTATAATCCTGTACACCGTCCACATCTCTCCCTGTATGATCCTGTATACCGTCCTCCTCTCTCCCTGTATGATCCTCTACACTGTCCTCCTCTCTCCCTGTATGATCCTCTACACTGTCCTCCTCTCTCCCTGTATAATCCTGTATACCGTCCTCATCTCGGCATGTATAATCCTGTATACTGTCCTCCTCTCTCCCTGTATAATACTGTACACCGTCCACATCTCTCCCTGTATAATCCTGTATACCGTCCACATCTCTCCCTGTATAATCCTGTATACCGTCCTCCTCTCTCCCTGTATAATCCTGTACACTATCCACATCTCTCCCTCTATAATCCTGTATACCGTCCTCCTCTCGGCATGTATAATCTTGTATACCGTCCTCATCTCTCCCTGTATAATCCTGTATACCGTCCTCCTCTCGCCCTGTATAATCCTGTATACCATCCTCCTCTCTCCCTGTATAATCCTGTATACCGTCCTCCTCTCTCCCTGTATAATCCTGTATACCTCATCTCTCCCTGTATAATCCTGTATACCGTCCTCCTCTATCCCTGTATAATCCTGTACACTATCCACATCTCTCCCTCTATAATCCTGTATACCGTCCTCCTCTCGGCATGTATAATCTTGTATACCGTCCTCATCTCTCCCTGTATAATCCTGTATACCGTCCTCCTCTCTCCCTGTATAATCCTGTATACCATCCTCCTCTCTCCCTGTATAATCCTGTATACCGTCCTCCTCTCTCCCTGTATAATCCTGTATACCTCATCTCTCCCTGTATAATCCTGTATACCTCATCTCTCCCTGTATAATCCTGTATACCTCATCTCTCCCTGTATAATCCTGTACACCGTCCACATCTCTCCCTGTATAGTCCTGTACACCGTCCACATCTCTCCCTGTATAATCCTGTATACCGTCCTCCTCTGTCCCTGTATAACCCTGTATACCGTCCTCCTCTCTTCCTGTATAATCCTGTATACCTAATCTCTCCCTGTATAATCTACAGCACCGTCCACATCTCTCCCTGTATAATCCTGTATACCTAATCTCTCCCTGTATAATCTACAGCACCGTCCACATCTCTCCCTGTATAATCCTGTACACCGTCCACATCTCTCCCTGTATAATCCTGTATACCGTCCTCCTCTCTCCCTGTATAATCCTGTATACCGTCCTCCTCTCTCCCTGTATAATCCTGTATACCGTCCTCCTCTCTCCCTGTATAATTCTGCATATCGTCCTCATCTCTCGCTGTATAATTCTGAATACCGTCCACATCTCTCCCTGTATAATCCTGTATACCGTCCTCCTCTCTCCATGTATAATCCTGTACACCGTCCACATCTCTCCCTGTATAATCCTATATACCGTCCTCCTCTCTCCCTGTATAATCCTGTACACCGTCCAAATCTCTCCCTGTATAATCCTATATACCGTCCTCCTCTTTCCCTCATCTCTCGCTGTATAATTCTGAATACCGTCCACATCTCTCCCTGTATAATCCTGTACACCGTCCACATCTCTCCCTGTATAATCCTATATACCGTCCCCATCTCTCCCTGTATAATCCTGTATACCGTCCTCCTCTCTCCCTGTATAATCCTATATACCGTCCCCATCTCTCCCTGTATAATCCTGTATACCGTCCTCCTCTCTCCCTGTATAATCCTCTGCACCGTCCACATCTGTCCCTGTATAATCCTGTACACCGTCCACATCTCTCCCTGTATAATCCTATATACCGTCCACATCTCTCCCTGTATAATCCTGTACACTGTCCTCCTCTCTCCCTGTATAATCCTGTACACCGTCCACATCTCTCCCTGTATAATCCTATATACCGTCCACATCTCTCCCTGTATAATCCTGTATACCGTCCACATCTCTCCCTGTATAATCCTATATACCGTCCACATCTCTCCCTGTATAATCCTGTACACCGTCCTCCTCTCTCCCTGTATAATCCTGTACACCGTCCTCCTCTCTCCCTGTATAATCCTGTACATCGTCCACATCTCTTCCTGTATAATCCTGTATACCGTCCACATCTATCCCTGTATAATTCTGTATACCGTCCTCATCTCTCGCTGTATAATTCTGAATACGTCCACATCTCTCCCTGTATAATCCTGTATACCGTCCTCCTCTCTCCCTGTAAAATCCTGTATACCATCCACATCTCTCCCTGTATAATTCTGTACACCGTCCACATCTCTCCCTGTATAATCCTGTATACCGTCCTCCTCTCTCCCTGTATTATCCTGTATACCTCATCTCTCCCTATATAATCCTGTATACCATCCATATATCTCCTTGTATAATCCTGTATACCGTCCTCATCTCTCCCTGTATATTCCTGTATACCGTCCACATCTCTCCCTGTATTATCCTGTATCCCGTCCTCCTCTCTTCCTGTATAATCCTGTATACGGTTCATATCTCTTCCTGTATAATCCTTTATACCCTCCTCCTCTCTGTGGGACAGGTATGTAGAGGTGTAAATGATGTGGGACAGGTATGTAGAGGTGTAAATGATGTGGGACAGGTATGTAGAGGTGTAAATGATGTGGGACAGGTATGTAGAGGTGTAAATGACGTGGGACAGGTATGAAGAGGTGTAAATGACGTGAGACAGGTATGTAGAGGTGTAAATGATGTGGGACAGGTATGTAGAGGTGTAATGATGTTGGACAGGTATGTAGAGGTGTAAATGATGTGGAACAGGTACAGTATGTAGAGGTGTAAATTATGTGGGACAGGTATGTAGAGGTGTAAATGATGTGGGACAGGTATATAGAGGTATAAATGATGTAGGACCGGTATGTAGAGGTGTAAATGATGTAGGACAGGTATGTAGAGGTGTAAATGATACGGGACAGGTATGCAGAGGTGTAAATGATACGGGACAGGTACGTAGAGGTGTAAATGATGTGGGACAGGTATGTAGAGGTGTAAATGATGTGGGACATATATGTAGAGGTGTAAATGATGTGGGACATGTATGAAGAGGTGTAAATGATGTAGGACAGGTATGTAGAGGTGTAAAAGATGTAGGACAGGTATGTAGAGGTGTTAGTGATGTGGGACAGGTATGTAGAGGTGTAAATGATGTGGGACAGGTATGTAGACGTAGAAATGATGTGGGACAGGTATGTAGAGGTGTAAATGATGTGGGGACAGGTATGTAGAGGTGTAAATGATGATGACAGGTATGTAGAGGTATAAATCATGTAGGACAGGTATGTAGAGGTGTAAATTATGTGGGACAGGTATGTAAAGGTGTAAATGATGTGGGACAGGTATGTAGAGGTGTAAATTATGTGGGACAGGTATGTAGAGGTGTAAATGATGTGGGACAGGTATGTAGAGGTGTAATGATGTAGGACAGGTATGTACAGGTGTAAATGATGTAGGACAGGTATGTAGAGGTGTATATGATGCAGGACAGGTATGTAGAGGTGTAAATGATGTGGGACAGGTATGTGGAGGTGTAAATGATGTGGGACAGGTATGTAGAGGTGTAAATGATATGGGACAGGTATGTGGAGGTGTAAATGATGTGGGATCGGTATGTAGAGGTGTACATGATGTGGGACAGGTATGTAGAGGTGTACATGATGTGGGACAGGTATGTGGAGGTGTAAATGATGTGGGATCGGTATGTAGAGGTGTACATGATGTGGGACAGGTATGTAGAGGTGTACATGATGTGGGACAGGTATGTAGAGGTGTAAGTGATGTAGGATCGGTATGTAGAGGTGTACATGATGTGGGACAGGTATGTAGAGGTGTACATGATGTGGGACAGGTATGTAGAGGTGTAAATGATATAGGACTGGTATGGGGAGGTGTAAATGATGTGGGGCAGGTATGGGGAGGTGTTAATGATGTGGGACAGGGCAAGTTAGTACGGGGAAGGGGCGGACCACGGCGCGTGTAGCGTAGGGCGACACGCTCTCCCCTCCCCCCACCTCCGGCACGTATGAAGCGAGGTAACCGAGCCTGATGCCCGGCAGCTAACCCCGATGTGGCCACTGACCCTCCCCGAGCCCGGAGCTGACCTGGATGCCTGAGGTGCCGTCCGTAGAGGCCGCTTGGTAGTGGAGTTCCCCCTGCTGCTGTGAGCGCAGTGTCGGAGGTCCGGCCGGCGCGGCTGTAAGCCTATGTGAAGGTGTCGGGCTGCTGAGAGGAGTCGCACGGGAGACGTGCGGGGCGCGCGTCATTGGCTGGCGCCTGCAGCCCCACGGTGTCTGCGTGTATGCAGCTGGCACCATAGTCCATACGGCAGCCCATAGCCCACGTGAAACTCGGTGGAAGCGGAGATTCCCGGTGGGGTGCCAGCGCCAGGAAGGAGAGCTAGCTTGAAGCTATCAGCCTCCCTACTTTGTCAAGCGGAGGGGCCGCCTGTTCCCCCTCTGTACGGGACCGTCTGCAAGAACTGTGAGTGCCCCGATTAATTCCTTCTGGAAAGAGCCTGTTTCTCTCAAAACTCTCTGTTGGTTCTGCTGTATATTGGGCATGCGGGGCAAGCCGTGAATTATTATGCAGATGGAAGACTAACAGTAGTGGCCCTATTAAAGTGTATTGTGAGTGGGTGGCCCTGTCTGTGGATGAGAGGGGGGGCAGTAAGCCGGCTGGCTTAATTCAAGCCTGGACTGGGATACTCTCTAAATTACGTATATGCTGCTGCATCTCTGGCTAAAGGAGTAATAGGTCTGGGATTGTGCTCTAGTGAATATCACGTATTACATTGTGTAACGGCATTATTTCTCCTGGCAATAATGGGAAAGACAGGCCAAAACACTGCGGCCGCCAGGCTTGAGAAGTATGCAAGAACCCAGGCCCAGTCCCAGACTGGGGGTAGCTCACGCACGGCAACCCCGGTTTCTTCCCCCAGTAAGAGCGAAGGGGCCCAGGCTACCCCAGACATAACCCTGCTACAGGTGATAGAGGCAATTAACAAGTGTGAAACCCGCCTTGCCGAGCAGTTGGGCAAAGTTCAGTCGGACATTATGCTTATCCGGCAAGATGCTGAAAAGATGAGAGAACGGATGTCAGAGGTTGAGACGCGTGTTTCTTCGTTAGAGGATCTGGCCATTCCATTAAGCACTCAAATTAAATCCATCTCCTCACAAGTAGGCGAGATGAGATTGAAACTCACGGATATGGAAGGCAGGCTTCGACGAAGCAATGTCCGTTTTCTAGGTTTCGATGAAAGAGTAGAAGGCAGTGAGCCGGAAAAGTTTTTAGAGGACTGGCTGATCCAAGAGTTTGGAAGGAATGCCTTCTCTCCCCAGTTCGCTATTGAGCGGGCCCACCGTATTCCGGGGAGACCTCCTGCACCGGGGGCACCACCGCGGACTATTATTGCTAAGTTTTTGCATTTTAAGGATAGGGACACCCTCCTCCGAATGGCCAGGGACAGGGGGGATCTGGCTCATAATGGGAAGAAGATTTCCACCTTTCCTGATTTCCCCCTCGAGGTGCAGAGGGACAGAATGAAATTCAAATTGGTCAAAACCCGGTTACGGGAATTGAACATTCAGTTCAATATGTTGTACCCATCCAAATTGAAGGTGGTGGCAGACGGTGTGTCTAATATTTTTTTCTCCCCAGGTGATGTTGCGGAGTGGCTTGACTGCTCTTTCCCAGGGAAGCGCCAGGTTTTGGCTAGCTAAGTAGATCGGGGGGCCTTCTATCTGGTTGTTTAGGGAGTCTCAGTCCGGTATAATGCTTGTCGGGTTATCGGGGGACCTCGCTGGGTTATAGTAGGGGTCAGTAAGGGATAAGGCCGGGGGATGGGGGGGAGGGGGGAGGGGGTCATGTTTCCTAGTGGTTAATTAATTTAAGCCTCAAAAGAGGGGGGGGGAAGTGAGAATTTGGGGTAGGTATGCCCGGGGTAGGGCCTACAGGGAGGGGGGATGGGGGGCGGGGATGTGTTTGTATTTGTCAATGTATTGTTTGGGAGCTTACATGGTCCGGTCACCCCCGAGAGTGTTTAGAACCTGTGTGGGGATTTTTAATAAAGTTGTTGGCTGTGAGGGTGATCTACCAGATAAGGTTGAATATGTATGGGGGTGCGTTTTCTGTCATGGAATGTTAGGGGACTGAACGACAGGGTCAAGAGGGCGACAGTCTTGGGGCAATGCAGAAAGTATGAGGCAGATGTTATATGCCTTCAAGAGACTCATCTTAGTGGGGAAAGATCAAAGTCCTTAAGGCGGCCCTGGATTGGCTCTGTCTTTCACGCCCCTTACTCCAACATGTCTAGGGGGGTGTCCATATTGTTTAAAAAGTCCTTGGCATTTACTCCTGGTTGTCAAAAAATCGACCCAGGCGGTCGGTATATTTTTATTGAAGGCCGTATAGACCAAGTTCAGATATGTATATTGTCAGTTTACATCCCCCCTCCTTTCTCCTATGAGGTTATTAAGAAAGCAGTGGAATTTGCGGCGGGCTATCCTCAGGCTTCTGTTATTTGCCTTGGCGATTTTAATAAGGTCCTAGACTCCCGTTTGGATAGGTGGAGGCCTGGAGTTCAGCCTACGTATGAGGGTAGTAAGTTTAGGGAATTTATCCAGGAAGTCGGTTGGTGGGATCCATGGCGGATAAGATACCCTGATCGAAAACAATATTCATGCTACTCCGATTCTTATGGAGTCTTTTCGAGACTGGACTTAGTGCTGCTCTCGAAGGACCTATTAAATAAAGTCCAGAAGGTTGAATATAGGTCGCGGGGCATTTCGGATCATTCTCCGATAATTATAGATTTGGATTTGGCAAGGCAGGTTGGATATAGGTGTTGGAAACTGCAGCCCTACTGGCTTACACAGATGAGAGAGGCGGAGGAGGTGGAACAGATGATAGGGGAGTATTTCCAACTGAATTACGGCTCGGTCTGTGGGTCCACCTTATGGGACTCCTTTAAAGCATACATTAGAGGGGTGTTTATCAAGAAGATCGCCTTTGCCAAGAAGAACTATCGAGTGGAGACTGAAAGACTGGAGGCTAGGTCAGTGGAGTTAGAAAATAATTATGTATCTAGTGTTCGGGAAGTGGACCGGGTAGCGTGGCAGGCTGCTCTTAATGAATGGCGTGATCACGTCCAGGACACTTTCTGTCAGAGAGTGAGAACTGGAGATCATAGGCGTTATGTAAACTCGGATCGGGGTGGGAAATGGCTAGCGTTGATGGCCAAGAATGAGCGGTCCTCTAATCTTATCTCTGAAATAGCGGATGAAAAGGGCAACAGTGTGACTGATACCCCCGTAATTGTGTCCAGTTTCGTGTCATATTATAAAAAACTGTTCGCCTCTCAGTCCCTGAATAGTAATGATAGTATTGTTGACTACTTGGGGGCGTTGGAACTCCCGCAAATATCTGGGGACTCAAAAGAGTTGTTGGACTCCCCAATTACTCTAGAGGAGGTAACGTCTGTAATTCAAGCCCTCCCCCGAAATAAGGCCCCGGGGTTGGACGGGTTACCTGGGGAATTCTATTTAAAATATTCGAATGTCCTGGCCACTCCACTATGGGAATTGTTGGGTGGTGTCAAGACGGAGGGTAGGCTTCCTCCGTCTATGGAGGAAGCATATATAGTTATGATTCCCAAGGCAGGGAAGGACCCCTCCCAGGTTGATTCCTATCGACCTATTTCCATTATGTCCTCGGACGCCAAGATTTTCGCAAAAATATTGGCCAACCGTTTGGGAAGGGTGCTGGATGAAATTGTACACCAAGACCAGACAGGTTTTAGACCGGGAAGGTCGACGGCGGTCAACCTGAGGAGGGTCCTATCTTTTATTCAAATTATCAATTCCGGTTATAAATGCGCGGCTGTGGCATCGTTTGATGCCAGTAAGGCAATTGACGTAATTGAGTGGGAGTTTTTATGGCCGGTGTTAAGAGCCTTTGGCATCGGGGAGGGTTTCATTGGATGGATAAGGTTATTGTACCGACAGCCATTGGCCCGAATATCGATTAACGGTTTCACCTCCGACTCCTTCCCATTGGCTAGAGGTACTAGGCAGGGGTGTCCGCTGTCCCCGTTGTTGTTTGCGGTGGCAGTGGAGCCCCTGGCTCATCTACTTAGACAGAAGTTGGGCTGTCATAATTCTTGCGGGAGTAAATTGGTATCTTTGTACGCCGATGACCTCCTAATTGGTTCTGACAGTCCAGGCATTGATCTCCCTATAATCGTGAACCTTCTAAATGAATTTGGGGGTATGTCAGGTATTAAAATGAACTGGGATAAGTCTCATGTAATGTTCCTGGGTCCCGTGCCTCCTGATATCCAGCTAGCCTGCCCGTTAAAAAATTCTAGTAAATTCAAGTACTTGGGCGTTGTAATCTCCGGCAACCCGCGGGATTATATCTCGGACAATCTGAGGCCGCTTTTAACCGAAATTAAAACTAAGTGTCGGAGATGGGTGGGTCTGCCACTTTCGCAAATTGGCAGGGTCAATTTGTTGAAAATGTGTATTCAACCAAAACTTTTATACCTGTTGCTTCAGTCTCCGTGTTATGTAAGCGTAAAATTCTTTCATGAGTTAAACAGTGTTCTGTCCTCATTTGTGTGGAAAAATAGAAGCCCGAGGATTAGACTATCTATCTTGACCCAGGACAGAGTAGAAGGGGGTCTTGCCCTCCCGGATTTTAGACTCTATTACTATTCATCCCAATTATGTCATCTCTGCCCATGGATACAGGGTGGCGAGGGGGTTGGGGAATTCAAGACCCTGGCGTTAAATGGGCAATCGGGGGTGTCTCCTCTTCAAATGCTCCTGGCGGGGAAGTTATGGGGTAATGCACCCCCCCTGATAGCCCAAGCCATACGCGTGTGGAGACAGGTGCAAAAGATGACAAACTTTGAGGATATCGATCCACAAACCTCGGTTTTTTCCTTGTCAGAGGTCAAAAAGTTGAAGGGCTTAGGAGGGGGAGTGTGGGAGGCATATGGAGTGCTGGAAGCTGGAGCGTGGCTACAGGATGGGGGTATTCGATCCTTTGAGGACCTACAACAGGGGCACGACCTCCCTAGGAAAATGTACTTCAGTTATCTCCAGGTCAGGAGCGCGTTAGCATGCATGATAAGGAAGGGATCCCTGAAGATTAGGGAAGCTCCCTGTAAGGAATTTGTGAAAAAATTGGGTCCCTGGAAGCACCTTTCCAAAATATACAGATATACAGTATCCACTCCTTTAATCAAGAAAGCGGCTGGGACAAGCTGAGGTCTCAGTGGGCTAGGGTTATCCCTCGGGTCCTGTTAATAGATTGGAGGGAGATTCTATCGGCCACAAGTAAATCTTCAATGTCCCTCTCAGTACAGCAGGTTCAATTCAATATTTTTCATCGAATATACTTTACTCCGGCGCGAATGAGGCATATGGGGAACTCCACCAGTGCGGGGTTCCCTAGGTGTGGAGTGGAGCCTGGTACACACTGGCATTTAGTCTGGGAATGTGTGCATGTGCAAGCGTTTTGGTCTGCCATTTGTAATATTATGCTGGAGCTGGGTATCCCAGGTTCAACCTTCAGTACTATATGTTTAGTCTTGGGGGTAGTGGACGTCCAACTAAGTGGGCATTGGACCCAATTGATCAGGATTTTAGTATCATGTGCTAAAGTAATCATAGCAAGGAAATGGATGGCAACGGTGGGGCCTTCAGTGGTGGAGTGGACCAATTTAGTCAATGCCACCTGTTCTCATGAAAAATATGTGTATGCTACACGAGGGTGTTATTCTAAATTTTACAAGGTATGGGGTGGGTGGACGTCATCCAAATTCTATATAGCTTTGTAAAGACACTTTGACTCACTTATTACTAAACGTTCTTATTTGCATTTTAAGTGAATTATTTTTTGCACTGTTTATTAACGATAACATTTGTTGAAACAACTATAAGATTATGGTAAATAAGTTATGGGCACGATTGAGGAGGATGTGGATTTTTTATTGATTTTATTTTTTAGTATAATGAATTAGTAATATGCATTATGGGGTATTTGGTTATAGGAAATAACGTGTATGCTACACGAGGGTGTGTCTCTAGATTTATCGGGTACGGGGTGGGGGGAGGATATCTAAATACTATATAGTTTTGTTAAATTATTTGGACTCACTCAATAATAAATGCCTTTATTTATATGTAGAGAATTATTTAGGCACTGTTTAATAACGATAACTTGTGTTGAATCATGACAAGATAGTAATTATTTTAGGGGTGTGTGAAGTATAGGAGTACAAGGGATATAAGTTTAAGCACGAGAATTCATGAGTAATAATTTTATATTGATTGATGATTGGTTCTCTTCCTTTATGCGTTTATGGGCTAGAGCAGATGGGAATGCTTGATTTAGTGCCGTCTACAGCCTTAGTATTTATAGCATATAGGTGTTGAGATTTCCTGTATAGTTGGGGGAGTGACCGGCCATGGGGATGTAAGCGTTGTTTTATGTATATGTGATGTATTGTATTTAAGTGTTATGTTTGTACTTTTGCATAAGAAAAATAAAAACTTAATTAAAAAAAAAAAAATAAATGATGTGGGACAGTTATGTAGAGGTGTTAATGATGTAGGACCGGTATGTAGAGGTGTACATGATGTGGGACAGGTATGTAGAGGTGTAAATGATATAGGACAGGTATGTGGAGGTGTAAATGATGTGGGACCGGTATGTAGAGGTGTAAATGATGTGGGACAGCTATAGGGAGGTGTAAATGATGTAGGACAGGTATGTAGAGGTAGAAATAATGTGGGACAGGTATGTAGATGTGTAAATGATGTGGGACAGGTATGTAGACGTGTGAATGATGTGGGACAGGTATGTAGAGGTATAAATTATGTGGGACAGGTATGTAGAGGTGTAAATTATGTGGGACAGGTATGTAGAAGTGTAAATGATGTAGGACAGGTATGTAGAGGTGTAAATGATGTGGGACAGGTATGTAGAGGTGTAAATGATGTGGGACAGGTATGTAGAGGTGTAAATGATGTGGGACAGGTATGTAGAGGTGTAAATGATGTGGGACAGGTATGTAGAGGTGTAAATGATGTGGGGCAGGTATGTAGAGGTGTACATGATGTGGGACAGGTATGTGGGACAGGTATGTAGAGGTGTAAATGATGTGGGACAGGTATGTAGAGGTGTAAATGATGTGGGACAGGTATGTAGAAGTGTAAATGATGTAGGACAGGTATGTAGAGGTGTAAATTATATGGGACAGGTATGTAGAGGTGTAAATGATGTGGGACTGGTATGTAGAGGTGTTAATGATGTTGGACCGGTAAGTAGAGGTGTAAATGATGTGGGACAGGTATGTAGAGGTGTAAATGATGTGGTACAGGTATGTAGAGGTGTAAATGATGTGGGACAGGTATGTAGAGGTGTAAATGATGTGTGACAGGTATGTAGAGGTGTAAATGATGTGGGACAGGTATGTAGAAGTGTAAATGATGTAGGACAGGTATGTAGAGGTGTAAATGATGTGGGACAGGTATGTAGAGGTGAACATGATGTGGGACAGGTATGTAGATGTGTAAATGATGTAGGACAGGTATGTAGAGGTGTAAATGATGTGGGACAGGTATGTAGAGGTGTACATGATGTGGGACAGGTATGTAGAGGTGTACATGATGTGGGACAGGTATGTAGAGGTGTACATGATGTGGGACAGGTATGTAGAGGTGTGAATGATGTGGGACAGGTATGTAGAAGTGTAAATGATGTAGGACAGGTATGTAGAGGTGTACATAATGTGGGACAGGTACTTAGAGGTGTAAATGATGTGGGACAGGTATGTAGAAGTGTAAATGATGTAGGACAGGTATGTAGAGGTGTAAATGATGTGGGACAGGTATGTAGAGGTGTAAATGATGTGGGACAGGTATGTAGAGGTGTTACTGATGTAGGACCGGTATGTAGAGGTGTAAATGATGTGGGACAGGTATGTAAAGGTGTAAATGATGTGGGACAGGTATGTAGAGGTGTAAATTATGTGGTACAGGTATGTAGAGGTGTAAATGATGTAGGACAGGTATGTAGAGGTGTAAATGATGTGGGACAGGTATGTAGAGGTGTAAATGATGTGGGACAGGTACGTAGAGGTGTAAATGATGTGGGACAGGTATGTAGAGGTGTACATGATGTGGGACAGGTATGTAGAGGTGTAAATTATGTGGGACAGGTATGTAGAGGTGTAAATGATGTGGGACAGGTATGTAGAGGTGTACATGATGTGGGACAGGTATGTAGAGGTGTACATGATGTGGGACAGGTATGCAGGGCCGGATTTGTGCCTAGGCCCGTGAGGCGCGGGCCTCAGGGCAGCACCAATTAAGGGCGGCAGGCAGGCTGACATTCTGTTAAATAGCAGCATGGCACAGCGGGTGGGCAGCGGCGAGTGACGAGTGCCACCGCCACAGACATGAGTTATCATATGTCGGCGGCAGCGCTGCTCGTCACCCGCCACTGCCCACCCACTCTGCCATGCACATTACATCACCACTTAGTGGCTGGGTCCGACGGTCCCCCTGCGCGTCCGGAAATGGCTCACTGCTGCCGGCTCCCGCCCATTGGCTATTCTACACACACACAGTCTATTGGCTGCTGTGTATCCAGCAGCTGAGCTGAGCGGCGCACAGATCATCCCTGCGGCTCAGTTAGTCACAGTGTGAGAGAGACTGACGGAGACACTGTGCTAATCACTGTACTAATAAGTGCCTCCCTCCCTCCGGGTCCTCCGTACAGTGAGCAGTCCAGAGTGCTTAAAAAAATATTAAGGTGGGCTACAGGTAAATTTTTATGAAATATATAAATAACAATGTATATACATATATGATTACATTAAAATAGGGGGGGCGGACACAAAAATGTTGTGCCTAGGGGCGGCCTGACCCCTAAATTCGCCCCTGCAGGTATGTAGAGGTGTAAATGATGTAGGACCGGTATGTAGAGGTGTAAATGATGTAGGACAGGTATGGGAAGGTGTAAATGATGCGGGACAGGTATGGGGAGGTGTAAATGATGTAGGACAGGTATGTAGAGGTGTACATGATGTGGGACAGGTATGTAGAGGTGTAAATGACGTGGTACAGGTATGTAGAGGTGTAAATGATGTAGGACAGGTACGTAGTGGTGTAAATGATGTGGGACAGGTATGGGGAGGTGTAAATGATGTAGGACAGGTATGTAGAGGTGTAAATGATGTAGGACAGGTATGTAGAGGTGTAAATGATGTAGGACAGGTATGTAGAGGTGTATATGATGTGGGACAGGTATGTAGAGGTGTAAATGATGTGGTACAGGTATGTAGAGGTGTAAATGATGTAGGACAGGTACGTAGTGGTGTAAATGATGTGGGACAGGTATGGGGAGGTGTAAATGATGTAGGACCGGTATGTAGAGGTGTAAATGATGTAGGACAGGTATGTAGAGGTGTACATGATGTAGGACAGGTATGTAGATGTGTAAGAGATGGGGACAGGTATGTGGAGGTGTAAATGATGGGGGACAGGTATGTACAGGTGTAAATGATGTGGGACAGGTATGTAGAGGTGTAAATGATGTGGGACAGGTATGTAGAGGTGTAAATGATGGGGGACAGGTATGTAGAGGTGTAAATGATGGGGGACAGGTATGTAGAGGTGTAAATGATGGGGGACAGGTATGTAGAGGTGTAAATGATGGGGGACAGGTATGTAGAGGTGTACATGATGTGGGACAGGTATGTAGAGGTGTACATGATGTGGGACAGGTATGTAGAGGTGTAAATGATGTGGGACAGGTATATAGAGGTGTAAATGATGTAGGACAGGTATGTAGAGGTGTAAATGATGCGGGACAGGTATGGGGAGGTGTAAATGATGTAGGACAGGTATGTAGAGGTGTACATGATGTAGGACAGGTATGGGGAGGTGTAAATAATGCGGGACAGGTATGGGGAGGTGTAAATGATGTAGGACAGGTATGTAGAGGTGTACATGATGTAGGACAGGTATGGGGAGGTGTAAATAATGCGGGACAGGTATGGGGAGGTGTAAATGATGTAGGACAGGTATGGGGAGGTGTAAATGATGTGGGACAGGTATGTAGAGGTGTAAATGATGTAGGACAGGTATGTAGAGGTGTACATGATGTAGGACAGGTATATAGAGGTGTAAATGATGTAGGACAGGCATGTAGAGGTGTAAATGATGTAGGACAGGTATATATCAGGTGTATGATATCTGACACCACTGGTATGATATACACACACACATGGATGATTCCCTCACCGGTCTTGAATATTAGTACAGAGGACTCTTTTCTCCACTTCATAAATATATTAAGTGGATAATGTCCCACGGTGACAATGATGGAGGTGCTTACCCACTACTTAGCCCTAAACACCAGAACAAGACAAAGTAAGTATGGATGTGGGTGCACCGGAAGTCTAATAATGACATAAAATGTAGATTTTAATAGTGTTCAATAAAATGGTGAAATATTAAAATATAGTAACAGCTAAATTGTATGCGTCATTATTAGACCTTCAGAGCACCCACATCCATACTTACACTGGTATCTGAAGTATGACACCTGACTCCTAGGGAATTACACCGGACACTTGGGGCATAACACCAGGCACTTAGGGTATAAAAGCTGGCCACTGGGGTATAACACCTGGCACCAGGGGTATAAAAAGTGACATTATCTGACAACACATATGACACTTGGCACCCGGGGTATAATACCTGGGGAATAACACCTGTCCCCATGGATTATATCACCAGAACCCCAGGGTATGACCTCTGACCCCCCCGGGATATAACACCTGACCTCTGGCGTATAGCGCCTGACCCTGGCACTAGGGGCTTGAGCAGTGGCGGAACTTGTGAGTGGTTGGCCCAGGTGCAAAAATATAGGTTGCCCCCCCCCCCCCCCATCCACTTCAACTAAATTCACAATATGCCACACAGCAGTGGATGGCAGCAGTGAGTCCCTTAGTCCTCAGCACCTGGCACCCGGGGTTGGGGTATAGCAACTGGCACCTGGGTTGGGGTATATAATACCGAGCACCAGGGGTAGGGGCATATAACACCTGGCACCCAGAGTTGGGGCATATATCACCTGGCACCCGGGGTTGGGGCATATAACACCTGTCACCCAGAGTTGGGGCATATAGCACCTGGCACCCGGGGTTGGGGCATATAACACCCGTCACCAGCGGTTGGGGTATATAACACCTGGCACCCAGGCTATGGGTATATAACACCTGGCACCTGGGTTGTGGTATATAACACCTGGCACCCGGGATTGAGGTATATAGCACCTGGCACCTGGGGTAGGGGTATATAACACCTGGCACCCGGGATTGGGGTATATAGCACCTGGCACCTGGGGTAGGGGTATATAACACCTGGCACCCGGGATTGGGGTATATAGCACCTGGCACCTGGGGTAGGGGTATATAACACCTGGCACCTGGGATTGGGGTATATAACCCTGGCACCTGGGGTAGGGGTATATAACACCTGGCACCTGGGGTAGGGGTATATAACACCTGGCACCTGGGGTAGGGGTATATAACACCTGGCACCTGGGGTAGGGGTATATAACACCTGGCACCCGGGATTGGGGTATATAGCACCTGGCACCTGGGGTAGGGGTATATAGCACCTGGCACCTGGGGTAGGGGTATATAACACCTGGCACCCGGGATTGGGGTATATAGCACCTGGAACCTGGGGTAGGGGTATATAACACCTGGCACCCGGGGTCGGGGTAAACAAATTTACTAAAGCTTGTATACATGAGAATAGGTGATGTTGCCCATAGCAACCAATCAGAGTATGTCTATTATCTATGGCATCCTAGCCGGAATGTGATTGGTTGCTATGGGCAACATCTCCTCTTCTTCTCTGTGGAAGCTCCTGTGGTAAATGCACCTCACTGTGCGCTGAGCCGGAGGCTGGTCCCAGGAGCTGACACTCTGCAGCAGCAGCAGCAGCAGCAGCAGCAGCAGGTGCCGGGGGGAGGGGCTGCCGGCCGGTGGGGGGAGGGCGGGAGCTGAGTGATTGGCTCCCGGGCTCGGTATTACAGCAGCCCCGGCGGCGGCCCCGGCACTAGGAGGAGGAGGATGGACGCGGCGCCCCCGCCGCAGCAGCCCCCGGCCCCGGGGACGGTGAAGCGCCCGATGAACGCCTTCATGGTGTGGTCCAGCGAGGAGCGGAAGCGGGTGTCCGCCCGCCACCCTAAGATGCACAACTCGGAGATCAGCCGGCGGCTGGGGGAGGTGTGGCGGGGGCTGGCCGAGGACGAGCGCAGGCCCTACCGGGAGGAGGCCAAGCGGCTGCGGGCACAGCACGCCCGGGACTACCCGGGATACAAGTACGCGCCCCGCAAGAAGCGCAAGGAGAGGCGGGAGCCCCCGGTACTGCTGCCGCGGCGGCCGGAGGAGGAGGAGGAGGCGGGGGACATGGGGGCGGCGGAGAGGCAGCACTACCCCGGCTACCCGGAGCACTACAGGTCGGTCACCCCCTCATATACTATGTACCCTCCTAATACCCCGCTATCCCTGTGTACCCCCATCCCCAGTAATCCCCCCCCCCCTACACACACACACACCTGCTTATATTACCCCACACAGCACCAGGGGGACATGGGGGCGGCGGAGAGGCAGCACTACCCCGGCTACCCGGAGCACTACAGGTCGGTCACCCCCTCATATACTATGTACCCTCCTAATACCCCGCTATCCCTGTGTACCCCCCATCCCCAGTAATCCCCCCCCTACACACACACCTGCTTATATTACCCCACACAGCACCAGGGGGACATGGGGGCGGCGGAGAGGCAGCACTACCCCGGCTACCCGGAGCACTACAGGTCGGTCACCCCCTCATATACTATGTACCCTCCTAATACCCCGCTATCCCTGTGTACCCCCCATCCCCAGTAATCCCCCCCCCTACACACACACCTGCTTATATTACCCCACACAGCACCAGGGGGACATGGGGGCGGCGGAGAGGCAGCACTACCCCGGCTACCCGGAGCACTACAGGTCGGTCACCCCCTCATATCCCCTGTACCCCCTCATATACTATGTACCCTCCTAATACCCCGCTATCCCTGTGTACCCCCCATCCCCAGTAATCCCCCCCTACACACACACCTGCTTATATTACCCCACACAGCACCAGGGGGACATGGGGGCGGCGGAGAGGCAGCACTACCCCGGCTACCCGGAGCACTACAGGTCGGTCACCCCCTCATATACTATGTACCCTCCTAATACCCCGCTATCCCTGTGTACCCCCCATCCCCAGTAATCCCCCCCTACACACACACCTGCTTATATTACCCCACACAGCACCAGGGGGACATGGGGGCGGCGGAGAGGCAGCACTACCCCGGCTACCCGGAGCACTACAGGTCGGTCACCCCCTCATATCCCCTGTACCCCCTCATATACTATGTACCCTCCTAATACCCCGCTATCCCTGTGTACCCCCCATCCCCAGTAATCCCCCCCTACACACACACCTGCTTATATTACCCCACACAGCACCAGGGGGACATGGGGGCGGCGGAGAGGCAGCACTACCCCGGCTACCCGGAGCACTACAGGTCGGTCACCCCCTCATATACTATGTACCCTCCTAATACCCCGCTATCCCTGTGTACCCCCCATCCCCAGTAATCCCCCCCTACACACACACCTGCTTATATTACCCCACACAGCACCAGGGGGACATGGGGGCGGCGGAGAGGCAGCACTACCCCGGCTACCCGGAGCACTACAGGTCGGTCACCCCCTCATATACTATGTACCCTCCTAATACCCCGCTATCCCTGTGTACCCCCATCCCCAGTAATCCCCCCCCCCCCTACACACACACACCTGCTTATATTACCCCACACAGCACCAGGGGGACATGGGGGCGACAGAGGCAGCACTACCCGGAGCACTACAGGTCGGTCACCCCCTTATAGCCCCTGTACCCCCTCATATACTATGTACCCTCCTAATTCCCCTGTGTACCCCCTCTCCCCTCATATACTGTTACCCCTCTAATGCCCCCTTATACCCTGTGTAACCCCCATCCCCAGTAATCCCCCCCCCCCCACACACACACACACACACACCTGCTTATATTACCCCACACAGCACCAGGGGGACATGGGGGCGGCGGAGAGGCAGCACTACCCCGGCTACCCGGAGCACTACAGGTCGGTCACCCCCTTATATCCCCTGTACCCCCTCATATACTATGTACCCTCCTAATTCCCCTGTGTACCTCCTCTCCCCTCATATACTGTTACCCCTCTAATGCCCCCTTATACCCTGTGTACCCCCCATCCCCAGTAATCCCCCCCCACCCTACACACACCTGCTTATATTACCCCACACAGCACCAGGGGGACATGGGGGCGGCGGAGAGGCAGCACTACCCCGGCTACCCGGAGCACTACAGGTCGGTCACCCCCTCATATACTATGTACCCTCCTAATACCCCGCTATCCCTGTGTACCCCCCATCCCCAGTAATCCCCCCTACACACACACACACACACACACACCTGCTTATATTACCCCACACAGCACCAGGGGGACATGGGGGCGGCGGAGAGGCAGCACTACCCCGGCTACCCGGAGCACTACAGGTCGGTCACCCCCTCATATACTATGTACCCTCCTAGTTCCCCTGTGTACCCCCTCTCCCCTCATATACGGTTACCCCTCTTATGCCCCGTGTACCCCCATCCCCAGTAATCCCCCCCCCCCCCCCCACACACACACACACACACCTGCTTATATTACCCCACACAGCACCAGGGGGACATGGGGGCGGCGGAGAGGCAGCACTACCCCGGCTACCCGGAGCACTACAGGTCGGTCACCCCCTTATATCCCCTGTACCCCCTCATATACTATGTACCCTCCTAATTCCCCTGTGTACCTCCTCTCCCCTCATATACTGTTACCCCTCTAATGCCCCCTTATACCCTGTGTACCCCCCATCCCCAGTAATCCCCCCCCACCCTACACACACCTGCTTATATTACCCCACACAGCACCAGGGGGACATGGGGGCGGCGGAGAGGCAGCACTACCCCGGCTACCCGGAGCACTACAGGTCGGTCACCCCCTCATATACTATGTACCCTCCTAATACCCCGCTATCCCTGTGTACCCCCCATCCCCAGTAATCCCCCCTACACACACACACACACACCTGCTTATATTACCCCACACAGCACCAGGGGGACATGGGGGCGGCGGAGAGGCAGCACTACCCCGGCTACCCGGAGCACTACAGGTCGGTCACCCCCTCATATACTATGTACCCTCCTAGTTCCCCTGTGTACCCCCTCTCCCCTCATATACGGTTACCCCTCTAATGCCCCGTGTACCCCCATCCCCAGTAATCCCCCCCCCCCCCCCCACACACACACACCTGCTTATATTACCCCACACAGCACCAGGGGGACATGGGGGCGACAGAGGCAGCACTACCCCGGCTACCCGGAGCACTACAGGTCGGTCACCCCCTCATATACTATGTACCCTCCTAGTTCCCCTGTGTACCCCCCTCTCCCCTCATATACTGTTACCCCTCTAATGCCACCTTATACCCTGTGTTCCCCCATCCCCAGTAATCCCCCCCCACACACACACACCCCTGCTTATATTACCCCACACAGCTCCATGGGGACATGGGGGCGGCGGAGAGGCAGCACTACCCCGGCTACCCGGAGCACTACAGGTCACCCCCTTATAGCCCCTGTACCCCCTCATATACTATGTACCCTCCTAATTCCCCTGTGTACCCCCTATATCCCGTGTACCCCCTCTCCCATCATATACTGTTACCCCTCTAATGCCCCCTTATACCCTGTGTACCCCCCATCCCCAGTAATCCCCCCCCCTACACACACCTGCTTATATTACCCCACACAGCACCAGGGGGACATGGGGGCGGCGGAGAGGCAGCAGTACCCCGGCTACCCGGAGCCCTGCGGGTCGGTCACCCCCTTATATATACTATGTACCCTCCTAATTCCCCTATGTACCCCCTATATCCCATGTACCCCCTCTCCCCTCATATACTGTTACCCCTCTAATGCCCCCTTATACCCTGTGGACCCCCATCCCCAGTAATCCCCCCCCTACACACACACCTGCTTATATTACCCCACACAGCACCAGGGGGACATGGGGGCGGCGGAGAGGCAGCAGTACCCCGGCTACCCGGAGCCCTGCGGGTTCGGTCACCCCCTTATATATACTATGTACCCTCCTAATTCCCCTATGTACCCCCTATATCCCATGTACCCCCTCTCCCCTCATATACTGTTACCCCTCTAATGCCCCCTTATACCCTGTGTACCCCCATCCCCAGTAATCCCACCCCCCTACACACACACCTGCTTATATTACCCCACCCAGCACCAGGGGGACATGGGGGCGACAGAGGCAGCAGTAACCCGGCTACCCGGAGCCCTGCGGGTCGGTCACCCGCTTATATCCTATGTACCCCCCTAATACCCCGCTATCCCTGTGTACCCCCATCCCCAGTAATCCCCCCCCCCCCTCCCTACACACACACCTGCTTGTATTACCCCACTCAGCACCAGGGGGACATGTGGGTGGCAGAGGGGCAGCAGTACCCAGAGCCCTGAGGGTTGTCACCCCCTTATATCCTATGTACACCCCTATATCCTATGTGCCCTCCTAAGACGCCCTATCCCCGTGTATCCCCCTATATCCTATGTACCCCCTCCTAATACCTCCTATATGACAAGTTCCCCCCACACACATGCTTATATTACCCCACTCTGCACCGGGGGACATGGGGGTGGTGGACAGGCAGCACTACCCCAGACCCTACAGTTCTGTTCCCATCTCCACCCTTATATCCTATGTACCCCCTCCTATATTCTGTGTACCCCTGTAACACCCCTGTATCCTGTACCCTATACGCCCCCACCACAAGTAACACCCCGACTCCACCTGCCTGTATTACCCCACTCAGCATCAGGGGTACATGGGGGCGGCGGAAATGGAGCAGTACCTCTGCTACACTGAGCCCTAAAGGTTGGTCACCCTTCTCCATATCCTATGGGAATGGGATCATTCGTCAGAATGAACTTAGGTCTACAGTCATTAGGTCTACCCCACTAGGTCGACTGGCAGGAAGGTCGACCTGACTTAATGTCGACATGGGCCAAGGTCGACATGACTTAAGGTCGAATTTGCATAAAGGTCGACATGAGGAAGGTCGACTGGTCATAAGGTCGACATGGGTTTTTCACTGTTTGATCCGAATGTCGACACAGTCGACATGGACACAGTTGGCAATGAGAAACGGACCCTCGCTTCGCTCGCGATGCTTCGGGCACGGTGCCTCGCTGCGCTCGGCACACTATTTTATTCTCCCACCACGCCCTAGTGGATGGTAGAACATGAAATACCGCCTGTCGGCACATGTCGGCTCAAAAAACAGTGAAAAACCCATGTTGACCTTATGACCAGTCGACCTTCCTCATGTCGACCTTTATGCAAATTTGACCTTAAGTCATGTCGACCTTGGCCCATGTCGACCTTAAGTCAGGTCGACCTTCCTGCCAGTCGACCTAGTGGGGTAGACCTAATGACTGTAGACCATCCTATGTACCCCCAATAATACACCCCCTGTCCTCATATCCTATGTACCCCCAATAATGCACCCCATTCCCACTTATACATGTACCCCGCCCTAATAATACATCCTCCCTGCCTGTAATACCCCCACAGCACGGGGCGGGGGTGGGGGTACCCCAGCTACCTGCAGCCCTACAGGTCAGTCATACCATTATATCATCCATCTAATACTCCCCTGCCTGTAACCCCCTCCTTTACCCCCAAATCTTCTGTCTGTACCCCTTATATCTACTTCTACTATCATCCCCTACTCTGTCTGTAGCACTAGATCATATGCTGCAATACCCCCCTCCGCCTGTACCCATTCCTTATCCTTGCCTATAGTCCTCTTATATTGCCCCTACGCCCTTAATAAACCCCCCCCCCCCTCCCTTGTGCCGTTATACTACACGTGGAGTGATTTTGCTGTGGACTGTATTCCTGCACCCTGCAAGTGGGGGAAGGAAGTGCACTGTGACCTGCCACCATATACTGTGTATTACTGTCCCTTCTGCCCCATCTCACAGTCACCGTCTGTCTCTTGCAGTTACTTACCTTACCACGGCCCACCCAGGACGGACCCCCTGCTCACTCCCATCAGCGATGTTTCGGCACTGTACGGATTTGGACTCTATGATTATGGCGAGCGGAGGGGCATACACCCACAAGTCCACTACCCTACGGTAGAGGTGGAAAGCGGAGGCTCCCTGACCAGTCTATGACCTGAGGTGCGCTGGACATCAAGCAGAGGAATTGGATTGTGTGGACCCCAGTTCCCTTCACATGGGGGTAATCTGGGTCCTCGGTTCCAAGGACTGTAGTCAGAGATGCTTTGCAGGTTTCTATAGGCTGAACACTATGTAGGGGTGTCATAGCGTGCGCCCCTAGGAGGTAGCCATCGATGGAGGGCATTAATTTCTCTATAGAAATCATATAGGACCTTTTTCTAGGTTAGTCTCCTGAGCTGAGCCCTTCGGCGTGTCTGTGGCAGCTGCATGGTTCTTGGGGTGCTTCTGGTATGAACCCCGGGAACGACGGACGCCTCTCAGAGGTCTAGAAGTACGACTGAAGTCTCAAACACTGTTACTGGTATTTTACACTAGATTTTTTTAAGGAAATTTGTATTTTTTGTAGTGAATTATTAAAGTAATAGAAAACAAACACTTAACGCCGGGTTATTCTTTACGGGCCAGCGCCTAGTACGCCAACACTATGCCTTATAACTCGCGAGCTTAGTCTGGCCTGATTTAAGTCGCACTATACAGATGTGTCCAGCCCTGTGGGCCTCATTCAGTCCCGCTATACAGTGTGTCCAGCCCTGTGGGCCTGATTCAGTCACACTATACAGTGTGTCCAGCCCTGTGAGCCTCATTCAGTCACACTGTACAGATGTGTCCAGCCCTGTGGGCCTCATTCAGTCACACTGTGCAGATGTGTCCAGCCCTGTGGGCCTCATTCAGTCACACTATACAGTGTGTCCAGCCCTGTGGGCCTCATTCAGTCGCGCTGTACAGATGTGTCCAGCCCTGTGGGCCTGATTCAGTCGCGCTGTGCAGATGTGTCCAGCCCTGTGGGCCTCATTCAGTCGCACTATGCAGATGTGTCCAGCCCTGTGGGCCTGATTCAGTCGCACTGTGCAGATGTGTCCAGCCCTGTGGGCCTCATTCAGTCACACTATACAGTGTGTCCAGCCCTGTGGGCCTCATTCAGTCACACTATACAGTGTGTCCAGCCCTGTGGGCCTCATTCAGTCGCACTGTACAGATGTGTCCAGCCCTGTGGGCCTGATTCAGTCACACTGTACAGATGTGTCCAGCCTTGTGGGCCTCATTCAGTCGCACTGTACAGATGTGTCCAGCCCTGTGGGCCTGATTCAGTCACACTGTACAGATGTGTCCAGCCTTGTGGGCCTGATTCAGTCACACTGTACAGATGTGTCCAGCCCTGTGGGCCTGATTCAGTCACACTGTACAGAGGTTTCCAGCCCTGTGGGCCTCATTCAGTCACACTGTACAGAGGTTTCCAGCCCTGTGGGCCTCATTCAGTCGCACTACAGATGTGTCCAGCCCTGTGGGCCTCATTCAGTCCCACTATACAGTGTGTCCAGCCCTGTGGGCCTCATTCAGTCGCACTGTACAGATGTGTCCAGCCCTGTGGGCCTGATTCAGTCGTACTATACAGTGTCCAGCCTTGTGGGCCTCATTCAGTCGCACTATACAGATGTGTCCAGCCCTGTGGGCCTGATTCAGTCACACTGTACAGATGTGTCCAGCCCTGTGGGCCTGATTCAGTCGTACTATAGTGTCCAGCCTTGTGGGCCTCATTCAGTCGCACTATACAGATGTGTCCAGCCTTGTGGGCCTGATTCAGTTGCACTGTACAGATGTGTCCAGCCCCGTGGGCCTGATTCAGTTGCACTGTACAGATGTGTCCAGCCCCGTGGGCCTGATTCAGTTGCACTGTACAGATGTGTCCGGCCCTGTGGGCCTGATTCAGTTGCACTGTGCAGATGTTTCCAGCCCTGTGTGCCTCATTCATTCGCACTATACAGATGTGTCCAGCCCTGTGGGCCTCATTCGGTCGCACTATACAGATGTGTCCAGCCCTGTGGGCCTCATTCAGTTGCACTATACAGATGTGTTAGCCCTGCGGGCCTCATTCAGTCGCACTATACAGATGTGTCCAGCCCTGTGGGCCTCATTCATTCGCACTATACAGATGTGTTAGCCCTGCGGGCCTTATTCAGTCACACTATACAGATGTGTCCAGCCCTGTGGGCCTCATTCAGTCGCACTATACAGATGTGTTAGCCCTGCGGGCCTCATTCAGTCGCACTATACAGATGTGTCCAGCCATAGTGGGACTGATTTAGTCCTGACTGCGAAATTTTGGAGTACAGCAAACAGGTTAACATGTGCATGTGATCCAGATCAGAGTCTCGCGTGGTGACTCCTGGTGGTGGGTGGAAGTGACTTGGAGGCCGTGCAGGTGGAGGGCCTTCTCCCTAGGTAGTGATGGTGTAAAAGCCACCATCTGAGGCTAGGAATGTGGTGTGACACCTGGTGGTGGGAGGAAGTGACCTGGAGGCCGTGCAGGTGTAGGGCCTTCTCTCTAGGTCGTGATGGTGTAAAAGCCTGACGGAGGTTTGCGTTGTGATGTGCAGGGATGTAGGAATTTGGTACTTTGTTGAGATCAGTGATGTGGGACACTTGCGAGAGTGACTGACTGGTGGTGGTCCAGAACCAAAACAAATCTGTGATGGGTAAAACTAATGTGTGTGTCTGCCAATCCTAAAACGTGGCCAACCGGAATCCAATTACTGAATGTCCTTCACCAAAGGGTGACTGCGAGGCTTAATTACACATATATAATGTGTTACTGGTTTAGATGTTCCAGCCAGATTTACTAAGCCTTGGAGAGAAAGTGCCAACCAATCAGCTCTTAACTGCCATCTTACAGGCTACGGGTGGGATGTACAAACAGGAAAATGCTGTAATACCCAATTTTCTGTGTTATATCACATTTCCTGTATGTAACAAGCCCCAGCTGTCATGATACTGGGATTTGGTCCTGCGAGGACTGTTCGGTCACCAGGGCTATGCTAGTCATGATACTGGGATTTGGTCCTGCGAGGACTGTTCCATCAACTGGGCTACACTAGTCATGATACTGGGATTTGGTCCTGCAAGGACTGTTCCATCAACTGGGCTACACTAGTCATGATACTGGGATTTGGTCCTGCGAGGACTGTTGTCACCAGGGTTACGCTAGTCATGATACAGGGATTTAGGGCCTTATTCTAGTTCACTCTTTCTTACAAATTCCTTCTTAGATGGACAAAACCATGTGCACTGCTGGTGGGGCAGATGTTACTTGTACAGAGAGGTAGATTTGGGTGGGGTTTTACTTCAAAGTGAGATCTATATTGCAGTGTAAAAATAAAGCAGCCAGTATTTACCCTGCACAGAAACAAAATACCTCACCCAAATCTATTTCTCTGCACATTTTACAGCTGCCCCCCTGCAGTGCACATGGTTTTGTCCATCTAAGAAGGATTTTGTAAGAGAGTGAACTAGAGTAAGGCCCTTAGTCCTGCGAGGACTGATCGGTCACCAGGGCTATGCTAGTCATGATACTAGAATTTGGTGCTGCGAGGACTGTTCCGTCACCTGGGCTATGTTCGTCATGATGCTGGGACTTAAGCCGGCCATACATCTACAGATTGGTTGTCAGATCTGTCTGGTTGGAACAAATTCCTGGTAATGGATGAGCGCAAATGATAGTTGACCATTAGCTTTAAAATGCTGGAAAACTGCCAAAACCTGTCGCTCAGATACTACCAGGTATTTGTTCCAACCAGCCAGATCTGACAATCGCTCTGTAGATGTATGGCGACCTTTAGTTGGGTAAATCTGAGGTAAACCACGTTTAATCTGCTTCCGCTCAGCCACTTGTTGTGGTTTCTGCAAGGATTCTATAAAAAGTATCAGCCACGGGTGGGGAGGTTTGGGAGCAGCAATAGTCTCCAAAGAAGAGGCGTTTGGTGTTGTATGATGGGATTGCCTGGGCTGGATAGGGGACTGATTCGGGTGGTCTAGGTACAGGGAGGGGTGATCTCTGTTGTATTGTTTATGGGGCTAAAACAAGATATTGCAGGTTGATAGGCTTCCATCATGACGTTACTGGGTCTTTATAGAAATGTGGTGGAGGGGGTGGTTCTGTCCTGGGTCAGAGCCACATGGCTCCGTATATGGTTCTCCATTGGGTATGTCATCTGTACAGGACTGTGTCTGTTACAGACTGACCTGATCCAGGGGATGCAAAATAATTGGATCATTCCAGATGATTCTTGTTTTAACAAAGCATGGCTATCTCCCCTGTTCTCTCTCCTTCTACCACCACTTGTGGTGGTCTATTCCACTGATCTCCTACCACTCAATGTAAAGTAATTCATCAGACCTCTAGTCCCTTCCTACCGTTCATCTGTACAGATCTCAATGTACCATCTATCTATGGTCTCCCTTCCTCCTCCCTCACCTGTATACACCTCCATGTACCACCTACTCTCTACCTTCCTCCTCCCTCACCTGGTACATGGTGGTGTATACACCTACTCTCTCCCATCATCCCCACTCACATGTATACACCACCATGTACCACCTACTCTCTCACTCGTGCCAGTCTGATGCGCAAGATGTTGCGGAGGTGAAAGCGGCAAGACTGTGAGAGCGCAATTGTGGGGGTGAAAGAGAGGGAGGAGTCAATGATGACATCGAGGCAGTGTGCTTGGTCGGTGGAGGTGATCTCGGTTTCACCAATGCTGATGGAGATAGTGGGAGAAGAGGGGATGCTCAGGGGATGGAAGATTAGAAGTTGTTAGCCATGTTTAGTTTCAGGAAGCGTTGGGTCATCCAGGCTGAGAGGCATTCAGAGACCGTGGACAGGAGTGATTTGGATAGGTCGGGGGAGGAGAGATAGATTAGGGTATCAGCATAAAGGTGGGAGTGGAAGCCGTAGGAGCTGATGAGGGTGCCCAGAGAGGTGGTGTAGAGGGAGAAGAGAGGGCCAAGGACTGACCCTTGGGGAACACCAACTGCCTGCTGGTTAGTAGGAGAGGAGGAGCTCGGAGTGGAGATGGAGAAGGAGCGATCGGAGAGGTATGAGGTGACCCTCGTATAGACCTCCATGTACCACCTACTCTCTGCCATCCTCCTCCCTCACCTGTATACACCACCATGTACCATCTACTCTCTCCCATCATCCCCACTCACCTGTATAGACCACCATGTACCATCTACTCTCTCCCATCATCTCCACTCACCTGTATAAACCTCCATGTACCACCTACTCTCCCATCCTCCTCCCTCACCTGTATAAACCTCCATGTACCACCTACTCTCCCATCCTCCTCCCTCACCTGTATACACCACCATGTACCACCTACTCTCTCCCATCCTCCTCCCTCACCTGTATACACCTCTATGTACCACCTACTCTCTCCCATCCTCCTCCCTCACCTGTATACACCTCTATGTACCACCTACTCTCCCATCCTCCTCCCTCACCTATATACACCTCCATGTACCACCTACTCTCTCCCATCCTCCTCCCTCACCTGTATACACCTCTATGTACCACCTACTCTTTACCATCCTCCTCCCTCACCTGTATACACCACCATGTACCACCTACTCTCTACCATCCTCATCCCTCACCTGTATACACCACCATGTACCACCTACTCTCTCCCATCCTCCTCCCTCACCTCTATACACCTCTATGTACCACCTACTTTATACCATCTTCCTCCCTCACCTGTATAAACCTCTATGTACCACCTACTTTATACCATCTTCCTCCCTCACCTGTATAAACCTCCATGTACCACCTACTCTCTCCCATCCTCGTCCCTCACCTGTATACACTTCCATGTACCACCTACTCTCTCCTATCCTCATCCCTCACCTGTATACACCACCATGTACCACCTACTCTCTACCATCCTCCTCCCTCACCTGTATACACCACCATGTACCACCTACTCTCTCCCATCCTCCTCCCTCACCTCTATACACCTCTATGTACCACCTACTTTATACCATCTTCCTCCCTCACCTGTATAAACCTCCATGTACCACCTACTCTCTCCCATCCTCCTCCCTCACCTGTATACACCACCATGTACCACCTACTCTCTCCCATCCTCCTCCCTCACCTGTATACACCTCTATGTACCACCTACTCTCTCCCATCCTCCTCCCTCACCTGTATACACCACCTACTCTCTCCCATCCTCCTCCCTCACCTGTATACACCTCTATGTACCACCTACTCTCTACCATCCTCCTCCCTCACCTGTATACACCACCATGTACCACCTACTCTCTACCATCCTCCTCCCTCACCTGTATACACCACCATGTACCACCTACTCTCTAACGTCCTCCTCCTTAACCTGTATACACCTCCATGTACCACCTACTCTCTCCCATCCTCCTCCCTCACCTGTATACACCACCATGTACCACCTACTCTCTACCATCCTCCTCCCTCACCTGTATACACCTCCATGTACCACCTACTCTATACCGTCCTCCTCCGTCACCTGTATATACACCTCTATGTACCACCTACTCTCTACCATCCTCCTCCGTCACCTGTATACACCTCTATGTACCACCTACTCTCTACCATCCTCCTCCCTCACCTGTATACTCCTCCATGTACCACCTACTCTCCCATCCTCCTCCATCACCTGTATACACCACCATGTACCACCTACTCTCCCATCCTCCTCCATCACCTGTATACACCACCATGTACCACCTACTCTCCCATCCTCCTCCCTCACCTGTATACACCTCTATGTACCACCTACTCTCTACCATCCTCCTCCCTCACCTGTATACACCACCATGTACCACCTACTCTCTACCATCCTCCTCCCTCACCTCTATAAACCTCCATGTACCACCTACTCTCTCCCATCCTCCTCCCTCACCTGTATACACCACCATGTACCACCTACTCTCTCCCATCCTCCTCCCTCACCTGTATACACCACCATGTACCACCTACTCTCTCCCATCCTCCTCCCTCACCTGTATACACCACCATGTACCACCTACTCTCTCCCATCCTCCTCCCTCACCTGTATACACCACCATGTACCACCTACTCTCCCATCCTCCTCCATCACCTGTATACTCCTCCATGTACCACCTACTCTCCCATCCTCCTCCATCACCTGTATACACCACCATGTACCACCTACTCTCCCATCCTCCTCCATCACATGTATACACCACCATGTACCACCTACTCTCCCATCCTCCTCCCTCACCTGTATACACCTCTATGTACCACCTACTCTCTACCATCCTCCTCCCTCACCTGTATACACCACCATGTACCACCTACTCTCTACCATCCTCCTCCCTCACCTCTATAAACCTCCATGTACCACCTACTCTCTCCCATCCTCCTCCCTCACCTGTATACACCAACATGTACCACCTACTCTCTCCCATCCTCCTCCCTTACCTGTATACACCACCATGTACCACCTACTCTCTCCCATCCTCCTCCCTCACCTGTATACACCAACATGTACCACCTACTCTCTCCCATCCTCCTCCCTCACCTGTATACACCACCATGTACCACCTACTCTCTCCCATCCTCCTCCCTCACCTGTATACACCACCATGTACCACCTACTCTCTACCATCCTCCTCCATCACCTGTATACACCACCATGTACCACCTACTCTCTACCATCCTCCTCCCTCACCTGTATACACCACCATGTACCACCTACTCTCTACCATCCTCCTCCCTCACCTGTATACACCACCATGTACCACCTACTCTCTACCCACTCAGCCCCCCTCCCCCTCCTCACTTGACTTACTGTAACTCTGCTCCTACTCCCCCATCTCTTCTTCCGCTAAGCTGCAGCCCGGAGGTCCTAGAGTGCAGGCTTCTTCAACTCAGTATGCCGGCATCTAATTATAATGCAGCGCCGGCTGGTGAGCCAATCAGAGGTTGCATATTGGCAGCTGCTCTGATTGGCTGCCGGTGTGTGAGCTCTGATTGGCTCAAAAGCTGGTGCAGCATTTTAATTGGCTACCAGCTTCATGGGTTGAACAAGCCTGCACTCCAGGACCTGCTTTGTTCAGTGCACTGAGTGCCGCACAGCCCGGGACAGCTGTACCCACAGCACCCCCCTATTGACAGCCCTGGGAGGACATAACGGTACAAGTTAGGTAAGGCAGTGCACATTAGGGCAGAGGGCCCTGCTTGTGAGAGTACACTGCACTTACATGGGAGATGAAGCAGCTTTGCTCATATCGTGGGACATGTCTGAGTCTAGGTACTCACATTCCCGCCTGTGGAAGGGACATTATGATTACCTGTGGGGGGAGGAGGAGGAGCTGTTATACCCTATGCTGGCAGAGGTACGGATCCGTTACACAGCCTGGGCCATACTGTGCTGTGTATACTGGCAGTGGTGGAACTAAATATTTGTAGGCCCCATAGCAAAAGATTGTAAGGGCTCCCTATTTAGCAACTGATAAATGTATGTAAAACATGGCCCCTCTCAGCTCTGGGCCCCAAAGCAGCTGCACCCCTTGCACCTATGGTAGTTACGCCCTTGTATACTGGCAATCTGCAGGGAGCGCAGCCATTATTTCTGTGATATCCCAGACACTGCTCACCCTCAGCTTAATGAAGTCCCAGCATTATTCTGGCTGTTTCCTGTGTCTCTCGTTCTATTACAGGACAGATACTGCCACCTAGTGATGATTCTACAGTATAACAGGAGGGTCATCATGGCATAGCCCAAGTGAGAGGGGAATCATTTATTTACAATGGGAAACTATGGTGAGCAAACAAACTGGGTAGTTACAAACCGACATGGAGGTAGGAGGGCCCTGCTCACAAGTTTACAATCTATAGGGACATAGGAGGGAAACACAAGGACAGGCACCAGACTGCATAGCAGTCCCACCAAGTTACAAGTCCAGAAGGGAAGCTATATAATACAGAAGTGCCTCAGAGGGTTATGTGTGCGGTATATAAATATGATAGGCTTGCCTGTAGAGGTGAGTTTTCAGGGAACACTTGAAAGTCTGGAGGCTAGCGGAGAGTCTTATTGTGCGTGGAAGGGCATTCCATAGAGTGGGAGCAGCCCGATGAAAGTCCTGTAATAGTGAATGGGAGCTAGTGATCCGTGCAGAAGAGAGACGCAAATCTTGTGCAGAGCGGAGTGGTCGAGATGGGAGATATTGTGTGATAAGTGCAGAGATATAAGCTGGTGCAGTATGGTTAATAGCTTTATATGCAAGTAGAAGTGTTTTATATTGAATACGGTAATATACAGGCAACCAATGGAGGGACTGGCAGAGCGGATCAGCAGACAATGAGCGTCTTGCAAGGAAGATCAGCCTCGCAGCAGCATTTAGTATTTAGCAGTCCCGGCGTCCCCTCACTCTCAGGACACGTGTAATACAGACAGTCCTGGTTTCCCCTCACTCCCAGGACACGTGTAATAGAGACAGTCTTGGAGTCCCCTCACTCTCAGGACACGTGTAATACAGACAGTCCCGGCGTCCCCTCACTCTCAGGACACGTGTAATACACACAGTCCCGGCGTCCCCTCACTCTCAGGACACGTGTAATACAGACAGTCCCGGCGTCTCCTCACTCTCAGGACACGTGTAATACAGACAGTCCCGGCGTCCCCTCACTCTCAGGACATGTGTAATACAGACAGTCCCGGCGTCCCCTCACTCTCAGGACACGTGTAATACAGACAGTCCCGGCGTCCCCTCACTCTCAGGACACGTGTAATACAGACAGTCCCGGCGTCCCCTCACTCTCAGGACACGTGTAATACATTTAGTCCCGGCGTCCCCTCACTCTCAGGACATGTGTAATACAGACAGTCCCGGCGTCCCCTCACTCTCAGGACACGTGTAATACAGACAGTCCCGGCGTCCCCTCACTCTCAGGACACGTGTAATACAGACAGTCCCGGCGTCCCCTCACTCTCAGGACACGTGTAATACAGACAGTCCCGGCGTCCCCTCACTCTCAGGACACGTGTAATACATTTAGTCCCGGCGTCCCCTCACTCTCAGGACATGTAATACAGACAGTCCCGGCGTCCCCTCACTCTCAGGACACGTGTAATACAGACAGTCCCGGGGTCCCCTCACTCTCAGGACACGTGTAATACATTTAGTCCCGGCGTCCCCTCACTCTCAGGACATGTAATACAGACAGTCCCGGCGTCCCCTCACTCTCAGGACACGTGTAATACATTTAGTCCCGGCGTCCCCTCACTCTCAGGACACGTGTAATAGAGACAGTCCCGGGGTCCCCTCACTCTCAGGACATGTGTAATACAGACAGTCCTGGCGTCTCCTCACTCTCAGGACACGTGTAATACAGACAGTCCCGGCGTCCCCTCACTCTCAGGACATGTGTAATACAGACAGTCCCGGCGTCTCCTCACTCTCAGGACACGTGTAATACAGACAGTCCCGGTGTCCCCTTACTCTCAGGACATGTGTAATACAGACAGTCCCGGCGTCCCCTCACTCTCAGGACACGTGTAATACAGACAGTCCCGGCGTCCCCTCACTCTCAGGACACGTGTAATACAGACAGTCCCGGCGTCCCCTCACTCTCAGGACATGTGTAATACAGACAGTCCCGGCGTCCCCTCACTCTCAGGACACGTGTAATACATTTAGTCCCGGCGTCCCCTCACTCTCAGGACATGTAATACAGACAGTCCCGGCGTCCCCTCACTCTCAGGACACGTGTAATACAGACAGTCCCGGCGTCCCCTCACTCTCAGGACACGTGTAATACAGACAGTCCCGGCGTCCCCTCACTCTCAGGACACGTGTAATACAGACAGTCCCGGCGTCCCCTCACTCTCAGGACACGTGTAATACATTTAGTCCCGGCGTCCCCTCACTCTCAGGACATGTAATACAGACAGTCCCGGCGTCCCCTCACTCTCAGGACACGTGTAATACAGACAGTCCCGGGGTCCCCTCACTCTCAGGACACGTGTAATACATTTAGTCCTGGCGTCCCCTCACTCTCAGGACATGTAATACAGACAGTCCCGGCGTCCCCTCACTCTCAGGACACGTGTAATACATTTAGTCCCGGCGTCCCCTCACTCTCAGGACACGTGTAATAGAGACAGTCCCGGGGTCCCCTCACTCTCAGGACATGTGTAATACAGACAGTCCCGGCGTCTCCTCACTCTCAGGACACGTGTAATACAGACAGTCCCGGCGTCCCCTCACTCTCAGGACATGTGTAATACAGACAGTCCCGGCGTCCCCTCACTCTCAGGACATGTGTAATACAGACAGTCCCGGCGTCCCCTCACTCTCAGGACACGTGTAATACAGACAGTCCCGGCGTCCCCTCACTCTCAGGACACGTGTAATACAGACAGTCCCGGCGTCCCCTCACTCTCAGGACACATGTAATACAGACAGTCCCGGCGTCCCCTCACTCTCAGGGCACATGTAATACAGACAGTCCGGCCTTAGGCATAGGCAAACTAGGCAATTGCCTGATTAAAATGATATGCAGCATGCCTATATTCTGTGTGTGAGACTGTATCTGCATATGAAATAGTGTATTCATGGAAATGACTGTAACATAGCATTCCCTATGCAGGTACAGCCACAGTCGCACACAGAATATAGGCATGCCACATATCATTTTAATCATCGGAAGCTCCTTGTGTGTGCTGGTCATATAACAATGCAAATAATATGGATTTTCAGCAAAAAAGGCACCCAACGTTAGCAGAACTGTCCGGGAGCTGCATGGCCTATTGAGGCAAGATGTATGAGGAAACATCTGTATCCAAGCAGAGGCAGAGGTCACAGTGTTAGCGGCTGTGCGAGTGCTGTCTGCGGGTGGGTTGGTTGTGCAATAGTGTCCGGCATATGTGTAAGGGGTATTATGTGTGTCATGTATAAATGCATTAATAATGTGTGACATGTGTAACAGGCATTATGTGTGTCATGTGTATAAGGGCATCAATAATGTGCAACATATGTGTAAGGGGCATTATGTGTGTCATGTGTATAAGGGCATTAATAATGTGCAACATATGTGTAAGGGGCATTATGTGTGTCATGTGTATAAGGGCATTAATAATGTGCGACATGTGTAACAGGCATTATGTGTGTCATGTGTATAAGGGCATTAATAATATGCGACATATGTGTAACAGGCATTATGTGTGTCATGTGTATAAGGGCATTAATAATGTGCGACATATGTGTAAGGGGCATTATGTGTGTCATGTATAAATGCATTAATAGTGTTCGGCATATGTGTAAGGGGCATTATGTGTGTCATGTATAAATGCATTAATAATGTGTGACATGTGTAACAGGCATTATGTGTGTAATGTGTATAAGGACATTAATAATGTGCAACATATATGTAATGGGCATTATGTCTGTTATGTATAAATGAATTAATAATGTGCGACATATGTGTAACAGGCATTATGTGTGTCATGTGTATAAATGCATTAATAATGTGCGACATATGTGTAACAGGCATTATGTGTGTCATGTGTATAAGGGCATTAATAATGTGCAACATATGTGTAAGGGGCATTATGTGTGTCATGTGTATAAGGGCATTAATAATGTGCAACATATGTGTAATGGGCATTATGTGTGTCATGTGTATAAGGGCATTAATAATGTGCGACATGTGTAACAGGCATTATGTGTGTCATGTGTATAAGGGCATTAATAATGTGCGACATATGTGTAACAGGCATTATGTGTGTCATGTGTATAAGGGCATTAATAATGTGCGACATATGTGTAAGGGGCATTATGTGTGTCATGTATAAATGCATTAATAGTGTTCGGCATATGTGTAAGGGGCATTATGTGTGTCATGTATAAATGCATTAATAATGTGTGACATGTGTAACAGGCATTATGTGTGTAATGTGTATAAGGACATTAATAATGTGCAACATATATGTAATGGGCATTATGTCTGTCATGTATAAATGCATTATTAATGTGCGACATATGTGTAACAGGCATTATGTGTGTCATGTGTATAAATGCATTTATAATGTGCGACATATGTGTAACAGGCATTATGTGTGTCATGTGTATAAGGGCATTAATAATGTGCAACATATGTGTAATGGGCATTATGTGTGTCGTGTATAAGGGCATTAATAATGTGCAACATATGTGTAATGGGCATTATGTGTGTCGTGTATAAGGACATTAATAATGTGCAACATATGTGTAAGGGTCATTATGTGTATGAAGGGCATTAATAAAGGTTGGCATAATGTGTAAGGGGCATTATGGTTATAAGGACATTAATAATGTGTGTCATGTGTAAGGGGCATTACTGTGTGGTATTATCAGGGGTGCAGAGAGAAAGGGGTAGGGGGTACAGATTACCCAGGCCAAAGCCTGATGGAAGGGCCCAATGGGGGCCCCGGGCCCCCTCCCCTTAAGTGACAGCAGCAGCTGCAGCTCTTCTCCTCTGCCCAGCACACACTGCTTTATGCTGGGTTGCAGTGTGGCCATGGAGGTGCTTAAAATACAATATTTTCTCAGGATTTTTTTCTAAGGGTATAATGTGAATGGTAATGTATATAAGGTAAAGTGGTACTACTGTGTGATGTAACGTGAAAAAGGGACACCATCGCATGATATAATGTGAATAAAGTTGCACTACTGTGTGGCATAATTTGAATTGGGGGTACTATTGGGTGGCCATGCCCCTTCCCAGCAAGAACACACCCCTGTTTGAGCTGCGCACCAAATGTGTGCACTGTTTCTATTTAAAATATTGCGGGTAGGAGCACCAAAATGATGACTGCTATGATGAGGGTTGATGGTGCTGGGAAAGGGGTGCAGGGTCAGAGGCGGAACTAGTGGCGGTGCTAGGGGGCACCAGACAAAATCTTGCCTAGGGTGTCTGTTTACACTAGAGAATAGACGTTTAAGGGGGGGGGACATGCTCAACATGAACAAATATATCAAGGGCCAATATAAGGAACTGTCAAACACCCTTTTTACTGCAATATAGGACACGAGGGCACGAGTTTAGATTAGAAGAAAGAAAATTTCGTTCCCTCAAAAGAAAAAATGAGGTTAGAGCAGTCAAACTGTGGAACTTACTTCCTGGAGAGGTGGTGTCGGCGGACACAATAGGTACGTTTAAGGTAAGGTTGGACAAACATTTATTGGGTAAAATCATCCAAGGGTACATATAAGAATCATATTCTGAATTTGAAATGAATCATATTCTGTCTTTTACAAGGGATAAGCTACTAAAACACATCTCTATCACAGAAATGCGGTAAAAACCCCGTGATCGGGGTTTTTACCGCATTTCTGTATTCTCTAACCCCCCTTCGCAGTGTCAGCGCTGCGGAGGGAATCGCCAGCAAAAGCTGGCGATCCCCTGCAGAAGCCTATGGGCTTCTTACCGCAGCGCTGTGTGAGGGATCCATCACGGATCCCTCCCAGCATGCCCCGCGGCCGGAGCGTTGGTCTGCGCATGCGCAGACGGACACCCGGGTCATAGACCCGGAAGTCCAGCAACGGCGCCGCATCGCAAGGGACAGCTCTTACCGCAAGAGCTGTCCCTTGCGTTAATGACCGCATATTTTAGAGAATATGTCATTAGAAATGCGAATGCCGGCGATACTGGGCTGTGGATTTTAGAGAATCCCGCCCTAACTATGTAACTATAATGTGATGTAATGTGAATAAGGGACACTACTGTGGGGTGTAATATGAGAGAAACTATTGTGATGTAATGTGAATATGGTTGCACTACTATGTGACCTAATTTGATTTGGTACTAATATGTGTCTGCACCCCTTTCCAGCAAGGCCATACCCCTTTCCAAAATGTCTAGTTATAGCTTTGTGGAGGACAGGGCCGGCGCCACCACTAGGCAGCCTTAGGCATTTGCCTAGGGCGCCAGTCACTGGAGGGCGGCATTCTGGAGCAGCTCCCCCCACTTACCACTCAAGGTAAGCATCGCCTCAAAAGCCCCCCCTCCCCCGGGACTCGGCGACCGCATCACCCCCTCTCCCCCGGGACCCGGCGGTGGCGGCTCCCCCAAGATATGCAGTGGCCGCATTCCTCCGTCTCCCCCCCTGGACTCGGCGGAGACCGCAGTACCCCCGCAGACTCGGCGCATCACCCCCCCCCCCCCCCCGGATTTGGCGGCAGCGCTAGCCGCTTCAAGCACCCCCCACACTCGGCGGTGGCCGCTTGACCTCCCAAGCCATCACTCATCCCCCCACGCCTGGGGCGCTGCTGTGCGTTGCACCGGCCCTGGTGCAGGAGGATTGCTATGGTGACAGATGTTGCTGGCTACTGCTGAGATCTGTGCTGCTGGGTAATGGGTGCCAGTAGCGCACGCAGGGGCGGTTTCTGAGTACCCAGAAACCCCCCCCAGGAGTCTAATGGCCCTCAGATGAAAGCTGAGGGCCCCCTCTTTCCATGGGTATAAGAATTGTAAAAATCGGCCCTTGGGAACCGGAGATATCTGACTTCAAAGCAGTGGTCCGCATCCAAGCCTGTTAATTGTTATTCCCAGTCAGATATTTCAGGTTCTGTCTAATTTAGAGTTTTTCTGAGGGTATATTCCAAAAGCTGGGACTCTTCCCCTTTGAGGGACACTAGTAGCTAGTGATATCTAGTGTTCCCAGAACCAGAGATATCAGCCTTCCAGCAGCTGGTTACTGCTCCAGCTCCACACACCTGGTATGTAGTTTTATATTCTCATTGGCGGATTGCTCTGCATGCTGAACTCTGATCCCCTAGTCCCTATTACCATTTGGTAGGTGGGATTCTCTAGTTTTTAATTCCATTAAAATCTAAGAAATCTATTTCTGGGAACTGGAGATATCTGCAGTCAAGCAAGCTGTCCTCCCACCAGAAAATTATGAATAATGAGCCCACTCCACTATACACCCCTCCTCTGCATATTAAACATCCTCTACCACCCTGGAAGTTATGTATCAGGACCCCTTCATTCATCCCAATGCCCCCTTCTCCCACCTCATCTCCCACCATCTGTGCAGTAAAGGGGTAATTAGTGGAAATTACTGATCCAGGCCCTACATGCTGAGTGGTTGATATAATACCCCCTACCACCCGCGGGACATCAAAGCTTCCCCCACCCCTACCGCTGGAGGATCGGTAGGGGCCCCAATACATTGCTATGCCAAGGGGTCTACACTGCTGTTGACGCCCCTGTATGTATGTATGTAGAGCAGACCTGACTTTGTCCCATTGTGAGCAGTACTATGATGTCTTGTATGATATCCTGTCTCCTGTTAACCGGCTTGCATGCTGATAAGTATTTGGATGACTTGATCTTCTTTATTGGACTGTATGTACTGCCCATGGATATTTTTCACGTTTTTCTTATAAAGCAAAATCTTTTTTCAAATTTGTGTGCTAATTACCTATATATATATATATATATATATATATATATATATATATATATATATATATATATATATATATATATTTTATTTTTTTTATTATTATTATTATTTATATACTGTACATTTGGTCTATCTATAATACTTTAACTGACCCGGCATATACTGGGTCACCTAAGTGTCCATCTCCGTGCTTTGCTCCGCCCCTCTGGAAACCCCCTTCTGAAAATCCTGCGTTTGCCACTGGGTGCTGTGCTGGGAGAGGGATGCTGGGTCATGGTCCAAACTGTCGGTGGTGTTAGGGGGCACCAGCCAAAATCTTGCGTAGGGCAGTAAAGGGATTATAATAAGACCATTGTGACGATTGCCTGTCATTATATGTGCAGCACCCTTAGGAGCTAATTCAGCATGTATCGCTAATATGCCAACTGAGCGATTATCGAATGACTGCATGTGCGTACCGTACGTATTACACATGCACGAGGGGAAATATCAACAGAAAAAGCATATGCATCGTAAACACAATCCGGCCACAGCGTGACTGACAGGAAGCCGACGTCTGGGGGCGGTAACCGGTCAGTTTATGGGCGTGTCCATGCGTTTGTGAGTGACCACAGCGCTGACCACTTCCAGCCGGTGTCAGTGGCAGCCTCAGACCTACTGACATTTGCACAAACAGCAAAGTCTCCTCGATGGGGTTTTCTCTCTCCGTCGGTGCGTAGGCGCTCTCCTCGCATTCCACGGCAAACTCTCACATTAGCCATCCTAGATGAATTAGACCCTTAAGCAGGGTGCACTCTGGGGGATATGTACTTAGTGATATGGAAGCTGTCGTGTACATATCGTCCTGTGTGTGTGGTCAATATAGTTAATGATGCGCATGGCGGAGGGTCATTAATGCCCCCACCCCCCATTTCATCGATATAATCTCATCACTGACTGCATGTACAGCGCAGGGGACGGGTGTTGTCACTAACCGATATTGTGAACGATGTCAGTCAGTGTGTATGCCCTATATCAGGGGAATCGTTCCAGTGTGTTCCCAGCATAAGTTACAGCCATCATCAGATATGATCCATAATGGCCTGCAGGGGGCGATCTCTACATATTAGTGACAGCACTATAATAATAATAATAATAATGATATTTATATAGCGCTTTTCTCCCAATAGGACTCAGTGTTTCACCATTGTCTTCACAGCTCAATATACACAACAAGCTGATCAGTAGATGTCAGTGAAATGCTGAGTAAATAGGAACGTCTTTAGTCTATTCTTAAAGGATTCTACAGTGGGGGCTTCTCGCACTGCGCGAGGGAGAGAGTTCCATAGAGTTGGAGCCACAGCGCTGAAAGCTCCACCCCCAGATGAATTCAGGGAGATTCTGGGTACTGTTAGTCCTTCTTCAGTGGATCGTAGTAATCGAGTAGGACAGTAAGGGATCAGCAGCTGCTGCAGGTACCATGGGGCCTGGTCATGTAGGGCCCTGAAAGTGAGTAAGCCAATATTGAAAACGATTCGCCATTTTACAGGTAGCCAGTGAGGGGCGTAGAGAATGGGAGTTATGTGGCAGGAGCGGGGCTGGTTAGTTAATAGTCTGGCGGCTGCATTTTGTACCAGCTGTAAGCGGTGCAATTCTTTTGCTGGAAGACCCAGGTAGAGAGCATTGCAGTAGTCTAGGCGTGATGATATAAATGCATGTATGACTTTAGGCAGGTCTGAGGGAATTAAGTGCTTGATTTTTGCTATATTCCTTAGGTGATAGAATGAGGATTTGATTGTGGCTGACACCTGATGTTTAAGTGTCAGGCCATTATCCAGGACAACACCAAGATTCCGCACATGATCAGAGTTTTTTAGAGCTGTGCCCCCCAGCGTAAGACCTGTCCGTTGGCTATGCTGCCGTCTTGTCCTGTGGTTTATCATCAGGACTTCTGTTTTATCTGGGTTCAGTCTCAGCACACTGGCATCATCCACTCCTGGAGCTCAGCTAGGCAGCCATTTAATGTTGTTATTGTGTTATCGGTGCCTGGAGCAAAGGACAGGTACAGTTGTGTACCATCTGCATAGCAGTGGTAGACCAGGCCGTGGCGACTGATTATGTCACCAAGTGGAAGCATGTATACTGCAAAAAGCATGGGAGATAGTATAGAACCCTGTGGGACACAGCGGCGTAACTATAGCACCGCAGCCCCCGCCACCACGGGGGGGCGCTGTGTCTCTGCGGGGGGGGGGCGCCGGGGGCTGCGGTGCTATAGTTAAACCCCCCCTCAATGACCCGCAGACTTACCTATCGCGCTGGTCCCGGCGGCTCCGTTCTTCTGCTGAGGACCACCACGAAATGGCCGCCCCCATATAGCACACAGTTCTCTGAAACTGTCTGCTGTATGGGGGCGGCCATTTTCTGGTGGTCCTCAGCAGAAGAACGAAGCCGCCGGGACCAGCGCGATAGGTAAGGCTGTGGGGGATTGAGGGGGGGTTTGCATGGGTGGCGGGGTAGGGGTGCTTGGCGGGGCGGCGACGGGGGAAGGGGGCAAAACGTAGCTACGCCACTGGTGGGACACCACAAGACAACGGCACTGGTGGTGAAGAGTATACTCCCGATGACACACTCTGTGACCGGCCAGCGAGAAATGATTTGAACCAGCTAAGGACTGTGCCACCCAGGCCACAGAAATTCTTCAGGCGCTCAATTAGAATCCCATGGTCAATGGTGTCAGATGCTGCAGAGAGGTCCAGAAGGATTAGTATTGAACAGTCTCCTCTATACCTTGCATTTTACAGGCATGTCCAACGTTGGCCCTCCAGATGTTGTGAAACTACACATCCCAGCATGCTTTGCCACAGTTTTGCTATTAGAGAATGCTAAAACAAAAAGCAAAGCATGCTGGGATGTGTAGTTTCAAAACATCTGGAGGGCCAACGTTGGACATGCGTGATTTAGAAGATCATTGAGCACACATACCAGAGCTGTTTCTGTGCTATGTCTTCCCCTGAATCCTGACTGGAATGGATCATAAATGTCATGGGTTGACCGGTGGGTCTCTAGTTGAGTCGCAGCCACTTTCTCAATAACCTTTCCTAGAAAAGGAAGACTTGATACTGGCCTGTAGTTGGTCATGCGGTCAGGGTATGCCGTCCCTGGGTCGACAACGTCTAGGTCAACCACTAATGGTCGGCAGCGACTATGTCGACACCTAAAAATGGTTGACATACAAATGGTTGGCATTGACAGAAGGTCAACCCACCCACAAGGTCGACACAAGTTTTTAATGCGTTTTTTTTTTGTGTAGACCAACTTGGTTTATACGTATAGACGCCGTACACTTACAGGGCAAACAAAGGACTGGAGGGTTACAGGGAAGGAGACATGGTGGGGGGTTAGAGCATGGGTCTTCAAACTGTGGCCCTCCAGATGTTGTGAAACTACATGTTCCAATATGCATTGCCACATTTTTTTCCTATAAGAGCATGCCAAAACTGTCAGGGCATGCTGGGACATGTAGTTCCACAACATCTGGAGGACCACACTTTGAAGACCCATGGGTTAGAGGAACGGAGACATGGCAGAGGATTAGAGGGAAGGAGACATGGTCGAGGGTTGGCAGAAAGTAGACTTGGTGGTGGGTTAGAGGTAAGTACACATGGAGGATGGTTATAGGGACGGACACATGGCAGAGGGTTACAGGGAAAGAGACATGGTGGAGGGTTACAGGGAAAGAGACATGTTGGAGGGTTACAGGGAAGGAGACATAGCGGGGGGCTAGAGGGAGGTAGACATGGTGGAGGGTTAGATGGAGGTAGACATGGTGGAGGGTTACAGGGTAGGAGACATGGCAGAGGGTTGTAGCTAAGGAGACATGGTGGAGGTTATAGGGAAGGAGACAGTGGGGGGGTTAGAGGGAGGTAGACATGGTGGCGGGTTAGAGGGAAGTACACATGGCAGAGGGTTACAGGGAAAGAGACATGGTGGAGTGTTAGAGGGAGGTAGACATTGAGGGTTATAGGGAAGGAGACATAGCCGGGGGGGGGGTTTAGAGGGAGGTAGACATGGTGGAGGGTTATAGGGAAGGAGACATAGCGGGGGGGTTAGAGGGAGGTAGACATGGTGGAGGGTAACAGGGAAGGAGACATGGCGGAGGGTTGTAGGGAAGGAGACATGGTGGAGGGTTAGAGGGAAGTACACATGGAGGATGGTTATAGGGACGGACACATGGCAGAGGGTTACAGGGAAAGAGACATGGTGGAGGGTTACAGGGAAAGAGACATGGCGGAGGGTTACAGGGAAGGAGACATAGCGGGGGGTTAGAGGGAAGTACACATGGCAGAGGGTTACAGGGAAAGAGACATGGTGGAGGGTTAGAGGGAGGTAGACATGGTGGAGGGTTATAGGGAAGGAGACATAGCGGGGGGTTAGAGGGAGGTAGACATGGTGGCGGGTTAGAGGGAAGTACACATGGCAGAGGGTTACAGGGAAAGAGACATGGTGGAGGGTTAGAGGGAGGTAGACATGGTGGAGGGTTAGAGGGAAGGAGACATAGTGGGGGGTTAGAGGGAGGTAGACATGGTGGAGGGTTATAGGGAAGGAGACATAGCGGGGGTTAGAGGGAGGTAGACATGGTGGGTTAGAGGGAAGGAGACATGGTGGAGGGTAACAGGGAAGGAGACATAGCGGAGGGTTGTAGGGAAGGAGACATGGTGGAGTGTTAGAGGGAAATACACATGGCAGAGGGTTACAGGGAAAGAGACATGGTGGAATGTTAGAGGGAGGTAGACATGGAGGGTTATAGGGAAGGAGACATAGCCGGGGGGGTTAGAGGGAGGTAGACATGGTGGAGGGTTATAGGGAAGGAGACATAGCGGGGGGGTTAGAGGGAGGTAGACATGGAGGGTTAGAGGGAAGGAGACATGGTGGAGGGTAACAGGGAAGGAGACATGGCGGAGGGTTGTAGGGAAGGAGACATGGTGGAGGGTTAGAGGGAAGTACACATGGAGGATGGTTATAGGGACGGACACATGGCAGAGGGTTACAGGGAAAGAGACATGGTGGAGGGTTACAGGGAAAGAGACATGGCGGAGGGTTACAGGGAAGGAGACATAGCGGGGGATTAGAGGGAGGTAGACATGGTGGAGGGTTACAGGGTAGGAGACATGGCAGAGGGTTGTAGCTAAGGAGACATGGCGGAGGGTTACAGGGAAGGAGACATAGCCGGAGGTAGACATGGTGGGGGTAGACATGGTGGAGGGCTACAGGGAAGGAGACATAGCGGGGGATTAGAGGGAAGGAGACATGGTGGAGGGTTACAGGGAAGGAGACATAGCAGGGGGTTAGAGGGAGGTAGACATGGTGGAGGGTTACAGGGAAGGAGACATAGCGGGGGGTTAGAGGGAGGTAGACATGGTGGAGGGTTACAGGGTAGGAGACATGGCGGAGGGTTGTAGGGAAGGAGACATGGTGGATGTTTACAGGAAAGGAGACATAGCGGGGGGTTATAGGGAAGGAGACATAGCGGGGGGGTTAGAGGGAGGTAGACATGGTGGAGGGTTAGAGGGAGGTAGACATGGTGGAGGGTTACAGGGAAGGAGACATGGCGGAGGGTTGTAGGGAAGGAGACATGGTGGATGGTTATAGGGAAGTACACATGGTGGATGGTTATAGGGAAGTACACATGGTGGATGGTTATAGGGAAGGAGACATGGTTGATGGTTATAGGGAAGAAGACATGAAGGAGGATTGTAGGGAAAGAGACGTGATATAGGGTTAGAGGAAAGTACACATGGCGGAGGGTTAGAGGGAAGGAGACATGGCGGAGGGTTAGAGGGAAGGAGACATGGCGGAGGGTTACAGGGAAGGAGACATGGCGGGGGGTTAGAGGGAAGGAGACATGGCGATGGTTGCAGGGAAGGAGACATAGCGGGGGGTTATAGGGAAGGAGACATAGCGGGGGGTTATAGGGAAGGAGACATAGCGGGGGGTTAGAGGGAGGTAGACATGGTGGCGGGTTAGAGGGAAGTACACATGGCAGAGGGTTACAGGGAAAGAGACATGGTGGAGGGTTAGAGGGAGGTAGACATGGTGGAGGGTTAGAGGGAAGGAGACATAGTGGGGGGTTAGAGGGAGGTAGACATGGTGGAGGGTTATAGGGAAGGAGACATAGCGGGGGTTAGAGGGAGGTAGACATGGTGGGTTAGAGGGAAGGAGACATGGCGATGGTTGCAGGGAAGGAGACATAGCGGGGGGTTATAGGGAAGGAGACATAGCGGGGGGTTAGAGGGAGGTAGACATGGTGGCGGGTTAGAGGGAAGTACACATGGCAGAGGGTTACAGGGAAAGAGACATGGTGGAGGGTTAGAGGGAGGTAGACATGGTGGAGGGTTAGAGGGAAGGAGACATAGTGGGGGGTTAGAGGGAGGTAGACATGGTGGAGGGTTATAGGGAAGGAGACATAGCGGGGGTTAGAGGGAGGTAGACATGGTGGGTTAGAGGGAAGGAGACATGGTGGAGGGTAACAGGGAAGGAGACATAGCGGAGGGTTGTAGGGAAGGAGACATGGTGGAGGGTTAGAGGGAAATACACATGGCAGAGGGTTACAGGGAAAGAGACATGGTGGAATGTTAGAGGGAGGTAGACATGGAGGGTTATAGGGAAGGAGACATAGCCGGGGGGGTTAGAGGGAGGTAGACATGGTGGAGGGTTATAGGGAAGGAGACATAGCGGGGGGGTTAGAGGGAGGTAGACATGGAGGGTTAGAGGGAAGGAGACATGGTGGAGGGTAACAGGGAAGGAGACATGGCGGAGGGTTGTAGGGAAGGAGACATGGTGGAGGGTTAGAGGGAAGTACACATGGAGGATGGTTATAGGGACGGACACATGGCAGAGGGTTACAGGGAAAGAGACATGGTGGAGGGTTACAGGGAAAGAGACATGGCGGAGGGTTACAGGGAAGGAGACATAGCGGGGGATTAGAGGGAGGTAGACATGGTGGAGGGTTACAGGGTAGGAGACATGGCAGAGGGTTGTAGCTTAGGAGACATGGCGGAGGGTTACAGGGAAGGAGACATAGCCGGAGGTAGACATGGTGGGGGTAGACATGGTGGAGGGCTACAGGGAAGGAGACATAGCGGGGGATTAGAGGGAAGGAGACATGGTGGAGGGTTACAGGGAAGGAGACATAGCAGGGGGTTAGAGGGAGGTAGACATGGTGGAGGGTTACAGGGAAGGAGACATAGCGGTGGGTTAGAGGGAGGTAGACATGGTGGAGGGTTACAGGGTAGGAGACATGGCGGAGGGTTGTAGGGAAGGAGACATGGTGGATGTTTACAGGAAAGGAGACATAGCGGGGGGTTATAGGGAAGGAGACATAGCGGGGGGGTTAGAGGGAGGTAGACATGGTGGAGGGTTAGAGGGAGGTAGACATGGTGGAGGGTTACAGGGAAGGAGACATGGCGGAGGGTTGTAGGGAAGGAGACATGGTGGATGGTTATAGGGAAGTACACATGGTGGATGGTTATAGGGAAGTACACATGGTGGATGGTTATAGGGAAGGAGACATGGTTGATGGTTATAGGGAAGAAGACATGAAGGAGGATTGTAGGGAAAGAGACGTGATATAGGGTTAGAGGGAAGTACACATGGCGGAGGGTTAGAGGGAAGGAGACATGGCGGAGGGTTAGAGGGAAGGAGACATGGCGGAGGGTTACAGGGAAGGAGACATGGCGGGGGGTTAGAGGGAAGGAGACATGGCGATGGTTGCAGGGAAGGAGACATAGCGGGGGGTTATAGGGAAGGAGACATAGCGGGGGGTTAGAGGGAGGTAGACATGGTGGCGGGTTAGAGGGAAGTACACATGGCAGAGGGCTACAGGGAAAGAGACATGGTGGAGGGTTAGAGGGAGGTAGACATGGTGGAGGGTTATAGGGAAGGAGACATAGCGGTGGGTTAGAGGGAAGGAGACATGGCGGAGGGTTACAGGGAAGGAGACATGGCGGAGGGTTACAGGGAAAGACACATGGTGGAGGGTTAGAGGGAAGGAGACATAGCGGGAGGTTAGAGGGAGGTAGACATGGTGGATGGTTATAGGGAAGAAGAAATGAAGAAGGGTTGTAGGGAAAGAGACGTGATATAGGGTTAGAGGGAAGGAGACATGGCGGAGGGTTACAGGGAAGGAGACATAGCGGAGGGTTACAGGGAAGGAGACATAGCGGGGGGGGGGGTTAGAGGGAGGTAGACATGGTGGAGGGTTATAGGGAGGTAGACATGGTGGAGGGTTATAGGGAAGTACACATGGTGGATGGTTATAGGGAAGGAGACATGGTGGATGGTTATAGAGAAGAAGACATGAAGGAGGGTTGTAGGGAAGGAGACATGGAGGAGGATTGTAGGGAAAGGGACGTGATATAGGGTTAGAGGAAAGTATACATGGCGGAGGGTTAGAGGGAAGGAGCCATGGCGGAGGGTTACAGGGAAGGAGACATAGCAGGGGGTTAGAGGTAAGGAGGCATAGCGTAGGGTTACAGGGTAGGAGACATGGCGGAGGGTTGTAGGGAAGGAGACATGGTGGATGTTTACAGGAAAGGAGACATAGCGGGGGTTATAGGGAAGGAGACATAGCGGGGGGTTAGAGGGAGGTAGACATGGTGGAGGGTTAGAGGGAGGTAGACATGGTGGAGGGTTACAGGGAAGGAGACATGGCGGAGGGTTGTAGGGAAGGAGACATGGTGGATGGTTATAGGGAAGTACACATGGTGGATGGTTATAGGGAAGGAGACATGGTTGATGGTTATAGGGAAGAAGACATGAAGGAGGATTGTAGGGAAAGAGACGTGATATAGGGTTAGAGGGAAGTACACATGGCGGAGGGTTAGAGGGAAGGAGACATGGCGGAGGGTTAGAGGGAAGGAGACATGGCGGAGGGTTACAGGGAAGGAGACATGGCGGGGGGTTAGAGGGAAGGAGACATGGCGATGGTTGCAGGGAAGGAGACATAGCGGGGGGTTATAGGGAAGGAGACATAGCGGGGGGTTAGAGGGAGGTAGACATGGTGGCGGGTTAGAGGGAAGTACACATGGCAGAGGGCTACAGGGAAAGAGACATGGTGGAGGGTTAGAGGGAGGTAGACATGGTGGAGGGTTATAGGGAAGGAGACATAGCGGGGGGTTAGAGGGAAGGAGACATGGCGGAGGGTTACAGGGAAGGAGACATGGCAGAGGGTTACAGGGAAAGAGACATGGTGGAGGGTTAGAGGGAAGGAGACATAGCGGGAGGTTAGAGGGAGGTAGACATGGTGGATGGTTATAGGGAAGAAGAAATGAAGGAGGGTTGTAGGGAAAGAGACGTGATATAGGGTTAGAGGGAAGGAGACATGGCGGAGGGTTACAGGGAAGGAGACATAGCGGGGGGGGTTAGAGGGAGGTAGACATGGTGGAGGGTTATAGGGAGGTAGACATGGTGGAGGGTTATAGGGAAGTACACATGGTGGATGGTTATAGGGAAGGAGACATGGTGGATGGTTATAGAGAAGAAGACATGAAGGAGGGTTGTAGGGAAGGAGACATGGAGGAGGATTGTAGGGAAAGGGACGTGATATAGGGTTAGAGGAAAGTACACATGGCGGAGGGTTAGAGGGAAGGAGCCATGGCGGAGGGTTACAGGGAAGGAGACATAGCGGAGGGTTAGAGGTAAGGAGGCATAGCGTAGGGTTACATGGAAGGAGACATAGCGGGGGGTTAGAGGGAAGGAGACATAGCGGGGGTTAGAGGGAAGGAGACATAGCGGGGGGTAAGAGGGAAGGAGACATAGCGGAGGGTTACAGGGAAGGAGACATAGCGGGGGGGGGGGTTAAAGGGAGGTAGACATGGTGGAGGGTTACAGGGTAGGAGACATGGCGGCGGGTTGTAGGGAAGGAGACATGGTGGAGGTTTACAGGAAAGGAGACATAGCGGGGGGGTTATAGGGAAGGAGACATAGCAGGGGGTTAGAGGGAGGTACAGATGGTGGAGGGTTAGAGGGAAGGAGACATGTTGGAGGGTTACAGGGAAGGAGACATAGCGGGGGGTTAGAGGGAGGTAGACACGGTGGCAGGTTACAGGGTAGGAGACATGGCGGGGGGTTGTAGGGAAGGAGACATGGTGGAGATTTACAGGAAAGGAGACATAGCGGGGGGTTATAGGGAAGGAGACATAGCGGGGGGTTAGAGGGAGGTAGACATGGTGGCGGGTTAGAGGGAAGTAGAAATGGTGGAGGGTTACAGGGAAGGAGACATGTCAGAGGGTTGTAGGGAAGGGGACATGGTGGAGGGTTAGAGGGAAGTAGACATGGTGGAGGGTTACAGGGAAGGAGACATAGCGGGGGGTTAGAGTAACGGAGACATGGCAGAGGATTAGAATGAGGATCACATGGCGGATGCTTTAGAGGGAAGGAGACATGGTTGAAGGTTAGCAGAAAGTAGACGTGGTGGAAGGAGACATGGTGGATGGTTATAGGGAAGTACACATGGTGGATGGTTATAGGGAAGGAGACATGGTGGATGGTTATAGGGAAGAAGACATGGTGGATGGTTATAGGAAAGAAGACATGAAAGAGGATTGTAGGGAAAGAAACGTGATATAGGGTTAGAGGGAAGTACACATGGCGGGGTGTTACAGGGAAGGAGACATGGCGGGGGGTTAGAGGGAAGGAGACATGGCGGGGGGTTAGAGGGAAGGAGACATGGCGGAGGGTTATAGGGAAGGAGACATAGCGGAGGGTTATAGGGAAGGAGACATAGCGGGGGGTTAGAGGGAGGTAGACATGGTGGCGGGTTAGAGGGAAGTACACATGGCAGAGGGTTACAGGGAAAGAGACATGGTGGAGGGTTAGAGGGAGGTAGACATGGTGGAGGGTTATAGGGAAGGAGACATAGCGGGGGGGGTTAGAGGGAAGGAGACATGGCGGAGGGTTACAGGGAAGGAGACATAGCGGGGGGGTTAGAGGGAGGTAGACATGGTGGATGGTTATAGGGGAGAAGACATGAAGGAGGGTTGTAGGGAAAGAGACGTGATATAGGGTTAGAGGGAAGGAGACATGGCGGAGGGTTACAGGGAAGGAGACATAGCGGGGGGTAGACATGGTGGAGGGTTATAGGGAGGTAGACATGGTGGAGGGTTATAGGGAAGTACACATGGTGGAGGGTTATAGGGAAGTACACATGGTGGATGGTTATAGGGAAGGAGACATGGTGGATGGTTATAGAGAAGGAGACATGAAGGAGGATTGTAGGGAAAGGGACGTGATATAGGGTTAGAGGAAAGTACACATGGCGGAGGGTTAGAGGGAAGGAGAAATGGCGGAGGGTTACAGGGAAGGAGACATAGCGGAGGGTTAGAGGTAAGGAGGCATAGCGTAGGGTTACATGGAAGGAGACATAGCGGGGGGTTAGAGGAAAGGAGACATAGCGGGGGTTAGAGGGAAGGAGACATAGCGGGGGGTAAGAGGGAAGGAGACATGGCGAAGGGTTACAGGGAAGGAGACATGGCGGGGGGTTAGAGGGAGGTAGACATGATGGAGGGTTATAGGGAAGGAGACATGGTGGAGGGTTACAGGGAAAGAGACATGGTGGAGGGTTAGAGGGAAGGAGACATGGAGGATGGTTATAGAGAAGGAGACATGAAGGAAGGTTGTAGGGAAGGAGACATGGAGGAGGGTTGTAGGGAAGGAGACATGGAGGAGGATTGTAGGGAAAGAGACGTGATATAGGGTTAGAGGGAAGGAGACATGGCGGAGGGTTAGAGGGAAGGAGACATGGCAGAAGGTTACAGGGAAGGAGACATAGCGGGGGGTTAGAGGGAAGGAGACATAGTGGAGGGTTACAGGGAAGGAGACATAGCGGGGGGTTAGAGGGAAGGAGACATAGCGGGGGGTTAGAGGGAGGTAGAAATGGCAGAGGGTTACAGGGAAGGAGACATAGCGGAGGGTTACAGGGAAGGAGACATAGCGGGGGGTTAGAAGGAAGGAGACATAGCGGGGGGTTAGAGGGAGGTAGACATGGCAGAGGGTTACAGGGAAGGAGACATAGCGGAGGGTTACAGGGAAGGAGACATAGCGGGGGGTTAGAAGGAAGGAGACATAGCGGGGGGTTAGAGGGAGGTAGAAATGGCAGAGGGTTACAGGGAAGGAGACATAGCGGAGGGTTACAGGGAAGGAGACATAGCGGGGGGGTTAGAGGGAGGTAGACATGGTGGATGGTTATAGGGAAGGAGACATGGTGGATGGTTATAGAGAAGAAGACATGAAGGAGGGTTGTAGGGAAGGAGACATGGAGGAGGATTGTAGGGAAGGAGACATGGCGGAGGGTTACAGGGAAGGAGACATAGCGGGGGGGTTAGAGGGAGGTACACATGGTGGAGGGTTATAGGGAAGGAGACATGGTGGAGGGTAAGATGGAAGGAGACATGGCGGAGGGTTAGAGGGAAGGAGACATGGCGGAGGGTTAGAGGGAAGGAGACATGGCGGAGGGTTAGAGGGAAGGAGACACGGCGGAGGGTTCGAGGGAAGGAGACATGGCGGAGGGTTACAGGGAAGGAGACATAGCGGGGGGGTTAGAGGGAGGTAGATATGGTGGAGGGTTATAGGGAAGGAGACATGGTGGAGGGTTATAGGGAAGGAGACATGGCGGAGGGTAAGATGGAAGGAGACATGGCGGAGGGTTAGAGGGAAGGAGACATGGCGGAGGGTTAGAGGGAAGGAGACATGGCGGAGGGTTAGAGGGAAGGAGACATGGCGGAGGGTTAGAGGGAAGGAGACATAGCGGGGGTTAGAGGGAGGTAGACATGGTGGAGGGTAAGATGGAAGGAGACATTGCTGAGAATGAAGGACAGCAGTAATGAGAGGATGATCCCTCTGCTATTCCAGTACTATGAAGACTATTTATCAAGCAATTTTTGCGGCTAAATCCCCTAAAACATCCATTTTCGGGGGTTTACCGCAAATATTAAGTATCACCTAAATGTATTAAAGGGGACCGCAGCAGGAATCTCCGATCCCTGCTGCGATCTCCTCTGCACCGCCGCCGGCCGCATCCGCATAGGTTTCTATGGGGGATGCGAAGCTGCCCGATGTATCAACATCGGGCAGCCCGGCATCGCACCCCTGGGCTATCGCCATTCTGATATGGGGATAGCCCATTGTAGCCTATGGCTACATATCGCACTGCCCAAGCGGCAGTGCAGTCAGCGGGGTCGCGGGGGGGGGGGGGGTGTCAGCGCATAACCGCGCATGCACAGACCCCCCGGCTTCCGGCTCCAGGCATCGCAGGGACAGGCTCCTTTCGGAGCCCTGTCCCTGTGCCCTGGCAGTTGATACATTGGGGCGAAATGATCGCATTTTACAATGCGATCCTGGGTGGTAATATTCCACCCAGATCGCATTGTAAATGCGATCAATGATAAATGGGGGCCTATGCCCGGTAGGTTAGGTGCAGGCGATCAATGATTACATAGAAGATAATCAGCAGCAGAACATCACTATGGCCTCCTCTGGGGAAGGGGAATCCTGCACAATATAGACCGGTCATGGAGCTATTAGCTCCTAATTACATCATTGTGAAACTGACAGGGGTAACAGGACACCATCCCCTCCCTTATGTCCCTGGGGAGAGGGAACAATAGGGAGCAATGCTATTCTGTATGCCCCCCCTCCCTGACTACAGTATGCCCCTGGATAAACCTTTGTCCTGCATTAACATTCCGCATTGTCCTTTGTTTGCTGGAGTTTGCTTTTTTCCCATACATAAACATACAGCAAGAGGGCGCTAGTGTGCAGTGCCCGTCAGTGTTGTTACAAAAAGCCTGATGTGAATGTTGTTTCCACTGTAGTCAACCCCCTGTGCTTCCGCAATATCTATCTGTGGACTTTTATTTCTGTAAAGGTGTACTTCCGCCGAATTCAGCCAAGGAACACGACCCACAGATAATCATCAAATAATATTTCAATTCTTTACTGCAACTCTTAAGGCAAGCTTGGATGTTCTTCGTCGTACAATGCTGAACTCTGGGATATTGTAGGTGCACCAGGAACCCGTTCCGGAGGTGCATTTCCTGTAGAACTTCGGCTTAAGTGCATGACAGTAACATCCATCAACCAACGCGTTTCGTTGTACCAGCAGCTTCTTCAGGGGTGATAGGTACAAACTAGAGATGTGCGGGTTCCTATTTACTCGGTTCAGTATGGATTGTTATAACAACAGAATGGCGGTTCCTATCCTGTATCTCCAATAGGAGCAAACCATGGACAGTCCCGGAGTCCCCTCACTCTCAGGACACGTGTAATACAGACAGTCCCGGAGTCCCCTCACCCTCAGGACACGTGTAATACAGACAGTCCCGGCGTCCCCTCACTCTCAGGACACGTGTAATACAGACATTCCCGGCGTCCCCTCACTCTCAGGACACGTGTAATACAGACAGTCCCGGAGTCCCCTCACTCTCAGGACACGTGTAACACAGACAGTCCCGGAGTCCCCTCACTCTCAGGACACGTGTAACACAGACAGTCCCGGCGTCCCCTCACTCTCAGGACACGTGTAATACAGTCAGTCCCGGCGTCTCCTCACTCTCAGGACACGTGTAATACAGACATTCGCGGCATCCCCTCACTCTCAGGACACGTGTAATACAGACATTCGCGGCATCCCCTCACTCTCAGGACACGTGTAATACAGACAGTCCCGGCGTCCCCTCACTCTCAGGACACGTGTAATACAGACAGTCCCGGCGTCCCCTCACTCTCAGGACACGTGTAATACAGACAGTCCCGGCGTCCCCTCACTCTCAGGACACGTGTAATACAGACAGTCCCGGCGTCCCCTCACTCTCAGGACACGTGTAATACAGACAGTCCCGGCGTCCCCTCACTCTCAGGACACGTGTAATACAGACAGTCCCGGCGTCCCCTCACTCTCAGGACACGTGTAATACAGACAGTGCCGGCGTCCCCTCACTCTCAGGACACGTGTAATACAGACAGTCCCGGCGTCCCCTCACTCTCAGGACACGTGTAATACAGACAGTCCCGGCGTCCCCTCACTCTCAGGACACGTGTAACACAGACAGTCCCGGCGTCCCCTCACTCTCAGGACACGTGTAATACAGACAGTCCCGGCGTCCCCTCACTCTCAGGACACGTGTAATACAGACAGTCCCGGCGTCCCCTCACTCTCAGGACACGTGTAATACAGACAGTCCCGGCGTCCCCTCACTCTCAGGACATGTGTAATACAGACAGTCCCGGAGTCCCCTCACTCTCAGGACACGTGTGATACAGACAGTCCCGGTGTCCCCTTACTGTCAGGACACGTGTAATACAGACAGTCCCGGCGTCCCCTCACTCTCAGGACACGTTTAATACAGACAGTCCCGGTGTCCCCTCACTCCCAGGACACGTGTAATACAGACAGTCCCGGCATCCCCTCACTCTCAGGACATGTGTAATACAGACAGTCCCGGTGTCCCCTCACTCTCAGGACACGTGTAAAACAGACAGTTCCGGCGTCCCCTCACTCTCAGGACACGTGTAATACAGACAGTCCCGGCGTCCCCTCACTCTCAGGACACGTGTAATACAGACAGTCCCGGCGTCCCCTCACTCTCAGGACACGTGTAATACAGACAGTCCCGGCGTCCCCTCACTCTCAGGACTCGTGTGTTACAGACAGTCCCGGCGTCCCCTCACTCTCCAGACACATGTAATACAGACAGTCCCGATGTCTCCTCACTCTCAGGACACGTGTAATACAGACAGTCCCGGCGTCCCCTCACTCTGAGGACACATGTCATACAGACAGTCCCGGCGTCCCCTCACTCTCAGGACATGTGTAATACAGACAGTCCCGGCGTCCCCTCACTCTCAGGACACGTGTAATACAGACAGTCCCGGTGTCCCCTCACTCTCAGGACACGTGTAATACAGACAGTCCCGGCGTCCCCTCACTCTCAGGACACGCGTAATACAGACAGTCCCGGTGTCCCCTCACTCTCAGGACACGTGTAATACAGACAGTCCCGGCGTCCCCTCACTCTCAGGACACGTGTAATACAGACAGTCCCGGCGTCCCCTCACTCTCAGGACACGTGTAATACAGACAGTCCCGGAGTCTCTCAGGACACGTGTAATACAGACAGTCCCGGTGTCCCCTCACTCTCAGGACACGTGTAATACAGACAGTCCCGGTGTCCCCTCACTCTCAGGACACGTGTAATACAGACAGTCCCGGTGTCCCCTCACTCTCAGGACACGTGTAATACAGACAGTCCCTGTGTCCCCTCACTCTCAGGACAGTGTAATACAGACAGTCCCGGCGTCCCCTCACTCTCAGGACACGTGTAATACAGACAGTCCCGGCGTCCCCTCACTCTCAGGACATGTGTAATACAGACAGTCCCTGTGTCCCCTCACTCTCAGGACAGTGTAATACAGACAGTCCCGGCGTCCCCTCACTCTCAGGACACGTGTAATACAGACAGTCCCGGTGTCCCCTCACTCTCAGGACACGTGTAATACAGACAGTCCCGGTGTCCCCTTATCGGTGTAACTGAAGAGAGGGGATCTGCTGTATCCTGAGCCTTGTATATTCTCCCATACTCGCCCTACCCATGGTTAGACCTCTCTGAGGGCTCTGCCTTCTCGCGAGTGTGGATAATAGGATAGACAGACATTAGACATGCATGAAAGCCAACATGGGTGAGGTTGACAGGGTTATTAGGTTGACACAAGCATTATGTTGACATGGGGAAGGTCGACATGGGGTTTTTCCACTTTTTTCACCCGAATGTTGACACAGTGGAAATGGACACTAAATAAGAGCACCTCGTCCCCTCACATGGCTCGTTGTGCCCGAAGCTCGCACGCTGTTCTCCCGCTACACCCTAGTGACATATCCCGTTCTCGCTGTAGACTGTAAGCTCTTGTGTGCAGCGTTGTGCACAGTGGTGTTGATTCCAGAGAGTGTAACATTATTGTAATGCTTCTCTATAACCTGGGCGGGGAGCCAGCGCGGGCCCTATGTCTGCCTGCACACATGTATATATATATATATATATATATATATATATATATATTATATATATATATATATATATATATATATATATATATATATATATATACAGGGACTTGTATATACACAGCGGCCAGGCTCTAATTACACTAGAATTACTCACTTCCTATCTCCCCCTCCTGGCAGTATGCTCCCTCCTGTAACTGCTCCCACATGTTCCAGTGCTGATACCTAACTGGTTACACATGCACAGCGTCCGCTATCACTGCCTTAACCCCCACCCTGCTGGAGCCCAGCCACAACACTGGGGTATTAACCCGGCCATGCCACAGCAGCACAGAGTATATCAGGAGATGGGGGATGGGTCAGTGAGGACAGGGCTGCATGTGACCGGGGCAGTGACATGATGTGAGGAGGGGAATGGGGGCAGCAGGAGGCCACAGACTGAGAGTTATATAGTGGGAGGAGCAGGGTCCCCAGCAGCACAGAGTATATCAGGAGATGAGTGATGTGTCAGTGAGGACATTGCTGCATGTGACAGGGGGCAGTGACATGATGTGAGGAGGGGAATGGAGGCAGCAGGAAGCCACAGACTGAGAGTTATATAGTGGGAGGAGCAGGGTCCCCAGCAGCACAGAGTATATCAGGAGATGAGTGATGTGTCAGTGAGGACAGGGCTGCATGTGACAGGGGCAGTGACATGATGTGAGGAGGGGAATGGAGGCAGCAGGAAGCCACAGACTGAGAGTTATATAGTGGGAGGAGCAGGGTCCCCAGCAGCACAGAGTATATCAGGAGATGAGTGATGTGTCAGTGAGGACAGGGCTGCATGTGACTGGGGCAGTGACATGATGTGAGGAGGGGAATGGGGGCAGCAGGAAGCCACAGACTGAGACTTATATAGTGGGAGGAGCAGGGTCCCCAGCAGCACAGAGTATATCAGGAGATGAGGGATGTGTCAGTGAGGACAGGGCTGCATGTGACAGGGGCAGTGACGTGATGTGAGGAGGGGAATGGGGGCAGCAGGAAGCCACAGACTGAGAGTTATATAGTGGGAGGAGCAGGGTCCCCAGCAGCACAGAGTATATCAGGAGATGAGGGATGTGTCAGTGAGAACAGGGCTGCATGTGACAGGGGCAGTGACATGATGTGAGGAGGGGAATGGAGGCAGCAGGAAGCCACAGACTGAGAGTTATATAGTGGGAGGAGCAGGGTCCCCAGCAGCACAGAGTATATCAGGAGATGAGGGATGTGTCAGTGAGGACAGGGCTATATGTGACAGGGGCAGTGACATGATGTGAGGAGGAGAATGGAGGCAGCAGGAGCCCAGACAGAGTTATATAGTGGGAGGAGCAGGGTCCCCAGCAGCACAGAGTATATCAGGAGATGAGTGATGTGTCAGTGAGGACAGGGCTGCATGTGACAGGAGCAGTGACATGATGTGAGGAGAGGAATGGAGGCAGCAGGAAGCCACAGACTGAGAGTTATATAGTGGGAGGAGCAGGGTCCCCAGCAGCACAGAGTATATCAGGAGATGAGGGATGTGTCAGTGAGGACAGGGCTGCATGTGACAGGGGCAGTGACATGATGTGAGGAGGGGAATGGGGCAGCAGGAAGCCACAGACTGATAGTTATATAGTGGGAGGAGCAGGGTGTCCAGCAGCACAGAGTATATCAGGAGATGAGATATGTGTCAGTGAGGACAGGGCTGCATGTGACAGGGGCAGTGACATGATGTGAGGAGGGGAATGGAAGCAACAGGAAGCCACAGACTGAGAGTTATATAGTGGGAGGAGCAGGGTCCCCAGCAGCACAGAGTATATCAGGAGATGAGGGATGTGTCAGTGAGGACAGAGCTGCATGTGACAGTGGCAGTGACATGATGTGAGGAGGGGAATAGAGGCAGCAGGAAGCCACAGACTGAGAGTTATATAGTGGGAGGAGCAGGGTCCCCCAGCAGCACAGAGTATATCAGGAGATGAGTGATGTGTCAGTGAGGACAGGGCTGCATGTGACAGCGGCAGTGACATGATGTGAGGAGGGGAATGGAAGCAGCAGGAAGCCACAGACTGAGAGTTATATAGTGGGAGGAGCAGGGTCCCCAGCAGCACAGAGTATAACAGGAGATGAGGGATGTGTCAGTGAGGACAGGGCTGCATGTGACAGGGGCAGTGACATGATGTGAGGAGGGGAATGGGGGCAGCAAGAATTACAGACTGAGAGTTATATAGTGGGAGGAGCAGGGTCCCCAGCAGCACAGAGTATATCAGGAGATGAGTGATGTTTCAGTGAGGACAGGGCTGCATGTGACAGGGGCAGTGACATGATGTGAGGAGGGGAATGGGGGCAGCAGGAAGCTACAGACTGAGAGTTATATAGTGGGAGGAGCAGGGACCACAGCAGCACAGAGTATATCAGGAGATGAGTGATGTGTCAGTGAGGACAGGGCTGCATGTGACAGGGGCAGTGACATGATGTGAGGAGGGGAATGGGGGCAGCAGGAAGCCACAGACTGAGACTTATATAGTGGGAGGAGCAGGGTCCCCAGCAGCACAGAGTATATCAGGAGATGAGGGATGTGTCAGTGAGGACAGGGCTGCATGTGACAGGGCTGCATGTGACATGATGTGAGGAAGGGAATGGGGGCAGCAGGAAGCCACAGACTGAGAGTTATATAGTGGGAGGAGCAGGGGGTACTTATGTAGTATCTGGGCTGCCGATTTTTTGATTGTATGCCTTAAGTTAAGGCATACAATCAGATGCGATGCGATGCGATATCGCATCGCATCGCATCGCATCGCATGAGACCATCGGATGCGATGACCCGATTTTTCCATAGGAATCAATGTTAAAATGGACTGAGTCCATTTTAACATGGAATTCAATGGGAAAAAGGGGTCCTTTTCATACCCCTACTATCCAAGTGGGCATGGAGTTGGATATAAACCTGTGGCGAGCGCAGCGAGCCACCGAGCCCGAAGCGTGGCGAGCTTGGATAGTAGGGGTATGAAAAGGGGGGTATGAAAAGGACCCCTTTTTCCCATTGAATTCCATGTTAAAATGGACTCAGTCCATTTTAACATTGATTCCTATGGAAAAATCGGGTCATCGCATCGCATCGCATCGCATCGCATCCGATGGTCGCATGCGATGCGATGTACCCGATTTAGAAATCGGCAGCCCAGATACTACATAAGTACCGAGCAGGGTCCCCAGCAGCACAGAGTATATCAGGAGATGAGTGATGTTTCAGTGAGGACAGGGCTGCATGTGACAGGGGCAGTGACATGATGTGAGGAGGGGAATGGGGTCAGCAGGAAGCTACAGACTGAGAGTTATATAGTGGGAGGAGCAGGGACCACAGCAGCACAGAGTATATCAGGAGATGAGTGATGTGTCAGTGAGGACAGGGCTGCATGTGACAGGGGCAGTGACATGATGTGAGGAGGGGAATGGGGGCAGCAGGAAGCCACAGACTGAGACTTATATAGTGGGAGGAGCAGGGTCCCCAGCAGCACAGAGTATATCAGGAGATGAGGGATGTGTCAGTGAGGACAGGGCTGCATGTGACAGGGCTGCATGTGACATGATGTGAGGAAGGGAATGGGGGCAGCAGGAAGCCACAGACTGAGAGTTATATAGTGGGAGGAGCAGGGTCCCCAGCAGCACAGAGTATATCAGGAGATGAGTGATGTTTCAGTGAGGACAGGGCTGCATGTGACAGGGGCAGTGACATGATGTGAGGAGGGGAATGGGGGCAGCAGGAAGCTACAGACTGAGAGTTATATAGTGGGAGGAGCAGGGACCACAGCAGCACAGAGTATATCAGGAGATAAGTGATGTGTCAGTGAGGACAGGGCTGCATGTGACAGGGGCAGTGACATGATGTGAGGAGGGGAATGGAGGCAGCAGGAAGCCACAGACTGAGAGTTATATAGTGGGAAGAGCAGGGTCCCCAGCAGCACAGAGTATATCAGGAGATGAGTGATGTGTCAGTGAGGACAGGGCTGCATGTGACAGGGGCAGTGACATGATGTGAGGAGGGGAATGGGGGCAGCAGGATGCCACAGACTGAGAGTTATATAGTGGGAGGAGCAGGGTGCCCAGCAGCACAGAGTATATAAGGAGATGAGTGATGTGTCAGTGAGGACAGGGCTGCATGTGACAGGGGCAGTGACATGATGTGAGGAGGGGAATGGAGGCAGCAGGAGGCCACAGACTGAGAGTTATATAGTGGGAGGAGCAGGGTCTCCAGCAGCACAGAGTATATCAGGAGATGAGGGATGTGTCAGTGAGGACAGGGCTGCATGTGACAGGGGCAGTGACATGATGTGAGGAGGGGAATGGGGGCAGCAGGAAGCCACAGACTGACAGTTATATAGTGGGAGGAGCAGGGTCCCCAGCAGCACAGAGTATATCAGGAGATGAGTGATGTGTCAGTGAGGACAGGGCTGCATGTGACAGGGCTGCATGTAACATGATGTGAGGAGGGGAATGGGGGCAGCAGGAAGCTACAGACTGAGAGTTATATAGTGGGAGGAGCAGGGACCACAGCAGCACAGAGTATATCAGGAGATAAGTGATGTGTCAGTGAGGACAGGGCTGCATGTGACAGGGGCAGTGACATGATGTGAGGAGGGGAATGGGGGCAGCAGGAAGCCACAGACTGAGACTTATATAGTGGGAGGAGCAGGGTCCCCAGCAGCACAGAGTATATCAGGAGATGAGTGATGTGTCAGTGAGGACAGGGCTGCATGTGACATGATGTGAGGAGGGGAATGGGGGCAGCAGGAAGCTACAGACTGAGAGTTATATAGTGGGAGGAGCAGGGACCCCAGCAGCACAGAGTATATCAGGAGATGAGTGATGTGTCAGTGAGGACATTGCTGCATGTGACAGGGGCAGTGACATGATGTGAGGAGGGAATGGAGGCAGCAGGAAGCCACAGACTGAGAGTTATATAGTGGGAGGAGCAGGGTCCACAGCAGCACAGAGTATATCAGGAGATGAGTGATGTGTCAGTGAGGACAGGGCTGCATGTGACAGGGGCAGTGACATGATGTGAGGAGGGGAACGGAGGCAGCAGGAGGCCACAGACTGAGACTTATATAGTGGGAGGAGCAGGGTCCCCAGCAGCACAGAGTATATCAGGAGATGAGTGATGTGTCAGTGAGGACAGGGCTGCATGTGACAGGGGCAGTGACATGATGTGAGGAGGGGAATGGAGGCAGCAGGAAGCCACAGACTGAGAGTTATATAGTGGGAGGAGCAGGGTCCCCAGCAGCACAGAGTATATCAGGAGATGAGTGATGTGTCAGTGAGGACAGGGCTGCATGTGACGGGGGCAGTGACATGATGTGAGGAGGGGAATGGAGGCAGCAGGAAGCCACAGACAGAGTTATATAGTGGGAGGAGCAGGGTCCCCAGCAGCACAGAGTATATCAGGAGATGAGGGATGTGTCAGTGAGGACAGGGCTGCATGTGACAGGGGCAGTGACATGATGTGAGGAGAGGAATGGGGGCAGCAGGAAGCCACAGACTGAGAGTTATATAGTGGGAGGAGCAGGGTCCCCAGCAGCACAGAGTATATCAGGAGATGAGTGATGTGTCAGTGAGGACAGGGCTGCATGTGACAGGGGCAGTGACATGATGTGAGGAGGGGAATGGGGGCAGCAGGAAGCCACAGACTGAGAGTTATATAGTGGGAGGAGCAGGGTCCCAAGCAGCACAGAGTATATCAGGAGATGAGGGATGTGTCAGTGAGGACAGGGCTGCATGTGACAGGGGCAGTGACATGATATGAGGAGGGGAATGGGGGCAGCAGGAAGCCACAGACTGACAGTTATATAGTGGGAGGAGCAGGGTCCCCAGCAGCACAGAGTATATCAGGAGATGAGGGATGTGTCAGTGAGGACAGGGCTGCATGTGACAGGGGCAGTGACATGATGTGAGGAGGGGAATGGGGCAGCAGGAAGCCACAGACTGATAGTTATATAGTGGGAGGAGCAGGGTGTCCAGCAGCACAGAGTATATCAGGAGATGAGTGATGTGTCAGTGAGGACAGGGCTGCATGTGACAGCGGCAGTGACATGATGTGAGGAGGGGAATGGAAGCAGCAGGAAGCCACAGACTGAGAGTTATATAGTGGGAGGAGCAGGGTCCCCAGCAGCACAGAGTATATCAGGGGATGAGGGATGTGTCAGTGAGGACAGAGCTGCATGTGACAGGGGCAGTGACATGATGTGAGGAGGGGAATGGAGGCAGCAGGAAGTCACAGACTGAGAGTTATATAGTGGGAGGAGCAGGGTCCCCAGCAGCACAGAGTATATCAGGAGATGAGTGATGTGTCAGTGAGGACAGGGCTGCATGTGACAGGGGCAGTGACATGATGTGAGGAGGGGAATGGGGGCAGCAGGAAGCCACAGACTGAGAGTTATATAGTGGGAGGAGCAGGGTCCCCAGCAGCACAGAGTATATCAGGAGATGAGGGATGTGTCAGTGAGGACAGAGCAGCATGTGACAGGGGCAGTGACATGATGTGAGGAGGGGAATGGGGGCAGCAGGAAGCTACAGACTGAGAGTTATATAGTGGGAGGAGCAGGGTCCCCAGCAGCACAGAGTATATCAGGAGATGAGGGATGTGTCAGTGAGGACAGAGCTGCATGTGACAGGGGCAGTGACATGATGTGAGGAGGGGAATGGAGGCAGCAGGAAGTCACAGACTGAGACTTATATAGTGGGAGGAGCAGGGTCCCCAGCAGCACAGAGTATATCATGAGATGAGTGATGTGTCAGTGAGGACAGGGCTGCATGTGACAGGGGCAGTGACATGATGTGAGGAGGGGAATGGGGGCAGCAGGAAGCCACAGACTGAGAGTTATATAGTGGGAGGAGCAGGGTCCCCAGCAGCACAGAGTATATCAGGAGATGAGGGATGTGTCAGTGAGGACAGAGCTGCATGTGACAGGGGCAGTGACATGATGTGAGGAGGGGAATGGGGGCAACAGGAAGCCACAGACTGAGAGTTATATAGTGGGAGGAGCAGGGTTACCAGCAGTACAGAGTATATCAGGAGATGTGTGATGTGTCAGTGAGAACAGGGCTGTATGTGACAGGTGCAGTGACCTGTTGTGAGGAGGAGAATGGAGGCAGCAGGAAGCCACAGACAAGGAGTTATATAGTGGGAGGAGCAGGGTCCCCAGCAGTACAGAGTATATCAGGAGATGTGTGATGTGTCAGTGAGAACAGGGCTGTATGTGACAGGGGCAGTGACATGATGTGAGGAGGAGAATGGAGGCAGCAGGAGCCCAGACAGAGTTATATAGTGGGAGGAGCAGGGTCCCCAGCAGCACAGAGTATATCAGGAGATGAGGGATGTGTCAGTGAGGACAGGGCTGCATGTGACAGGGGCAGTGACATGATGTGAGGAGGGGAATGGAGGCAGCAGGAAGCCACAGACTGAGACTTATATAGTGGGAGGAGCAGGGTCCCCAGCAGCACAGAGTATATCAGGAGATGAGGGATGTGTCAGTGAGGACAGGATTGCATGTGACAGGGGCAGTGACATGATGTGAGGAGGGGAATGGAGGCAGCAGGAAGCCACAGACTGAGACTTATATAGTGGGAGGAGCAGGGTCCCCAGCAGCACAGAGTATATCAGGAGATGAGGGATGTGTCAGTGAGGACAGGGCTGCATGTGACAGGGGAGTGACATGTGAGGAGGGGAATGGGGGCAGCAGGATGCCACAGACTGAGAGTTATATAGTGGGAAGAGCAGGGTCCCCAGCAGCACAGAGTATATCAGGAGATGAGGGATGTGTCAGTGAGGACAGGGCTGCATGTGACAGGGGCAGTGACATGATGTGAGAAGGGGAATGGGGGCAGCAGGAAGCTACAGACTGAGAGTTATATAGTGGGAGGAGCAGGGTCCCCAGCAGCACAGAGTATATCAGTATATGAGTGATGGGTCAGTAAGGACAGGGCTGCATGTGACAGGGGCAGTGACATGATGTGAGGAGGGGAATGGGGGCAGCAGGAAGCCACAGACTGAGAGTTATATAGTGGGAGGAGCAGGGTCCACAGCAGCACAGAGTATCTCAGGATGTATTAAACAAAGCATGGTTGACCATCGACACATCCCCACCAATGTTTGCCACGATGGCAATTTTATGATCGCCAAACATTGAATTGACACGCATGCACAGAAGAAACTTTAAGCCATATACTTAGCATCCCACAAAGTTTTACACTATGCATGTGCACCCCTCCCTGGTGGCTGGCTGCTGCATGTTCATTTATTGATTGTGGCAGCGGAATTTCTTGGTTGCCATGTCAATGCTAGCGCATGCGTTGCCGTCGGCGACTTGGAGCAGGTGACTGAGGCTGGGATAGGGTATTGTGGTGTTGGTGATGGCTGAGTGTCCCCCCCAGTCACCCGGCTGTATGTGTACGCGTTGCCATCGGTATGCCATTCATCGATGGCTGAAAACAATCACACTGCTGATGTCGATATCAAAAACATCAAGCACTAGGGCTCAACCATTTGTGATTAGGGAACATCGATAGTCGATGACCATCCCTAAACCTGAGACATATATAGAAATCGATAGATTGTAAGCTTGCGAGCAGGACCCTCCTACCTCTGTAATGGTCTGTTATTACCCAGTTTGTTTCATCACCGTAATTTCCCATTGTAAAGTGTAACAGAATATGCTGCGCTATATACATGGTTGCCTGCCTGACCCCTTTCTTATCAGTTACCACGCTCCCCACAGGTGCTGGCAATCCTACATTATCCATACCTCCCAGCATGCCCCTCTCCAGGAGGACACAGTGCTCTGTTCCTGGGCTTCCCTGGTAATGTATGATTGCCAGCACCTGTGGTGACACCTTTCTTATCAGTTACCTAGCTCCCCACAGGTGCTGGTAATCCTACATTATCCATACCTCCCAGCATGCACCTCTCCAGGAGGACACAATGCTCTGTTCCTGGGCTTCCCTGGTAATGTATGTTTGCCAGCACCTGTAGTGACACCTTTCTTATCAGTTACCTAGCTCCCCACAGGTGCTGGTAATCCTACATTATCTATACCTCCCAGCATGCCCCTCTCCAGGAGGACACAATGCTCTGTTCCTGGGCTTCCCTGGTAATGTATGATTGCCATCACCTGTGGTGACACCTTTCTTATCAGTTACCTAGCTCCCCACAGGTGCTGGTAATCCTACATTATCCATACCTCCCAGCATGCCCCTCTCCAGGAGGACACAATGCTCTGTTCCTGGCCTTCCCTGGTAATGTAGGATTGCCAGCACCTGTGGTGAAACCTTTCTTATCAGTTACCTAACTCCCCACAGGTGCTGGCAATCATACATTATCCATACCTCCCAGCATGCCCTTCTCCAGGAGGACACAATGCTCTGTTCCTGGGCTTCCCTGGTAATGTAGGATTGCCAGCACCTGTGGTGAAACTTTTCTTATCAGTTACCTAACTCCCCACAGGTGCTGGCAATCATACATTATCCATACCTCCCAGCATGCCCTTCTCCAGGAGGACACAATGCTCTGTTCCTAGGCTTCCCTGGTAATGTAGGATTGCCAGCACCTGTGGTGAAACTTTTCTTATCAGTTACCTAACTCCCCACAGGTGCTGGCAATCATACATTATCCATACCTCCCAGCATGCCCTTCTCCAGGAGGACACAATGCTCTGTTCCTGGGCTTCCCTGGTAATGTAGGATTGCCAGCACCTGTGGTGAAACTTTTCTTATCAGTTACCTAACTCCCCACAGGTGCTGGCAATCCTACATTATCCATACCTCTCAGCATGCCCCTCTCCAGGAGGACACAATGCTCTGTTCCTGGGCTTCCCTGGTAATGTATGATTGCCAGCACCTGTGGCGACACCTTATCAGTTACCTAACTCCCCACAGGTGCTGGCAATCATACATTATCCATACCTCCCAGCATGCCCCTCTCCAGGAGGACACAATGTTCTGTTCCTGGACTTCCCTGGTAATGTATGATTGCCAGCACCTGTGGTGACACCTTATCAGTTACCTGGCTCCCCACAGGTGCTGGCAATCATACATTATCCATACCTCCCAGCATGCCCCTCTCCAGGAGGACACAATGCTCTGTTCCTGGGCTTCCCTGGTAATGTATGATTGCCATCACCTGTGGTGACACCTTTCTTATCAGTTACCTAGCTCCCCACAGGTGCTGGCAATCATACATTATCCATACCTCCCAGCATGCCCCTCTCCAGGAGGACACAATGCTCTGCTCCTGGACTTCTCTGGTAATGTATGATTGCCAGCACCCGTGGTGACACCTTTCTTATCAGTTACCTAGCTCCCCACAGGTGCTGGCAATCATACATTATCCATACCTCCCAGCATGCCCCTCTCCAGGAGGACACAATGCTCTGTTCCTGGGCTTCCCTGGTAATGTATGATTGCCAGCACCTGTGTTGAACAGGGTAATTGACAGGACAGGTGTCACCACAGGTGCTGGCAATCCCGGAACAGAGCATTGTGTTCTAACTGAAGGAGAGGGGCAGGTAAGGTGCCCATACACGTACCAATTACCCGGTACTTTTTGTGCTAAAATAGCATCGTTGTGCATATGTTGTGCATGGGATGCGATGCTATTTTAGCACAAAAAGTACGTGTATGGTCACCTATAGGCATGTATGGCTATATAAGAACCTGAAAATCTATAAATAATTAGACATATCTGCAACTTGCTGGTCTGTAAAATTGTGGAGTGCAGGTGATGTGATTCATGGTCCAGACTCCAGGTGGTGTGACGCCATGGGAAGCAGAAACATGGTGCATTTTGTAGCTTAGGCTAGATCAGGATTGATGTCAGTAGTGCAGGAAGTGGTGTGCGAGGTTGTGGTGCAATGATAAGGTACAGGTGTGTGTCATACTCACCTGCATTAGCATACCTTTATACCTGGAAACTCATTGAGGTTCAATCTGAGACATCCTGAGAACATGTGCTGTTCCAGAGGCTGGGATTCACCTACTGGATTTGCATAGACTTCAGCTGACTCAATAAACCTATATATATTGCATATAGTATACTGTAGGGCCTGATGCACACAAAATGCTGCCAGAGGCATCTCCGTGCCGAGGTATAAGCTGGAGGGTGCTGTCATCGCATCCTGGAGATCTGCAGAACATTACTCCAGGGCCTACATTACATTATCGGGGCAGAGGAGTTTCCTGACAATGGGAGAACTCAGCGTAGTGACCTCTGACCCTCAACTTTCTAAAACTTTCCTGAAAGGCGGCCAAATGGTGCTGGGCCCAGGCGGATCATTTCACCCTTTGTGTTTGCATTGTGTTTAAGTGACCGGCTCGTGCTGGAATACTGGCGTCTCGAAGGACCGCGAGGTCATCCAGTAAATGTGAGGAACGCCAGAAAATATGTGAGAGAAATTAAAAGAAAAATAATAATTGGGAGATGAAGACTGTAATGTGACATACTGCAGTACACGAGTCTTCCCGCGGACGCCCAGCTTCTATAATATATATATATATATATATATATATATATATACACATACACATGGAGAGAGATAAAGTACTAGTAACTGTCATGTTGCAGGCTGTGTTTGAAAACTGTCAGTTAGGAGCTGATTGGCTGGTCATTTTTCACTCTCCACTTTATCTCTCCCCTAGGCTTACTACATACTGTAGGCCCATAAGTCTTTGCATATTTTGCTGCCGGGAAATGGCGGACAATGTTCGGCTTAGATAAAATGAAGGTTAAGCCAGTAAGCTGAGGTAATTATTCTATGTGGCCATTAAGTGGCTGGAATTACAGATGTTAGGGATGAAAGCGGGTTAGTGAGTACACCGGCGTCAGAAGGGCGCAGGCCGGATACCATCCTGGGGGATCTCAGTGCTGCTGTCCGCACTGTCACCGTGGTACGTACTGCGATACCGGGCAAGGAATTTGTCAGACACATCGCATGTTTTATGTTTGCCATTGTGTGGCTTAGTTGTGACAGAAACCATCGAGCTTCTCCGATGGTGCGTCCATATGTGACCGATGGTGCGTCCATAAGTGACCGATGGTGCGTCCATATGTCACCCATGGTGCGCAAGAGACAGGATCACAGGAGAAGCGATGATGCCCCTGTGCAGCTAGCTGCCATTGCGGTACTTGCATTGTCTCGCCGGTCTGTGGCATACGGGTACGCAGAAGCGAATAAATTTGCGTCCACCTCTGAATCAGCCTCTGACCCTTCCTCTGCCAGAGACCCTGCCATTAACTCTTCCCCTGCCAGATTCCCTCCAATTAATTATTCCACTGCTTTTAACCCTTCCCCAGCTAGAGACTCTGCCATTGTTAACCATTCCCTTGCCAGAGAGCCCTGCTATCATGCTTGCCTACTTTTGAAAACTAATGTCAAGGAAATTATATTTGGCAGGAGAATTTTGCAAAGCGTCCCCATTCAGGGGGTGTGTCATGCTCCACCCAAAGGGCGTGTCTAGTTCCATATAAGGAGAGATTGTGAAAAGATATTGTGAACGTGGCACCTAGCAGCGTGGGTGTGCACTGCTACATCTGAGAGGAATCTTGTAAAATGACTTATATCCAAATGTAGATGATCCCCAAAGCAGTTAGTAAGAGCTACTATACTTGGTAACGTGCTGGGAAATGGTGCTGATGATTCAATGTAAATGTATCTGTCTCTCATCCCTTTTCCCCCAAAAAATGTAACAGTGTAATGTGGGCTAGGTGAAATGAGGGAGATTGCTAGACTAATGAGGGAGAGAGGGAGATTGCTGCTATGTCAGTGAGTCTCCTGCAGAATGCAGGAGGGGAGGTAACTATGATGTAACAGTGTAATGTGGGCTAGGTGACATGGGGGAGATTGCTAGACTATTAAGGGAGAGAGGGAGATTGCTGAAATGTCAGGGAGTCTCCTGCAGAATGCAGGAGGGGAGGTAACTATGATGTAACAGTGTAATGTGGGCTAGGTGACGTGAGGGATATTGCTAGACTAATGAGGGAGAGAGGGAGATTGCTGCTATGTCAGTGAGTCTCCTGCAGAATGCAGGAGGGGAGGTAACTATGATGTAACAGTGTAATGTGGGCTAGGTGACATGAGGGAGATTGCTAGACTAATGAGAGAGAGAGGGAGATTGCAGCTATATCAGGGAGTCTCCTGCAGGATGCAGGAGGGGAGGTAACTATGATGTAACAGTGTAATGTGGGCTAGGTGACATGAGGGAGATTGCTAGACTAATGAGGGAGAGAGGGAGATTGCAGCTATATAAGGGAGTCTCCTGCAGGATGCAGGAGGGAAGGTAACTATGATGTAACAGTGTAATGGGGGCTAGGTAACGTGAGGGAGATTGCTAGACTAATGAGGGAGAGAGGGAGATTGCTGCTATATCAGGGAGTCTCCTGCAGGATGCAGGAGGGGAGGTAACTATGATGTAACAGTGTAATGTGGGCTAGGTGACATGAGGGAGATTGCTAGACTAATGAGGGAGAGAGGGAGATTGCTGCTATGTCAGAAAGTCTCCTGAAGGATGCAGGAGGGGAGGTAACTATGATGTAACAGTGTAATGTGGGCTAGGTGACATGAGGGAGATTGCTAGACTAATGAGGGAGAGAGGGAGATTGCTGCTATATCAGGAAGTCTCCTGCAGGATGCAGGAGGGGAGGTAACTATGATGTAACAGTGTAATGTGGGCTAGGTGACATGAGGGAGATTGCTAGACTAATGAGGGAGAGAGGGAGATTTCTGCTATATCAGGGAGTCTCCTGCAGAATGCAGGAGGGGGAGGTAACTATGATGTAACAGTGTAATGTGGGCTAGGTGACATGGGGGAGATTGCTAGACTAATGAGGGAGAGAGGGAGATTGCTGCTATATCAGGGAGTCTCCTGCAGAATGCAGGAGGGTAGGTAACTATGATGTAACAGTGTAATGTGGGCTAGGTGACATGGGGGAGATTGCTAGACTAATGAGGGAGAGAGGGAGATTTCTGCTATTTCAGGGAGTCTCCTGCAGAATGCAGGAGGGGAGGTAACTATGATGTAACAGTGTAATGTGTGCTAGGTGACATGGGGGAGATTGCTAGACTAATGAGGGAGAGAGGGAGATTGCAGCTATATCAGGGAGTCTCCTGCAGAATGCAGGAGGGGGAGGTAACTATGATGTAACAGTGTAATGTGGACTAGATGACATTAGGGAGATTGCTAGACTAATGAGGGAGAGAGGGAGATTGCTGCTATGTCAGGGAGTCTCCTGCAGAATGCAGGAGGGGAGATAACTATGATGTAACAGTGTAATGTGGGTTAGGTGACATAAGGGAGATTGCTAGACTAATGAGGGAGAGAGGGAGATTGCTGCTATGTGAGAGAGTCTCCTGCAGAATGCAGGAGGGGAGGTAACTATGATGTAACAGTGTAGCGTGGGCTAGGTGACATGAGGGAGATTGCTAGACTAATGAGGGAGAGGAGATTGCTGCTATGTCAGGGAGTCTCCTGCAGGATGCAGGAGGGGAGGTAACTATGATGTAACAGTGTAATGTGGGCTAGGAGACATGAGGGAGATTGCTAGACTAATGAGGGAGAGATTGAGATTGCTGCAATGTCAGGGAGTCTCCTGCAGGATGCAGGAGGGGAGGTAACTATTATGTACAGTGTAATGTGGGCTAGGTGACATGAGGTAGATTGCTAGACTAATGAGGGAGAGATGGAGATTGCTGCTATGTCAGGGAGTCTCCTGAAGGATGCAGGAGGGGAGGTAACTATGATGTACAGTGTAATGTGGGCTAGGTGACATGAGGGAGATTGCAAGACTAATAAGGGGGAGAGGGAGATTGCTGCTATGTCAGGGAGTCTCCTGCAGGATGCTGGAGTGGAGGTAACTATGATGTAACAGTGTAGTGTGCGCTAGGTGACATGAGGGAGATTGCTAGACTAATGAGGGAGAGAAGGAGATCGCTGCTATGTCAAGGAGTCTACTGCAGGATGCAGGAGGGTAGGTAACTATGATGTAACAGTGTAACGTGGGCTAGGTGACATGAGGGAGATTGCTAGACTAATGAGGGAGAGAAGGAGATCGCTGCTATGTCAGAGAGTCTCCTGCAGAATACAGGAGGGGAGGTAACTATGATGTAACAGTGTAATGTGGGCTAGGTGACATGAGGGAGATTGCTAGACTAATGAGGGAGAGAAGGAGATCGCTGCTATGTCAGGGAGTCTCCTGCAGGATGCAGGAGCGTAGGTAACTATGATGTAACAGTGTAATGTGGGCTAGGTGACATGAGGGAGATTGCTAGACTAATGAGGGAGAGAAGGAGATCGCTGCTATGTCAGAGAGTCTCCTGCAGGAGGGGAGGTAACTATGATGTAACAGTGTAATGTGGGCTAGGTGACATGAGGGAGATTGCTAGACAAATGAGGGAGAGAGGGAGATTGCTGCTTTGTCAGGGAGTCTCCTGCAGGATGCAGTAGGGGAGGTAACTATGGTGTAACAGTGTAATGTGGGCTAGGTGACATAAGGGAGATTGCTAGACTAATGAGGGAGAGAGGGAGATTGCTGCTATATCAGGGAGTCTCCTGCAGAATGCAGGAGGGGAGGTAACTATGATGTAACAGTGTAATGTGGGCTAGGTGACATGAGGGAGATTGCTAGACTAATGAGGGAGAGAGGGAGATTGCTGCTATGTCAGAGAGTCTCCTGCAGGATGCTGGAGGGTAGGTAACTATGATGTAACAGTGTAATGTGGGCTAGGTGACATGAGGGAGATTGCTAGACTAATGAGGAAGAGAGGGAGATTGCTGCTATGTCAGGAAGTCTCCTGCAGAATGCAGGAGGGGAGGTAACTATGATGTAACCGTGTAATGTGGGCTAGGTGACATGAGAGAGATTGCTAGACTAATGAGGGAGAGAGGGAGATTGCTGCTATGTCAGGGAGTCTCCTGCAGAATGCAGGAAGGGAGGTAACTATGATGTAACCGTGTAATGTGGGCTAGGTGACATGAGGGAGATTACTAGACTAATGAGGAAGAGAGGGAGATTGCTGCTATGTCAGGAAGTCTCCTGCAGAATGCAGGAGGGGAGGTAACTATGATGTAACCGTGTAATGTGGGCTAGGTGACATGAGAGAGATTGCTAGACTAATGAGGGAGAGAGGGAGATTGCTGCTATGTCAGGGAGTCTCCTGCAGAATGCAGGAGGGGAGGTAACTATGATGTAACCGTGTAATGTGGGCTAGGTGACATGAGGGAGATTACTAGACTAATGAGGGAGAAAGGGAGATTGCTTCTATGTCAGGGAGTCTCCTGCAGGATGCAGGAGGGGAGGTTACTATGATGTAACAGTGTAATGTGGGCTAGGTGACATGAGGGAGATTGCTAGACAAATGAGGGAGAGAGGGAGATTGCTGCTATATCAGGGAGTCTCCTGCAGAATGCAGGAGGGGAGGTAACTATGATGTAACAGTGTAATGTGGGCTAGGTGACATGAGGTAGATTGCTAGACTAATGAGGGAGAAAGGGAGATTGCTGCTATATCAGGGAGTCTCCTGCAGAATGCAGGAGGGGAGGTAACTATGATGTAACAGTGTAATGTGGGCTAGGTGACATGAGGGAGATTGCTAGACTAATGAGGGAGAGAGGGAGATTGCTGCTATGTCAGAGAGTCTCCTTTAGGATGCAGGAGGGGAGGTAACTATGATGTAACAGTGTAATGTGGACTAGGTGACATGAGGGAGATTGCTAGACTAATAAGGGAGAGTGGGAGAATGCTGCTATGTCAGGGAGTCTCGTGCAGAATGCAGGAGGGGAGGTAACTATGATGTAACAGTGTAATGTGGACTAGGTGACATGAGGGAGATTGCTAGACTAATAAGGGAGAGAGGGAGAATGCTGCTATGTCAGGGAGTCTCGTGCAGAATGCAGGAGGGGAGGTAACTATGATGTAACAGTGTAATGTGGGCTAGGTGACATGGGGAAGATTACTAGACAAATGAGGGAGAGAGGGAGATTGCTGCTATGTCAGGGAGTCTCCTGCAGGATGCAGTAGGGGAGGTAACTATGGTGTAACAGTGTAATGTGGGCTAGGTGACATAAGGGAGATTGCTAGACTAATGAGGGAGAGAGGGAGATTGCTGCTATATCAGGGAGTCTCCTGCAGAATGCAGGAGGGGAGGTAACTATGATGTAACAGTGTAATGTGGGCTAGGTGACATGAGGGAGATTGGTAGACTAATGAGGGAGAGAGGGAGATTGCTGCTATGTCAGGGAGTCGCCTGCTGAATGCAGGAGGGGAGGTAACTATGATGTAACAGTGTAATGTGGGCTAGGTGACATGAGGGAGATTGCTAGACTAATGAGGGAGAGAGGGAGATTGCTGCTATGTCAGAGAGTCTCCTGCAGGATGCAGGAGGGGAGGTAACTATGATGTAACAGTGTAATGTGGACTAGGTGACATGAGGGAGATTGCTAGACTAATAAGGGAGAGTGGGAGAATGCTGCTATGTCAGGGAGTCTCGTGCAGAATGCAGGAGGGGAGGTAACTATGATGTAACAGTGTAATGTGGACTAGGTGACATGAGGGAGATTGCTAGACTAATAAGGGAGAGAGGGAGAATGCTGCTATGTCAGGGAGTCTCGTGCAGGATGCAGGAGGGGAGGTAACTATGATGTAACAGTGTAGTGTGGGCTAGGTGACATGAGGGAGATTGCTAGACTAATGATGGAGAGAGGGAGATTGCTGCTATATCAGGGAGTCTCCTGCAGGATGCAGGAGGGTAGGTAACTATGATGTAACAGTGTAATGTGGGCTAGGTGACATGAGGGAGATTGCTAGACTAATGAGGGAGATTGCTGCTATGTCAGGGAGTCTCCTGCAGAATGTAGGAGTGGAGGTAACTATGATGTAACAGTGTAATGTGGACTAGGTGACATGAGGGAGATTGCTAGACTAATGATGGAGAGAGGGAGATTGCTGCTATATCAGGGAGTCTCCTGCAGGATGCAATCTGGGGCGCGGAACCCCGAAAAGGTTGGCATAGGCCAGTCACCCCAGGGCAGCCCACAAGTGAAAAACTAAGCTAAAGGTGCATTAATAAGAAAGTAGCAGGAGCTAGAGGTTAAAAAGTGAAGTGCTAGAAAGTATAATATATTAGTGGAAAATAAATAGTGCTAAATAAATGTTAGGGTGTGCCACCCCGAAAGCAACTCAGCCACACCAACCCGAGGGGAGCCGCGCCCCAAATCCATCCCCAAGACTAGCAAGTAATGTCAATTTTAGGTCTTACCTATATTGTGCCTCCAGTTTGCAGTCTGTGGCTACCAGGGACCAGCACTTCACTTTTTAACCTCTAGCTCAGGGGTGTCAAACTCAAATTCATCGGGGGCCGCATCAGCAGTTTGGTCACCCTCAAAGGGCCGGTTGTATCTGTAGGTCCCCCCGAATAATTATAATGCCATGACACCACAGGCTGCTCCCCCTGTATAATATAAAATGAAGGCCATGACACCACAGGCTGCTCCCCCTGTATAATAATAATGCCATGACACCACAGACTGCTCCCCCTGTATAATATAATAAAAGTAATGCCATGACACATAAATGATTATACAGGAGGAGCAGCCTGTGGTGTCATGGCATTATTATTATTATTATCCACGGGGACACCTCAGGAAACAGCAGATAAATATTTTTTTTTATTGTGAGTGTGATCCTCATCCTCACTTACGGTTTCTCCGTCTGTCCTGCAGCGGCTTCCAGTTTTTCTTCACTGCTTGCTGCGGCCACACTGTCCCCGACTCCCGGTCCAGCTTTCCTGCCTGCTCCTACTTCTCTACAGACGCATGGGCGGGCGGCGTCATCGTCATGACGTCCCCACCCAGTGTCTGTCACTGCCGGGCATCAGAGGGAACAGGCGGCCGGGCCCTCCTCCACGTAGCCGTGGAGGCCGGCGGCCATGTTTCTGTAGCCGCATACATATATATGTGCCTACAGGAACATGGCCACTGACAGTGGAGGAACAGGTAAGGTGGACGTGGACACAGCACTTCTGTTTTAGACACACTGCCCCTGCGTGCTATCTCCTCGCGCGGGCCACATGACGAGGTCTGGTGGGCTAGATTTGGCCCGCGGGCCTTGTGTTTGACACCCGTGCTCTAGCTTCTGCTACTTTCTTATCTTATCTTATCTAGTACCACCCCCTAGATTGGCCTATGCCTGAGTTTCTAATATATCGCTGGATTTGCTCTTTTGCGTGCAGGTTTTTTCTCTTGCTACAGTGAAGAATTAATGAGCAGGTGGATTCTTACAGTGAGGATTGATATTTCAGCCAAACACCCCCCCCCCCCCCCCCCCCCATTTTTTTTGTATATTTCAAGTGTTTCTCCGCCTCCCTGGGGTGTCAGCAGCTTCCTCAGATAGTAGGCTGTCAAATGGACACTATTTAATAAGATTTAAGAAACCGCCTAAACATCTACCTCACTAGAGGATGACATAGACTGTCCCTTTTTCAATTAAACCTATGAGATATATGAATTTCAAAATATAAAAATGATCTGAAATATATATATATATATATTTAATTTTTTTTTTTCATTTAAACTAAAAAGGTATGGTATGGTATGGTATATATTTAGATGTATATATTTATACCCAGAGTACAATCACAGGGGCCCTTATTCTGATCGGTGCGGCCCGATCAGAATATGCGGCCACGACCGTGCAGGCGAATCCCCGCCTTCCATATGGATCGCCACCTCCGTCCGTACGCGGATATGTGGCGATCCGCATGAAAGTGGACGGGGATAAGCCTCCTCCGTCTTGGGAGCAGCCCCTGCATTCGATGGTCGCCGAACATCGAATGCAGGGCCGCACGCTCCACTAGGTCCCGCCACCCAAGACCACACGGACACTTGTCCGTGTGAAATCATGTATGGGGGCGGGCAGCTGACATCCGGCGATGTCAGATGCCCGCCCCCTACACACGCGTCACGGCTTCATTACCATGCATACGCCCCGCGTTTGCCTGGGAACGCCCATGAAACGCGGGGCGTTTGCATAGGGTAATGAGGCTAAGTAGCCCCTCACGCCCCTCTACGCCCCCTGTGCGGCATGTAAAGAATACGTGCGTCGAAATCGCCTGCACATGCGCAGAGTGACCTCTGCACATGCGCAGACGATAACCATCGGCGGGACGTCCGCATGCGGAGAAATCCGCACCGATCAGAATAAGGCCCAGGGTATCAGCTCATTGATATTATAACTAGAAAAGGAAAAATACATAAACATATAGCTCCCTTTTTGTTGGAAATGAAGGGATAAAGCATAAACATATTTGTCAATTCAACACTAAATAGAAGTGATAGAGATTAGGGGAAGATTAGCTGCTAAATAATGGAGTGTATATAAACAATCTGGACATGTGAGTGGTTACATATACATATACATATATATACATACATATATACTCTCCCATATTTCTTTAGAAGACATAAGAACGTATTTATCCTGAGACTAAAAACAAATACTTTAAAAAAACCAATCAAGCAATCAAGGTAAAAAAAAAAAATGAGTCAAATGGCTCCAACCTGATATATAACATCCACGTTACATAATGGAAATATATATCTATAGAAAGAGGTAATGATGGTTCACAGATATTGCCTCGTTAAGGCCCTCAGGTGCAAGTGAACCAATTTTAAACATCCAAAAACTTCTTGGCGGCATCCCCCCTCATTGTGTTATGGGGGATATGTTGCAGGCCAATAATCTGGAGGCTAGAAGGATCGCTAGAGTGTGTGTGTGTCTATCTGGTTTAGAATATTGCAGCGGTGTTCCATGGAATGCCTTTTTTATCGGTCTTCTGCTACGTCCCACAAAGTTCAGGCCACATCCACATGTCAGTAGATAGACCATATATACGTGGTGTCACAGTTTGCAAATGAAGAAATCATATGTGCTTCTTCATTTGGCCCCAGGTTGATAGTGGTGGTGCGTCTTGGTGTGTGGGAGCACATCGTGCACCGTGCTTTGCCACATCTATAGAAGCCGGGCGGTTTAGTATTAAAACTCATCTCTTCAGGCAGCTTATCAAATTCCAGAACCAGTCATAGAACCTTGCGTTCTGGTGGAATCGATGCAATAAAGAATACAGTATCTATCCTTATGTATCAATGCCTATTTCCCTATAGATTGTAAGCTTGCGAGCAGGGCCCTCCTACATTTTGACTGTCTGTAAATACCCTGTTTGTTGTATCACTGGCCCTTATTCTGATCGGTGCGGATATTCCCGCTTGCGTACGGCCCGCCGATGTTTATCGTCTGCGCATGTGCAGAGGTCACTCTGCGCATGTGCAGGCGATTTCGCCGCATGGATTCTTTATACGCCGCACAGGGGGCGTAGAGGGGCGTGAGGGGCTACTTATCCTCATTACCCTATGCATACGCCCCGCGTTTCATGGGCGTTCCCATGCAAACGCGGGGCGTATGCATGGTAATGAGGCCGTGACGCGTGGGTATGGGGCAGGCATCTGACATCGCCGGATGTCAGCTGCCCGCCCCCATACAAGATTTCACACGGACAAGTGTCCGTGTGGTCTTGTGTTGCGGGACCTGGTGGAGCGTGCGGCCCTGCATTCGATGTTCGGCGACCATCGAATGCAGGGGCTGCTCCCACCATGGAGGAGGCGTATCCCCGTCCACATTCATGCGGACCGCCACATATCCGCATACGGACGGAGGTGGCGATCCGTATGGAAGGCGGGGATTCGCCAAGACGGACATCACCGCATATTTCTGATCGGGCCGCACCGATCAGAATAAGGGCCACTGTCTCCTTTGTAAAGCGCAACGGAATATGCTGCGCTATATAAGACACTGTTAATAAATAAGCCATATCCCAGTTTCTGTGGTTTTTTTTATCCGGTTTTAAGGGGCTAGGTGCCAAAATTGATCGGAGAGATTTATTCTTTCTGTAAATGATTGGGAGAACAGATGGAAGTAAGGGTTGTAAATAATATTTTGTCCTGTTTAAGAACTTCCTTTTGTACTATTTTTTTAATCTGGTGGTGGGCCTGATTGTATTTGCACACAAAAGCAAACTCTCTATCTAGGGATTCCTTTCTGAGTGGTTTGGGATGGGTCAGTAATAATGAGCCTTATTCTAGTTCACTCTTTCTGAGAAATTCCTTCTTAGATGGACAAAACCATGTGCACCGCAGGGGGGCAGATGTAAAATGTGCAGAGAGAATTAGATTTGGGTGAGTTATTTTGATTCTGTGCAGGGTAAATACTGGCTGCTGCTGGTGTGCTCTTGATCTTAGGAAGAAGTGACAAATTGGTGTGCTGAAGTTGAATCCCCTTCCCAAATAATAAAGAGATAGTCTATGTAACGGCCATAGAAGACCACATCCGCACCATAGTTGCTCCCCCACACATGGACGTCTTCAAATTCATCCATGTATAGGTTTGCGTAACTTGGCATGAACCTGGTCCCCATGGCCGTCCCCATCACCTGCAAGTAAAAAGTTTCTGAAAAAATGAAATAGTTGTGGGTCAATACCGGTATATAGCGCTGGCCGCCGTGTTATTACTAATACCCGTATATAGCGCTGGCCGCCGTGTTATTACTAATACCCGTATATAGCGCTGGCCGCCGTGTTATTACTAATACCCGTATATAGCGCTGGCCGCCGTGCTATTACTAATACCCGTATATAGCGCTGGCCGCCGTGCTATTACTAATACCCGTATATAGCGCTGGCCGCCGTGCTATTACTAATACCCGTATATAGCGCTGGCCGCCGTGCTATTACTAATACCCGTATATAGCGCTGGCCGCCGTGTTATTACTAATACCCGTATATAGCGCTGGCCGCCGTGCTATTACTAATACCCGTATTTAGCGCTGGCCGCCGTGCTATTACTAATACCCGTATTTAGCGCTGGCCGCCGTGTTATTACTAATACCTGTATATAGCGCTGGCCGCCGTGTTATTACTAATACCCGTATATAGCGCTGGCCGCCGTGCTATTACTAATACCCGTATTTAGCGCTGGCCGCCGTGCTATTACTAATACCCGTATATAGCGCTGGCCGCCGTGCTATTACTAATACCCGTATATAGCGCTGGCCGCTGTACTATTACTAATACCCGTATATAGCGCTGGCCGCTGTGCTATTACTAATACCCGTATATAGCGCTGGCCGCTGTGTTATTACTTACCCGTATATAGCGCTGGCCGCTGTGCTATTACTAATACCCGTATATAGCGCTGGCCTCTGTGATATTACTAATACCCGTATATAGCGCTGGCCGCTGTGCTATTACTAATACCCACGGTAACGCACCAGGTGACGCAGCAGATTCCGTTACAGCGTCTTATATAGCGCAGAAGATTCCGTTACAGCGTCTTATATAGCGCAGCAGATTCCGTTACAGCGTCTTATATAGCGCAGCAGATTCCGTTACAGCGTCTTATATAGCGCAGCAGATTCCGTTACAGCGTCTTATATAGCGCAGCAGATTCCGTTACAGCGTCTTATATAGCGCAGCAGATTCCGTTACAGCGTCTTATATAGTGCGGCAGATTCCGTTACAGCGTCTTATATAGCGCGGCAGATTCCATTACAGCGTCTTATATAGCGCGGCAGATTCCGTTACAGCGTCATTATATAGCGCGGCAGATTCCGTTACAGCGTCTTATATAGCGCGGCAGATTCCGTTACAATGTCTTATATAGCACGGCAGATTCCGTTACAGCGTCTTATATAGCGCGGCAGATTCCGTTACAGCGTCTTAAATAGCGCAGCAGATTCCGTTACAGCGTCTTATATACCGCAGCAGATTCCGTTATAGCTTCTTATATAGCGCAGCAGATTCCGTTACAGCGTCTTATATACCGCAGCAGATTCCGTTATAGCGTCTTATATACCACAGCAGATTCCGTTATAGCGTCTTATATAGTGCAGCAGATTCAGTTACAGCGTCTTATATAGCGCAAAGAAAAATACATGGTGCAGATGCACACTCCATATTATTAATCAATAATAGAGGCTCTTGGTATATTAATTGGCCAAGAAATATTTGCCCACCAACCAGCTTCACAGTGACCTCATTTCTGGTGGGTCCCTAATACTGTTTGAATCTGGGGCGCGGAACCCCGAAAAGGTTGGCATAGGCCAGTCACCCCAGGGCAGCACACAAGTGAAAAACTAAGCTATAGGTGTATTAATAAGAAAGTAGCAGAAGCTAGAGGTTAAAAAGTGAAGTGCTAGAAATTATAATATATTAGTGGAAAATAAATAGTGCTAAATAAATGTTAGGGTGTGCCACCCTGAAAGCAACTCAGCCACACCAACCCGTAATGTCAATTTTAGGTCTTACCTATATTGTGCCTCCAGTTTGCAGTCTGTGGCTACCAGGGACCAGCACTTCACTTTTTAACCTCTAGCTCAGGGGTGTCAAACTCAAATTCATCGGGGGCCGCATCAGCAGTTTGGTCACCCTCAAAGGGCCGGTTGTATCTGTAGGTCCCCCTGTATAATTATAATGCCATGACACCACAGGCTGCTCCCCCTGTATAATATAAAATGAATGCCATGACACCACAGGCTGCTCCCCCTGTATAATAATAATGCCATGACACCACAGACTGCTCCCCCTGTATAATATAATAAAAGTAATGCCATGACACATCAATTATTATACAGGAGGAGCAGCCTGTGGTGTCATGGCATTATTATTATTATTATTATTATTATACACGGGGACACCTCAGGAAACAGCAGATAAATATTTTTTTTTATTGTGAGTGTGATCCTCATCCTCACTTACGGTTTCTCTGTCTGTCCTGCGGCCAAAACATTAACCCCCTGACCGGTCAGCCTGGCCAGGGGCCCTGGGGGAGTGGGGACCCCCCCAATGAAGGGGTCCCTCCCCCCTCCAGGACTTACCTGACCAGGCTGAAGCCTGGTACTGTCCCCGATGCCCCTGGGCGGTGGGCATCGGGCTGATTATGGTGTAAAAAATAGATTAAACTATTGTTTTTTACTGTGGCACTACAAGTGCCAGCAAGCCTCCCCAGCAAGCTGGGACTTGGAGAACCACAAGTCCCAGCTTGCTGGGCATTAAAGGGCCCGCTGGCACTTGTAGTTCCACAGTTAAAAAATAGTACACAAAACACACTGACACACATTTAAAATAAAACTTGAATACATACAGAGCCCACACATACTAATACTTACCTATCTTCTTTCCGTAGGTAGCCCTGGTCCTGTGTCGTCTTCTGGTCCTGTGTCGTCTTCTGGATCCATGTCTACGTCCTTCTTCAAGTCGACGTCCCTGTCGGCGATGGCGTCCGGTGTCCGGATCCGACGAAATCCATGGAGGAAGCTTTGGAAGGAAACCATACTCACCTGTCCCAGCGCGACGTAGTCCAGGTAAGTGTCTTGGCAAAAAAACAAACCGACACCCCGAAACCAGACCGGACAGATGAGCCGCACGGTGTTTGTGTACATCGTGCGGCTCCGCCTCCCGAATGCTGCTATTGGCCGCCTTGCGGCATAGCGGCTCCTGATTGGCCGCTAGGCTGCAAGGCAGCCAATAGCGGCAATCGGGGAACCCCTATTTGTCAATTCCACACTAAATATAAGTGATAGAGATTAGGGGAAGATTAGCTGCTAAATAATGGTGTATATAAACAATCTGGACATGTGAGTGGTTACATATACTCTCCCATATTTCTTTACAAGACCTAAGAACGTATTTATCCTGAGGCTAAAAACAAATACTTTTAAAAAAAACAATCAAGCAATCAAGGTAAAAATAAAAAAAAAATGAGTCAAATGGCTCCAACCTGATATATAACATCCACGTTACATAATGGAAATATATATCTATAGAAAGAGGTAATGATGGTTCACAGATATTGCCTCCTTAAGGCCCTCAGGTGCAAGTGAACCAATTTTAAACATCCAAAAACTTCTTGGCGGCATCCCCCCTCATTGTGTTATGGGGGATATGTTCCAGGCCAATAATCTGGAGGCTAGAAGGATCGCTAGAGTGTGTTTTGGCACACTGTGTGTGTGTCTATCTGGTTTAGAATATTGCGGCTGTGTTCCATGGAATGCCTCTTTTATCGATCTTCTGCTACGTCCCACAAAGTTCAGGCCACATCCACATGTCAGTAGATAGACCATATATACGTGGTGTCACAGTTTGCAAATGAACAGATTATATGTGCTTCTTCATTTGGCCCCAGGTTGATAGTGGTGGTGCGTCTTGGTGTGTGGGAGCAAATCATGCACCGTGCTTTGCCACATCTATAGAAGCCGGGCGGTTTAGTATTAAAACTCATCTCTTCAGGCAGCTTATCAAATTCCAGAACCAGTCACAGAACCTTGCATTCTGGTGGAATCAATGCAATAAAGAATACAATCCTTATGTATCAATGCCTATTTCCCTATAGATTGTAAGCTTGCGAGCAGGGCCCTCCTACATTTTGACTGTCTGTAAATACCCTGTTTGTTGTATCACTGGCCCTTATTCTGATCGGTGCGGATATTCCCGCTTGCGTACGGCCCGCCGATGTTTATCGTCTGCGCATGTGCAGAGGTCACTCTGCGCATGTGCAGGCGATTTCGCCGCATGGATTCTTTATACGCCGCACAGGGGGCGTAGAGGGGCGTGAGGGGCTACTTATCCTCATTACCCTATGCATACGCCCCGCGTTTCATGGGCGTTCCCATGCAAACGCGGGGCGTATGCATGGTAATGAGGCCGTGACGCGTGGGTATGGGGCAGGCATCTGACATCGCCGGATGTCAGCTGCCCGCCCCCATACAAGATTTCACACGGACAAGTGTCCGTGTGGTCTTGTGTTGCGGGACCTGGTGGAGCGTGCGGCCCTGCATTCGATGTTCGGCGACCATCGAATGCAGGGGCTGCTCCCACCATGGAGGAGGCGTATCCCCGTCCACATTCATGCGGACCGCCACATATCCGCATACGGACGGAGGTGGCGATCCGTATGGAAGGCGGGGATTCGCCAAGACGGACATCACCGCATATTTCTGATCGGGCCGCACCGATCAGAATAAGGGCCACTGTCTCCTTTGTAAAGCGCAACGGAATATGCTGCGCTATATAAGACACTGTTAATAAATAAGCCATATCCCAGTTTCTGTTTTTTTTTTTATCTGGTTTTAAGGGGCTAGGTGCCAAAATTGATCGGAGAGATTTATTCTTTCTGTAAATGATTGGGAGAACAGATGGAAGTAAGGGTTGTAAATAATATTTTGTCCTGTTTAAGAACTTCCTTTTGTACTATTTTTTTAATCTGGTGGTGGGCCTGATTGTATTTGCACACAAAAGCAAACTCTCTATCTAGGGATTCCTTTCTGAGTGTTTTGGGATGGGTCAGTAATAATGAGCCTTATTCTAGTTCACTCTTTCTGAGAAATTCCTTCTTAGATGGACAAAACCATGTGCACAGCAGGGGGGGGGCAGATGTAAAATGTGCACAGAGAATTAGATTTGGGTGAGTTATTTTATTCTGTGCAGGGTAAATACTGGCTGCTGCTGGTGTGCTCTTGATCTTAGGAAGAAGTGACAAATTGGTGTGCTGAAGTAGAATCCCTTTCCCAAATAATAAAGAGATTGTCTATGTAACGGCCATAGAAGACCACGTCCGCGCCATAGTTGCTCCCCCACACATGGACGTCTTCAAATTCATCCATGTATAGGTTTGCGTAACTTGGCATGAACCTGGTCCCCATGGCCGTCCCCATCACCTGCAAGTAAAAAGTGTCTGAAATAGTTGTGGGTCAAAATAAAGGAGATAACTAATAAAATAAATTCCTCTTGTCCCTGGGTATAAGTACCGTCCGTTTGATCAAACATTAAAGACAAGTGTGTAAGACTCTGCTATTGTAAAGCGCAACGGAATATGCTGTGCTATATAAGAATCTGTTAATAAATAAATAAATAAGACCCTCTTTGTGGGGTATATTTGTGTATAAGGATTTTACATCCAATGTGAGGAAAGCATAGGTGTTTTTCCAAGGTATGTTTTGAATTGTAGTCAAAAAGTGTTTAGTGTCTTTAACCCCTTCAGTGGCAGTCCCGGAAATTTTCCGGGCATGCCACAAATCTACAGGTGTGCGCCAGTGGTGCCTGCAGGTATGCATCACCTTAGCAGCGACCCCCACTAGGCCGCTCCCTCCCCACCTCCACTGTTGTGCCTATCCCCTCACCTTCGCTCCGGCGATCGTACGCCAGTTTGGGAGAGATGGCGGCAGGCTCAGAATGTTCGGCACAACTCGGGGGACTCGGGATCGCTCGGGTGTTCAGGCGTCCGAGTCTTCCCGAGTCTGCCACCGGCTAGTGTGCTGCCATGATTGGCAGCGGCCGCAGCGGCAGGGGAGCTGGGGGGAGTCACAGGAGGGGAGGGGAGCCCTGGGACTAATTTAACCCATCAGTGGACGGTTTTTCTGGGACAGGAAAAACCTGTCCTATTCAGGTACTCCTGCCCCAGAAAAACCCACCGCTGAAGGGGTTAATGTGTGATTTGAGCCCAGGGACAAGAGGCTGTAAAAAATAATCTACAAACTGTGAAAGATTAGAGGTAATTGAATTAATTCCTGAAATGATAGGTCGTCCTGGTGGTGAGGTGAGGGAATTGTGCACTTTAGGGAGGTGATTAAAGATGGGAATTGTGGGGTGTGTGTTAAACAAGAAGTGCCAGACTTCATTGGCTATACCTCCATCTGTGAGGGCTATATCCAACAGTTTTTTCAACTCATTTAGGTATGTAATTGTAGGGTCATGATCTATAACTTTGTAAAAGGAGGTGTCTGAATCAAACAGTTTGATAATTGTTTGGTGGCTTTCTTGACGCAATCAGTACGGTCAAGTATTACCAGACCACATCCTTTATCAGCCTCCTTAAAAATGAAGGCAGTGTCAGAAGTAAGGCATTTCAATGCTTGTCTTTCTGAATTAGTTTTCATTGTTTTTTTATTGTTGAATTCTTGTATACATAGGGTTCTGAAATCATCCGGAGTCACCCTATAGAAAGTTTCAATAGGACCATTTTTGGCCATAATCGGAAAAAAAATCGGATTTGTTTTTTAATCTTTTCTGGTCTGTGTCTTGCAAAACTTTTTGGACGTGATCTGGGGATAGGGTATTGTTATCATCCCAAAGCTCCAGTAGGGTAGCCAGGGTTGAATCATCTGCCAAATCAAGCACTATTGGAAAGGCCTCCACTCATTTTTGCTTAATGCTTTTATTGGCAAAATAGCGTTTTCTGCAAAGGGTTCTGATGAACCTATTGAGGTCCACATATAGGGGGACATTTACCAAAATTCGTAGGGAGAAATACACCTTTTTTTTACGAATTTGTATTTTTGGGATTTACAATCCCGAAAATACAACAATTCGTATTCCTAAAGATGGAACATTCGTATTTGTATTTACAAATACGAATGTCCTACACCATCGATAGAATACGACAGAAATCACCATTCAAAAGAATAGTGATTCCTGATTTACTAAGCAGCCGTATGGATAATACGGCTGCTAAGTGGTGTGAAACACCCACGCAAATACGACAGGAAAATACACCCTGCTTTCCCTGTCGTATTTGCTTTAAGCCTGCACGGATCAGTCAGATCCGTGCAGGCTGCAGTGTAAAAAAATAGAAAAATTAAATAAATAAATAAAAAAAACGGCGTGGGGTCCCCCCCACAGCTATAACCAGCACCAGGCTGAAGGAGCCGGGGCCGGTAATTAAAAATCAGGGAAGCCGACAAATAGGGGTTCCCCGATTTTTAACAATCAGCCCCAGGCTCCATGTCCGGGGCTGGTTCCCAAAATACGGGGGACAAAATGACTAGGGGTCCCCCGTATTTTAAGAACCAGTCCCAGGCACAACCAGCCAGCAGGGTAATGTCACAGCCGGGGGACACTTATGATATAAGGTCCCGCGGCCAAAACATTAACCCCCTGACCGGTCAGCCTGGCCAGGGGCCCTGGGGGAGTGGGGACCCCCCCAATGAAGGGGTCCCCCCCCTCCAGGACTTACCTGACCAGGCTGAAGCCTGGTACTGTCCCCGATGCCCCTGGGCGGTGGGCATCGGGCTGATTATGGTGTAAAAAATAGATTAAACTATTGTTTTTTACTGTGGTACTACAAGTGCCAGCAAGTCTCCCCAGCAAGCTGGGACTTGGAGAACCACAAGTCCCAGCCTGCTGGGCATTAAAGGGCCCGCTGGCACTTGTAGTTCCACAGTTAAAAAATAGTACACAAAACACACTGACACACATTTAAAATAAAACTTTAATACATACAAAGCCCACACATACTAATACTTACCTATCTTCTTTCCGTAGGTAGCCCTGGTCCTGTGTCGTCTTCTGGTCCTGTGTCGTCTTCTGGATCCATGTCTACGTCCTTCTTCAAGTTGACGTCCCTGTCGGCGATGGCGTCCGGATCCGACGAAATCCATGGAGGAAGCTGTGGAAGGAAACCATACTCACCTGTCCCAGCGCGACGTAGTCCAGGTAAGTGTCTTGGCAAAAAAACAAACCGACACCCCGAAACCAGACCGGACTGATGAGCCGCACGGTGTTTGTGTACATCGTGCGGCTCCGCCTCCCGAATGCTGCTATTGGCCGCCTTGCAAGGCAGCCAATAGCGGCAATCGGGGAACCCCTATTTGTCGGGTTCCCTGATTTTTAATTACCGGCCCCGGCTCCTTCAGCCTGGTGCTGGTTATAGCTGTGGGGGGGACCCCACGCCGTTTTTTTTTTAAATTTATTTATTTTTCTCTTTTTTTTTTTTACACCTTGCAGCCTGCATGGATCTGACTGATATGATGGATCTGACTGATATGACGGATCTGACTGATATGATGGATCTGACTGATCCGTTTAGACTGCCTGTACAAATTCGTATTAGCAGCCGTATATATGTGCCGCTAATACGAATGGTTACACCATCGGAGGGTTACAAAGCAGTCGTATCTGACTGCTTTGTAAATCCCCCTCCGGAACACGACTTTGCATACGACTAAAACAGTCGTATGCAGCCGTAGGGGAAATACTAATACGAAAAACTAGGTTTTTCATATTGGTAAATTTCCCCCATAATTCCAACATGTTTGGTCCAGTGGTGGATGAGAATTTGAGACCTGAGAGTAGTGACAGGTTGAAGACACTTGGTTTGTCCTTCAAATCAGTTATTAGTTTTGTTTTTGTTTAAAAGTTGTTTCTGTTTCTTTTTGTGATCGTACATCCCCTATACTTTGATCTCTCTGCCTTTTTGGTGTTTTTCGATAGGAAGGTACTTGTTTTGTTTCCCAATGGTCTGGTTTTGGGCGTTCCCCCTGAAAATCCTGTTTATCTGGGTTCCCCCTGTAATGTCTCTCCTCTTGTCTGTCTTTGGGTCTAGCTCCCATCTCTCTGTGTGAGAAGAACGGCGGTCTCAGTCCTGTTATTCCCATATAACATATATATAAATGTTAGTGCTGAATCACAACATCGGGCCCCCGCTTCTGCATGTCAGACCGGTACATGCTGATTGTGTTACTCTGGCAGCTCTTCATTGACACTGGCAGCTCTCCCCTGCTCACCCTGTTAGACTGGCAGCCCTCCCCTGCAACCCTGGCAGCTCTCCCCAGCTCACCCTGTTAGACTGGCAGCCCTCCCCTGCAGCCCTCCCCTGCAACCCTGGCAGCTCTCCCCAGCTCACCCTGTTAGACTGGCAGCTCTCCCCTGCTCACCCTGATAGACTGGCAGCTCTCCCCTGCGACTCTGGCAGCTAACCCCTGCGACTCACCCTGTTGGACTGACAACTCTCCCCTGCAACTCTGGCAGCTCTCCCCTGTCAGCTTTCCCCTGCGACTCTGGCAGCTCTCCCCTGCGACTCTGGCAGCTCTCCCCTGCAGCTCACCCTGTTGGACAGGCAGCTCTCCCCTGCGACTCTGGCTGCTCTCCCCTGCGACTCTGGCAGCTCTCCCCTGTGACTCTGGCAGCTCTCCCCAGCTCCCCCTGTTAAACTTGCAGCTCACCCTGTTAGACTGGCAGCTCACCCGGTTAGACTGGCAGCTCACCCTGCAACTCTGGCAGCTCTCCCCTGCTCACTCGGTTAGACTGGCAGCTCTCCCCTGTGACTCTGGCAGCTCTCCCCAGCTCCCACTGTTAGACTGGCAGCTCACCCTGTTAGTCTGGCAGCTCATCCTGAGACTCTGGCAGCTCACCCTGTTAGACTGGCAGGTCATCCTGTTAGTCTGGCAGCTCACCCTGTTAGACTGGCAGCTCACCCTGCAACTCTGGCAGCTCACTCTGTTTGACTGGCAGCTCCTGGTTGCACTGAGCCCCACTGTAATGGCAGTGACCCCTCTGACAGGTGCTGGGCTCAGTAACATAACCTCTTACATTGGCTGTTCTGCCTGCCAATGGTTCTCCCATCACCGGCCAGCGCCCCTCAGTAGGTGAGCCCTGGTGCCAGGTGTGACAGGTATTAGAGGCTGCCAGATGGGGATGTATAATAATAATAATATGTATTTCCAATGAGTCCTGCGACAATGAGTAGGCAACATGTGTAGAACTACACATCCCAGCATGCCCCGCCTCACATATGCTGATAGATATTACAGGGCATGCTGGGACGTGTAGTTCCACAGCAGCTGGAGAACCCCTGTAATAGACCATATTATTAGCTCTAGTGAGTAGGGGACCTGTGATTGGTGTCTGAACCATGTTCTACATCCCACTGACACAACCTCTAGGACAGCAGAGGAGGCTGAGTCCTCTAGGACAGTATATATCAGGAGGACACACGCAGAGAACACCCAGGGAAGAGGAGGGGGGGAAAGTCATTAAAAAGCCCTCAGTTTATAATAATTACCCTAATTACCCCAATGTAAACATGTCGGGTTCCATTTCCTGAGTATGGATCAGTCCCCCCCTCCCTCCCACTTCCAAGACAGGGAGACAGCTTTACACAAACTCCACTAATTACCCCCTGGCCTTAAATAAACTCCGTTCCCTACTTCCAGATGGGGACCATGTTGTCAGCTGGATCCCACTGTCCCCCGAGTATAGAGCTTCATGTCTCACGCCGTGGCTGTGCCACGTATTATAATGTACCCATTCAGCACCTGCAGCACTGTGGCCCTTATTCGGATTGAGTCGGACAGGTACACATTCGTTCGGATTGCGTAATGCGCATGTGCAACGGCGGCACTCCGCACTCGGACGGATCGCTACACACAAAAACTGTCCACCCACTCGGACAAATATGGGCGTAATGTGGGCGCATCTATGGGCGCGGTTTTAAAGTGGGCGTAAACTGGATGTAAATCGGGGCGTCAACATGGGTGTGGACGAAAAGTGCTAGGCGTTCCCTCGGACCGCACACCGAGCGGTCGCTACTCAACACACCCAAAAACTGCGGTTCAAACAAGTAGCTTCCAGGTCTCGGAGGGCACTAGTTCGGTGGGGCAATCAGTACGCACCGCCCCAAAATTACTCTCACCTGAACACAATACTAACCCGCTCCTCTGCTCAATTTACTGTAAGTTCCCCATGCATTTACCCATTCAGTCATTGCAGGCCGCACATGGAGGCCAAACATAAACACAGGTATAGGATTGAAACGGCCACATTCTAAGGAATACACTGTAATGTTGTAAGGGTTCATGTAAAGTGCAATTTGGGTGTACAAGCATTCAATTCAATGTAGATAAAAGTAATAGAGACCATAGAGTTTGCCTAATTGTTTAATGGGTTTGAAGCATGAGTTCCTTGCGGATTTGTGCTCTGAAAAAACCCAACAGAGGGCGTTCGGTCGGCTGTGCGGCAGCTCGGACGGTGAGAGACCGCGCAAACTTGTTGAGTTCCGTCCGCACACGATAGTGACCGATGCCACTGCTTCTTATGTGGTAGTCCGTCCGAACGGATGCGGTGGCCTTGCAGGCGTGTCTTCGCTCACGTATGGATGTGCGGGTCCGAACAAACGCACATCCCAACGAGTGAACTAGAATAAGGGCCCGTGTGTGCCCCGCTGCTAACTGTATCATACTAACACCCCTGACTGGTATCGTCATACCTACACCCCACCTGGTATCATATGAACACCCCTGCCAGGTATCATAGCAACACCCCTGCCTGGTATCATAGCAACACCCCTGCCTGGTATCATAGCAACACCCTGCCTGGTATCATATCAACACCCTGCCTGGTATCATACCAACACCCCTGCCTGGTATCATAGCAACACTCCACCTGGTATCATTACAACACCCCGCATGGCATACCTACACCCCACCTGGTATCATACCAACACCCCCGCCTGGTATCATATGAACACCCCTGCCTGGTATCATACCAACACCCCCGCCTGGTATCATACCTACACCCCACCTGGTATCATACCAACACCCCCGCCTGGTATCATATGAACACCCCTGCCTGGTATCATACCAACACCCCCGCCTGGTATCATACCAACACCCCCGCCTGGTATCATATGAACACCCCTGCCTGGTATCATACCAACACCCCTGATTGGTATCATCATACCTACACCCCACCGGGTATCATACCAACACCCTGCCTGGTATCATACCAACACCCTGCCTGGTATCATACCAACACCCTGCCTGGTATCATACTAACACCCTGCCTTGTATCATACTAACACCCCTGACTGGTATCATCATACCCACACCCCACCTGGTATCATACGAACACCCCTGACTGGTATCATCATACCCACACCCCACCTGGTATCATATGAACACCCCTGCCTGGTATCATATGAACACCCCTGCCTGGTATCATATGAACACCCCTGCCTGGTATCATATTAACACCCCTGACTGGTATCATACCAACACCCTGCCTGGTATCATAGCAACACCCCTGACTGGTATCATACCCATACCTCTGACTGGTATCATAGCAACACCCCTGCCTGGTATCATACCAACACCCCTGCCTGGTATCATACCAACACCCCCGCCTGGTATCATATGAACACCCCCGCCTGGTATCATACCAACACCCCGCCTGGTATCATACCAACACCCCTGCCTGGTATCATACCAACACCCTGCCTGGTATCATACGAACACCCTGCCTGGTATCATACCAACACCCTACCTGGTATCATACGAACACCCCTGCCTGGTATCATACTAACACCCCTGCCTGGTATCATACGAACACCCCTGCCTGGTATCATATGAACACCCTTGCCTGGTATCATACCAACACCCCTGCCTGGTATCATACCAACACCCCCGCCTGGTATCATATGAACACCCTTGCCTGGTATCATACCAACACCCCTGCCTGGTATCATACCAACACCCCTGCCTGGTATCATACGAACACCCCTGCCTGGTATCATACCAACACCCCTGCCTGGTATCATACCAACACCCCCGCCTGGTATCATATGAACACCCCTGCCTGGTATCATACCAACACCCATGATTGGTATCATCATACCTACACCCCACCGGGTATCATACCAACACCCTGCCTGGTATCATACCAACACCCTGCCTGGTATCATACCAACACCCTGCCTGGTATCATACTAACACCCTGCCTTGTATCATACTAACACCCCTGACTGGTATCATCATACCCACACCCCACCTGGTATCATACGAACACCCCTGACTGGTATCATCATACCCACACCCCACCTGGTATCATATGAACACCCCTGCCTGGTATCATACCAACACCCCCGCCTGGTATCATATGAACACCCCTGCCTGGTATCATACCAACACCCCCGCCTGGTATCATACCAACACCCCCGCCTGGTATCATACCAACACCCCTGCCTGGTATCATACGAACACCCTGCCTGGTATCATACCAACACCCCACCTGGTATCATACGAACACCCCTGCCTGGTATCATACCAACACCCCCGCCTGGTATCATATGAACACCCTTGCCTGGTATCATACCAACACCCCTGCCTGGTATCATACCAACACCCCTGCCTGGTATCATACCAACACCCCCGCCTGGTATCATACCAACACCCCCGCCTGGTATCATACCAACACCCCCGCCTGGTATCATACCAACACCCCCGCCTGGTATCATACCAACACCCCCTGCCTGGTATCATACCAACACCCCCGCCTGGTATCATACCAACACCCCACCTGGTATCATACCAACACCCCACCTGGTATCATTATACCAACACCAGTGTTCCCTCTAAGCTGTGCGCACGTGCGCGTGCACACAACTCGACGAGCGTGCGCACAGACATTACAACAGAGCGCACAAAGCAGCAGTGGTCCTTTTTTGCAGTTGTGGACTAAATTATTGTGTGTTTCACCCATTAACTACATTATGTGCTGTGTTTTGAATGTTTAAATGTTTAATATCATTTTGAAGTAAAGTTAACACAAATGCTGAACGTATATATAAGAGACGCACAAAAAATTTAATTTCCTTCCAAAGTTGCACAGCCAACATCTTTTAACGCACACAGCCTTCGTAAAATTAGAGGGAACATTGACCAACACCCCTGCCTGGTATCATACCAACACCCTGCCTGGTATCATACCAACACCCCTGCCTGGTATCAATCATACCAACACCCCGCCTTGTATCATACCAACACCAGGCATGGTATCATACCAACACCCCCGCCTGGTATCATAGCAACACCCCTGCCTGGTATCATAGCAACACCCCTGCCTGGTATCATACCAACACCCCTGCCTGGTATCATACCAACACCCCCGCCTGGTATCATAGCAACACCTCTGCATGGTATCATACCAATACCCCCGCCTGGTATCATAGCAACACCCCTGCCTGGTATCATAGCAACACCACTGCCTGTATACCCTCCAACATGACCCATTCCATTAGGTACAAAATGCTCTGTTCATGGACTTCCGTGCCAGTGGCAGTTGCAGATGTGAGCCTTGCCTGGTATCATAGCAACACCCTTGCCTGGTATCATAGCACCACCCTTGCCTGGTATCATAGCACCACCCTTGCCTGGTATCATAGCACCACCCTTGCCTGGTATCATAGCACCACCCTTGCCTGGTATCATAGCAACACCCCTGCCTGGTATCATACTAACACCCCGCCTGGTATCATACTACTTACACCCCGCCTGGTATCATACTACTTACACCCCGCCTGGTATCAAACTACTTACACCCTGCCTGGTATCATACTAACACCCCGCCTGGTATCATACTACTTACACCCCGCCTGGTATCATACTACTTACACCCCGCCTGGTATCATACTACTTACACCCTGCCTGGTATCATACTAACACCCAGCCAGTGGCGTAACTACTGCAAGGCAGCCCCAGCAGCCGCTTGGGGGAGCAAGCAGCAGTGGAGTCTGTGTGGGCGCCGGCACCTGCTCGACGCACCGACATGCTGCTGCCTGCCGCTGGCGGGAGCAAAATTTATAGTTACGCCACTTCTGCCTGGTATCATACTACTAACACCCCTGGTAATATACTAACACCTGCTTTGCTACTACCCCCCCCCCCCCCTTGGTATTAGACAACAACAGAGCCTGGTACAATGCCTGGTCCCATCACCTCCTTGTCTACCTCCTTCCATAACCTCCTCTGTACATAACCTGGACCTCCCACTGAGTCACAACTAAGAGGGTAATTCAGACCTGATCCATGCTGAGGGAATGTGCAGCAGCCAGCGATCGGGGAGACGCCGTGGCGCTAGAGTTAAATCCCATCTTGTGAAGTAACATGCTCGCTGTGCGAATAGGTGTGTACGCCAGCAACAACTGCGCACCTGAGCAAACATGTCCACAATCCCTCTAACAGGCGCACCATACAATGATATTTACATTGGGCACCAGTTATTGCAAGCTGGGGGTTGCCAGGGACTTACTCAGTGCTGCAATGAATACAGGTGAATCCGGCCTGGACGTCACACACCCTCCACTAGAATGTGTGGGCACACCTAGCGTTTCCCCAGACACTCCCAACGTTTCCTCCCGGACACTCCCCGCGTTTCCTCCCGGACACTCCCCGCGTTTCCCCGGACACTCCCCGCGTTTCCTCCCGGACACTCCCATCGTTTCCTCCCGGACACTCCCAGCGTTTCCTCCCGGACACTCCCAGCGTTTCCTCCCGGACACTCCCCGCGTTTCCTCCCGGACACTCCCAGCGTTTCCTCCCGGACACTCCCAGCGTTTCCTCCCGGACACTCCCAGCGTTTCCTCCCGGACACTCCCAGCGTTTCCTCCCGGACACTCCCAGCGTTTCCTCCCGGACACTTCCAGCGTTTCCCCGGACAATCCCAGCGTTTTCTCCCGGACAATCCCAGCGTTTCCTCCCGGACACTCCCAGCGTTTCCTCCCGGACACTCCCAGCGTTTCCCTGGACAATCCCAGCGGCAGCGGCACCTGTTCCATTCCTAACCATGCAAAGAGAGGAGCAACAACGGCACCTGTTATGTTCCCATGCACAGACTGTGTCGCTACGGGCAACCAAAGAGACCAATAAAACTGCATTTCCCACAAGTGGCTCGGTTGGGAATAACGTGACACTACGTAGGGCCAATCTTACTGCTGCAATGTAGAGTGATACTGTGCACAGAGACGTCTCTATGGGTTAGCACCTAGCAGGGGGCATCTGAGGCCTGGCCAGGAAGATACTCCCTGTAATTAATGCTCTTCCTGTTGCTAGGATTAGGGCTTTGAGGACCATCTGAAACTAATAGGATTGTTTTGCTGTCCCGGTTCCCCATAGTGGGGGTGGGAAAAGTCTGCAATAAAACTGCGAGCGCATTATGTGTCCATGTTCCCGATAGTGATACGTCGTCATGAACATAAACCGTCATTATATTACTATGAAAGTACGGATGCTGTGTCGATGATTTTGCATTTGAGCGATTATCAGTAAATAATGCGCCATGCGCCAATATCTAACAGTGATGCTGCTGGCAACGCTGGACATCTCTGTACGCAGTTACTGGGCCTGTGCGATGGCTCCGCTGGGCATCTCTGTAAGAAGTTACTGGGCCTGTGAGATGGCTCGGCTGGGCGTCTCTGTACGCAGTTGCTGGGCCTCAGTGATGGCTCTGCTGGGCGTCTCTGTACGCAGTTACTGGGCCTGTGCGATGGCTCCGCTGGGCGTCTCTGTACGCAGTTGCTGGGCCTCAGTGATGGCTCCGCTGGGCGTCTCTGTACGCAGTTACTGGGCCTGTGCGATGGCTCCGCTGGGCGTCTCTGTACGCAGTTGCTGTGCCTGAGTGATGGCTCTGCTGGTCATCTCTACGCAGTTACTGGGCCTGTGCGATGGCTCCGCTGGGCGTCTCTGTACGCAGTTGCTGGGCCTGTGTGATGGCTCCGCTAGGCGTCTCTGTACGCAGTTGCTGGGCCTCAGTGATGGCTCCGCTGGGCGTCTCTGTACGCAGTTACTGGGCCTGTGCGATGGCTCCGCTGGGCGTCTCTGTACGCAGTTGCTGGGCCTGTGCAATGGCTCCGCTGGGCGTCTCTGTACGCAGTTGCTGTGCCTGTGTGATGGCTCTGCTGGGCGTCTCTGTGCGCAGTTGCTGGGCCTGTGCGATGGCTTCGCTAGGCGTCTCTGTAGGCAGTTGCTGTGCATGTGCGATGGCTCCGCTGGGCATCTCTGTACGCAGTTGCTGTGCCTGTGCGATGGCTCCGCTGGGCATCTCTGTAAGAAGTTACTGGGCCTGTGAGATGGCTCGGCTGGGCGTCTCTGTACGCAGTTGCTGTGCCTGTGCGATGGCTCTGCTGGGCGTCTCTGTACGCAGTTACTGGGCCTGTGCGATGGCTCCGCTGGGCGTCTCTGTACGCAGTTGCTGGGCCTCAGTGATGGCTCCGCTGGGCGTCTCTGTACGCAGTTACTGGGCCTGTGCGATGGCTCCGCTGGGCGTCTCTGTACGCAGTTACTGGGCCTGTGCGATGGCTCCGCTGGGCGTCTCTGTACGCAGTTGCTGGGCCTCAGTGATGGCTCCGCTGGGCGTCTCTGTACGCAGTTACTGGGCCTGTGCGATGGCTCCGCTGGGCGTCTCTGTACGCAGTTGCTGGGCCTCAGTGATGGCTCCGCTGGGCGTCTCTGTACGCAGTTACTGGGCCTGTGCGATGGCTCCGCTGGGCGTCTCTGTACGCAGTTGCTGTGCCTGAGTGATGGCTCTGCTGGTCATCTCTACGCAGTTACTGGGCCTGTGCGATGGCTCCGCTGGGCGTCTCTGTACGCAGTTGCTGGGCCTGTGTGATGGCTTCGCTAGGCGTCTCTGTACGCAGTTGCTGGGCCTCAGTGATGGCTCCGCTGGGCGTCTCTGTACGCAGTTACTGGGCCTGTGCGATGGCTCCGCTGGGCGTCTCTGTACGCAGTTACTGGGCCTGTGCGATGGCTCCGCTGGGCGTCTCTGTACGCAGTTACTGGGCCTGTGCGATGGCTCCGCTGGGCGTCTCTGTACGCAGTTGCTGGGCCTCAGTGATGGCTCCGCTGGGCGTCTCTGTACGCAGTTACTGGGCCTGTGCGATGGCTCCGCTGGGCGTCTCTGTACGCAGTTACTGGGCCTGTGCGATGGCTCCGCTGGGCGTCTCTGTATGCAGTTGCTGTGCCTGAGTGATGGCTCTGCTGGTCATCTCTACGCAGTTACTGGGCCTGTGCGATGGCTCAGCTGGGCGTCTCTGTACGCAGTTGCTGGGCCTGTGTGATGGCTCCGCTAGGCGTCTCTGTACGCAGTTGCTGGGCCTCAGTGATGGCTCCGCTGGGCGTCTCTGTACGCAGTTACTGGGCCTGTGCGATGGCTCCGCTGGGTGTCTCTGTACGCAGTTGCTGGGCCTGTGCAATGGCTCCGCTGGGCGTCTCTGTACGCAGTTGCTGTGCCTGTGTGATGGCTCTGCTGGGCGTCTCTGTGCGCAGTTGCTGGGCCTGTGCGATGGCTTCGCTAGGCGTCTCTGTAGGCAGTTGCTGTGCATGTGCGATGGCTCCGCTGGGCATCTCTGTACGCAGTTGCTGTGCCTGTGCGATGGCTCCGCTGGGCATCTCTGTAAGAAGTTACTGGGCCTGTGAGATAGCTCGGCTGGGCGTCTCTGTACGCAGTTGCTGTGCCTGTGCGATGGCTCTGCTGGGCGTCTCTGTGCGCAGTTGCTGTGCCTGTGCGATGGCTTCGCTAGGCGTCTCTGTACGCAGTTGCTGTGCCTGTGCAATGGCTCCGCTGGGCGTCTCTGTACGCAGTTGCTGGGCCTGTGCAATGGCTTCGCTGGGCGTCTCTGTACGCAGTTGCTGGGCCTGTGCGATGGCTCGACTGGGCGTCTCTGTACGCAGTTGCTGTGCGATGGCTCTGCTGGGCGTCTCTGTGCGCAGTTGCTGGGCCTGTGCGATGGCTTCGCTTGGCGTCTCTGTATGCAGTTGCTGTGCCTGTGCGATGGCTCCGCTGGGCATCTCTGTAAGAAGTTACTGGGCCTGTGAGATGGCTCGGCTGGGCGTCTCTGTACGCAGTTGCTGTGCCTGTGCGATGGCTCTGCTGGGCGTCTCTGTGCGCAGTTGCTGGGCCTGTGCGATGGCTTCGCTAGGCGTCTCTATACGCAGTTGCTGTGCCTGTGCGATGGCTCCGCTGGGCATCTCTGTACGCAGTTGCTGGGCCTGAGCGATGGCTCCGCTGGGCGTCTCTGTATGCAGTTACTGGGACTGTCCGATGGCGCCGCTGGGCGTCTCTATAAGCAGTTACTCGGCCTGTGCGATGGCTCTGCTGGGCGTCTCTGTACGCAGTTGCTGGGCCTGTGTGATGGCTCCGCTGGGCATCTCTGTAAGAAGTTACTGGGCCTGTGAGATGGCTCGGCTGGGCGTCTCTGTACGCAGTTGCTGGGCCTGTGCGATCGCTCCGCTGGGCGTCTCTGTACGCAGTTGCTGGGCCTGTGCGATGGCTCCGCTGGGCATCTCTGTACGCAGTTGCTGGGCCTGTGCGATGGCTCGAGTGGGCGTCTCTGTACGCAGTTGCAGTGCCTGTGCGATGGCTCTGCTGGGCGTCTCTGTGTGCAGTTCCTGGGCCTGTCGATGGCTTTGCTAGGCGTCTCTGTACGCAGTTGCTGTGCCTGTGCGATGGCTCCGCTGGGCATCTCTGTAAGAAGTTACTGGGCCTGTGAGATGGCTCGGCTGGGCGTCTCTGTACGCAGTTGCTGGGCCTGTGCGATGGCTCGGCTGGGCGTCTCTGAACGCAGTTGCTGGGCCTGTGCGATGGCTCCGCTGGGCATCTCTGTACGCAGTTGCTGGGCCTGAGCGTCTCTGTACGCAGTTACTGGGACTGTGCGATGGCGCCGCTGGGCGTCTCTGTACGCAGTTACTCGGCCTGTGCGATGGCTCCGCTGGGCGTCTCTGTACGCAGTTGCTGTGCCTGTTCGATGGCTCCGCTGGGCATCTCTGTACGCAGTTACTGGGCCTGTGCGATGGCTCCGCTGGGCATCTCTGTACGCAGTTGCTGGGCCTGTGCGATGGCTCCGCTGGGCGTCTCTGTACACAGTTGCTGTGCCTGTGTGATGGCTCTGCTGGGCATCTGTGTACGCAGTTGCTGGGCCTGTGTGATGGCTCCGCTGGGCTTCTCTGTACGCAGTTGCTGTGTCTGTGTGATGGCTCCGCTGGGCGTCTCTGTACGCAGTTACTGGGCCTGTGCGATGGCTCGGCTGGGCGCCTCTGTACGCAGTTGCTGTGGGATGGCTCCGCTGGGCATCTCTGTCCGCAGTTGCTGGGCCTTTGCGATGGCTCCGCTGGGCGTCTGTACGCAGTTGCTGTGCCTGTGCAATGGCTCTGTTTTGTGTCTGTGTACGCAGTTACTGGGCCTGTGCGATGGCTCGGCTGGGCGCCTCTGTACGCAGTTGCTGTGGGATGGCTCCGCTGGGCATCTCTGTCCGCAGTTGCTGGGCCTTTGCGATGGCTCCGCTGGGCGTCTGTACGCAGTTGCTGTGCCTGTGCAATGGCTCTGTTTTGTGTCTGTGTACGCAGTTGCTGTGCCTGTGCGATGGCTCCGCTAGGCATCTCTGTACACAGTTGCTGGGCCTGAGTGATGGCTCCGCTGGGCGTCTCTGTTTGCAGTTGCTGTGCCTGTGCGATGGCTCCGCTGGGCGTCTGTACGCAGTTGCTGTGCCTGTGCAATGGCTCGGCTGTGCATCTCTGTACGCAGTTACTGGGCCTGTGCAATGGCTCCGCTGGGCGTCTCTGTACGCAGTTGCTGGGCCTGTGTGATGGCTCCGCTGGGCGTCTCTGTACACAGTTGCTGTGCCTGTGTGATGGCTCCACTGGGCGTCTCTGTACGCAGTTACTGGGCCTATACAATAGGTCCGCTGGGCGTCTGTACGTAGTTACTGTGCCTGTGCAATGGCTACGCTGGGCATCTCTGTACGCAGTTGCTGGGCCTGAGTGATGGCTCCGCTGGGCGTCTCTGTACGCAGTTACTGGGACTGTGCGATGGCGCCGCTGGGCGTCTCTATAAGCAGTTACTCGGCCTGTGCGATGGCTCCGCTGGGCGTCTCTGTATGCAGTTGCTGTGCCTGTTTGATGGCTCCGCTAGGCATCTCTGTACGCAGTTACTGGGCCTGTGCGATGGCTCCGCTGGGCATCTCTGTACGCAGTTGCTGGGCCTGTGCGATGGCTTCGCTGGGCGTCTCTGTACGCAGTTACTGTGCCTGTGCAATGGCTCCACTAGGCGTCTCTGTACGCAGTTGCTGGGACTGAGCGATGGCTCTGCTGGGCGTCTCTGTATGCAGTTACTGGCACTGTGCGATGGCTCCGCTGGGCATATCTGTACGCAGTTGCTGGGCCTGTGCGATGGCTCGGCTGTGCGTCTCTGTACGCAGTTGCTGGGCCTGTGCGATGGCTACGCTGGGCATCTCTGTACGCAGTTGCTGGGCCTGTGCGATGGCTCGGCTGTGCATCTCTGTACGCAGTTGCTGTGCCTGTGCGATGGCTACGCTGGGCATCTCTGTACGCAGTTGCTGGGCCTGTGCGATGGCTCGGCTGTGCGTCTCTGTACGCAGTTGCTGTGCCTGTGCGATGGCTACGCTGGGCGTCTCTGTACGCAGTTACTGTGCCTGTGCAATGGCTCCACTAGGCGTCTCTGTACGCAGTTGCTGGGACTGAGCGATGGCTCTGCTGGGCGTCTCTGTATGCAGTTACTGGCACTGTGCGATGGCTCCGCTGGGCATCTCTGTACGCAGTTGCTGGGCCTGTGCGATGGCTCGGCTGTGCGTCTCTGTACGCAGTTGCTGTGCCTGTGCGATGGCTACGCTGGGCATCTCTGTACGCAGTTTCTGGGCCTGTGCGATGGCTCGGCTGTGCGTCTCTGTACGCAGTTGCTGTGCCTGTGCGATGGCTACGCTGGGCGTCTCTGTACGCAGTTACTGTGTCTGTGCAATGGCTCCACTAGGCGTCTCTGTACGCAGTTGCTGGGACTGAGCGATGGCTCTGCTGGGCGTCTCTGTACACAGTTACTGGCACTGTGCGATGGCTCCGCTGGGCATCTCTGTCTGCAGTTGCTGGGCCTGTGCGATGGCTCGGCTGTGCGTCTCTGTACGCAGTTGCTGTGCCTGTGCGATGGCTATGCTGGGCGTCTCTGTGCGATGGCTATGCTGGGCATCTCTGTACGCAGTTACTGGGCCTGTGCGATGGCTCGGCTGGGCGTCTCTGTACGCAGTTGCTGGGCATGTGCGATGGCTCGGCTGGGCATCTCTGTTCGCAGTTGCTGTGCCTGTGCGATGGCTCCGCTGGGCGTCTCTGTGCGATGGCTCCACTGGGCGTCTCTGTACGCAGTACTGGGCCTGTGCGATGACTCAGCTAGGTGTCTCTGTACGCAGTTGCTGGGCCTGTGCAATGGCTTGGCTGGGCATCTCTGTACGCAGTTGCTGGGCCTGAGCGATGGCTTTGCTGGGCATCTGTACGCAGTTGCTGTGCCTGTGCGATGGCTCCGCTGGTCGTCTGTACGCAGTTGCTGTGCCTGTGTGATGGGTCAGTTTTGCGTCTGTGTACGCAGTTGCTGTGCCTGTGTGATGGCTCCGCTAGGCGTCTCTGTACGCAGTTGCTGGGCCTCAGTGATGGCTCCGCTGGGCGTCTCTGTACGCAGTTACTGGGCCTGTGCGATGGCTCCGCTGGGCGTCTCTGTACGCAGTTGCTGGGCCTGTGCAATGGCTCCGCTGGGCGTCTCTATACGCAGTTGCTGGGCATGTGCGATGGCTCGACTGGGCGTCTCTGTACGCAGTTGCTGGGCCTGTGCGATGGCTCTGCTGGGCGTCTCTGTGCGCAGTTCCTGGGCCTGTGCGATGGCTTCGCTAGGCATCTCTGTACGCAGTTGCTGTGCCTGTGCGATGGCTCCGCTGGGCATCTCTGTAAGAAGTTAATGGGCCTGTGAGATGGCTCGGCTGGGCGTCTCTGTACGCAGTTGCTGGGCCTGTGCGATGGCTCGGCTGGGCGTCTCTGAACGCAGTTGCTGGGCCTGTGCGATGGCTCCGCTGGGCATCTCTGTATGCAGTTGCTGGGCCTGAGCGTCTCTGTACGCAGTTACTGGGACTGTGCGATGGCGCTGCTGGGCGTCTCTGTACGCAGTTACTCAGCCTGTGTGATGGCTCCGCTGGGCGTCTCTGTACTCAGTTGCTGTGCCTGTTCGATGGCTCCGCTGGGCATCTCTGTACGCAGTTACTGGGCCTGTGCGATGGCTCCGCTGGGCATCTCTGTACGCAGTTGCTGGGCCTGTGCGATGGCTCCGCTGGGCGTCTCTCTACACAGTTGCTGTGCCTGTGTGATGGCTCTGCTGGGAATCTGTGTACGCAGTTGCTGGGCCTGTGTGATGGCTCCACTGGGCTTCTCTGTACGCAGTTGCTGTGCCTGTGTGATGGCTCCGCTGGGCGTCTCTGTACGCAGTTACTGGGCCTGTGCGATGGCTCGGCTGGGCGTCTCTGTACGCAGTTGCTGTGTGATGGCTCCGCTGGGCATCTCTGTCCGCAGTTGCTGGGCCTTTGCGATGGCTCCGCTGGGCGTCTGTACGCAGTTGCTGTGCCTGTGCAATGGCTCTGTTTTGTGTCTGTGTACGCAGTTGCTGTGCCTGTGCGATGGCTCCGCTAGGCGTCTCTGTACGCAGTTGCTGGGCCTGAGTGATGGCTCCGCTGGGCGTCTGTACGCAGTTGCTGTGCCTGTGCGATGGCTCGGCTGTGCATCTCTGTACGCAGTTACTGGGCCTGTGCGGTGGCTCCGCTGGGCGTCTCTGTACGCAGTTGCTGGGCCTGTGTGATGGCTCCGCTGGGCGTCTCTGTACACAGTTGCTGTGCCTGTGTGATGGCTCCACTGGGCGTCTCTGTACGCAGTTGCTGGGCCTGAGTGATGGCTCTGCTGGTCATCTCTACGCAGTTACTGGGCCTGTGCGATGGCTCAGCTGGGCGTCTCTGTACGCAGTTGCTGGGCCTGTGTGATGGCTCCGCTAGGCGTCTCTGTACGCAGTTGCTGGGCCTCAGTGATGGCTCCGCTGGGCGTCTCTGTACGCAGTTACTGGGACTGTGCGATGGCGCTGCTGGGCGTCTCTGTACGCAGTTACTCAGCCTGTGTGATGGCTCCGCTGGGCGTCTCTGTACTCAGTTGCTGTGCCTGTTCGATGGCTCCGCTGGGCATCTCTGTACGCAGTTACTGGGCCTGTGCGATGGCTCCGCTGGGCATCTCTGTACGCAGTTGCTGGGCCTGTGCGATGGCTCCGCTGGGCGTCTCTCTACACAGTTGCTGTGCCTGTGTGATGGCTCTGCTGGGAATCTGTGTACGCAGTTGCTGGGCCTGTGTGATGGCTCCACTGGGCTTCTCTGTACGCAGTTGCTGTGCCTGTGTGATGGCTCCGCTGGGCGTCTCTGTACGCAGTTACTGGGCCTGTGCGATGGCTCGGCTGGGCGTCTCTGTACGCAGTTGCTGTGTGATGGCTCCGCTGGGCATCTCTGTCCGCAGTTGCTGGGCCTTTGCGATGGCTCCGCTGGGCGTCTGTACGCAGTTGCTGTGCCTGTGCAATGGCTCTGTTTTGTGTCTGTGTACGCAGTTGCTGTGCCTGTGCGATGGCTCCGCTAGGCGTCTCTGTACGCAGTTGCTGGGCCTGAGTGATGGCTCCGCTGGGCGTCTGTACGCAGTTGCTGTGCCTGTGCGATGGCTCGGCTGTGCATCTCTGTACGCAGTTACTGGGCCTGTGCGGTGGCTCCGCTGGGCGTCTGTACGTAGTTACTGTGCCTGTGCAATGGCTCCGCTAGGCGTCTCTGTACGCAGTTGCTGGGCCTGAGCGATGGCTCTGCTGGGCGTCTCTGTACGCAGTTGCTGGGCCTGAGTGATGACTCCGCTGGGCGTCTCTGTTTGCAGTTGCTGTGCCTGTGCGATGGCTCCGCTGGGCGTCTGTACGCAGTTGCTTTGCCTGTGCGATGGCTCGGCTGTGCATCTCTGTACGCAGTTACTGGGCCTGTGCGATGGCTCCGCTGGTCGTCTCTGTATGCATTTGCTGGGCCTATACAATGGGTCCGCTGGGCGTCTGTACGTAGTTACTGTGCCTGTGCAATGGCTCCGCTAGGCGTCTCTGTACGCAGTTGCTGGGCCTGAGCGATGGCTCTGCTGGGCATCCCTGTATGCAGTTACTGGGCCTGTGCAATGGCTCCGCTGGGCGTCTCTGTACGCAGTTGCTGGGCCTGTGTGATGGCTCGGCTGTGCGTCTCTGTATGCAGTTGCTGTGCCTGTGCGATGGCTCCGCTGGGTGTCTCTGTGCGATGGCTCCGCTGGGCATCTCTGTACGCAGTTACTGGGCCTGTGCGATGGCTCAGCGTCTCTGTATGCAGTTGCTGGGCCTGTGCGATGGCTCCGCTGGGCGTCTCTGTACGCAGTTACTGGGCCTGTGCTATGACTCGGCTGGGTGTCTCTGTACGCAGTTGCTGGGCCTGTGCAATGGCACGGCTGGGCGTCTCTGTTTGCAGTTGCTGGGCCTGAGCAATGGCTCCGCTGGGCCTCTGTACGCAGTTGCTGTGCCTAAGCGATGGCTCTGCTGGGCGACTGTACGCAGCTGCTGTGCCTGTGCGATGGCTCCGCTGGGCGTCTGTACGCAGTTGCTGTGCCTGTGCGATGGGTCAGTTTTGCGTCTGTGTACACAGTTGCTGTGCCTGTGTCATGGCTCCGCTAGGCGTCTCTGTACGCAGTTGCTGGGCCTCAGTGATGGCTCCGCTGGGCGTCTCTGTATGCAGTTACTGGGCCTGTGCGATGGCTCCGCTGGGCGTCTTTGTACGCAGTTTCTGGGCCTGTGCGATGGCTCGACTGGGCGTCTCTGTACGCAGTTGCTGTGCCTGTGCGATGGCTCTGCTGGGCGTCTCTGTACGCAGTTGCTGGGCCTGTGCGATGGCTCGCCTGGGCGTCTCTGTACGCAGATGCTGGGCCTGTGCGATGGCTCGGCTGGGCGTCTCTGAATGCAGTTGCTGGGCCTGTGCGATGGCTCGGCTGGGCGTCTCTGAACGCAGTTGCTGGGCCTGTGCGATGGCTCCGCTGGGTGTCTGTACGCAGTTGCTGGGCCTGTGTGATGGCTCGGCTGGGCGTCTCTGAATGCAGTTGCTGGGCCTGTGCGATGGCTCGGCTGGGCGTCTCTGAACGCAGTTGCTGGGCCTGTGCGATGGCTCCGCTGGGCGTCTCTGTACGCAGTTACTGGGACTGTGCAATGGCTCCGCTGGGCGTCTCTGTACGCAGTTACTGGGACTGTGCGATGGCTCCGCTGGGCGTCTGTGTACGCAGTTACTGGGACTGTGCGATGGGTCCGCTGGGCGTCTCTGTACGCAGTTACTCGGCCTGTGCGATGGCTCCGCTGGGCGTCTCTGTACGCAGTTACTCGGCCTGTGCGATGTCTCCGCTGGGCGTCTCTGTACGCAGTTGCTGTGCCTGTTCGATGGCTCCGCTGGGCATCTCTGTACGCAGTTACTGGGCCTGTGCGATGGCTCCGCTGGGCATCTCTGTACGCAGTTGCTGGGCCTGTACAATGGCTCCGCTGGGCGTCTTTGTACGCAGTTATTGGGCCTGTGAGATGGCTCCGCTGGGCGTCTCTGTACACAGTTGCTGTGCCTGTGTGATGGCTCCACTGGGCGTCTGTGTACGCAGTTGCTTGGCCTATACAATGGGTCCGCTGGGCGTCTGTACATAGTTACTGTGCCTGTACAATGGCTCCGCTAGGCGGCTCTGTACGCAGTTGCTGGGCCTGAGCGATGGCTCTGCTGGGCATCTCTGTACGCAGTTGCTGGGCCTGAGTGATGGCTCCGCTGGGCGTCTGTTTGCAGTTGCTGTGCCTGTGCGATGGCTCGGCTGTGCATCTCTGTACGCAGTTACTGGGCCTGTGCGATGGCCCCGCTGGGCGTCTCTGTACGCAGTTGCTGGGCCTATACAATGGGTCCGCTGGGCGTCTGTACGTAGTTACTGTGCCTGTGCAATGGCTCCGCTAGGCGTCTCTGTACGCAGTTGCTGGGCCTGAGCGATGGCTCTGCTGGGCGTCTCTGTATGCAGTTACTGGGCCTGTGCAATGGCTCCGCTGGGCGTCTCTGTACGCAGTTGCTGGGCCTGTGCGATGGCTCCGCTGTGCGTCTTTGTACGCAGTTGCTGTGCCTGTGCGATGGCTCCGCTGGGCGTCTCTGTACACAGTTACTGGGCCTGTGCGATGGCTCGGTGTCTCTGTATGCAGTTGCTGGGCCTGTGCGATGGCTCCGCTGGGCATCTCTGTACGCAGTTGCTGGGCCTATACAATGGGTCCGCTGGGCGTCTGTACGTAGTTACTGTGCCTGTGCAATGGCTCCGCTAGGCGTCTCTGTACGCAGTTGCTGGGCCTGAGCGATGGCTCTGCTGGGCGTCTCTGTATGGAGTTACTGGGCCTGTGCAATGGCTCCGCTGGGCGTCTCTGTACGCAGTTGCTGGGCCTGTGCGATGGCTCCGCTGTGCGTCTTTGTATGCAGTTGCTGTGCCTGTGCGATGGCTCCGCTGGGCGTCTCTGTACGCAGTTACTGGGCCTGTGCGATGGCTCGGTGTCTCTGTATGCAGTTGCTGGGCCTGTGCGATGGCTCCGCTGGGCGTCTCTGTACGCAGTTACTGGGCCTGTGCGATGACTCGGCTGGGCGTCTCTGTACGCAGTTGCTGGGCCTGTGCAATGGCTCGGCTGGGCGTCTCTGTACGCAGTTGCTGGGCCTGAGCGATGGCTCTGCTGGGCGTCTGTACGCAGCTGCTGTACCTGTGCGATGGCTCCGCTGGGCGTCTGTACGCAGTTGCTGTGCCTGTGCGATGGCTCAGTTTTGCGTCTGTGTACGCAGTTGCTGTGCCTGTGTGATGGCTCCGCTAGGCATCTCTGTACGCAGTTGCTGGGCCTCAGTGATGGCTCCGCTGGGCGTCTCTGTATGCAGTTACTGGGCCTGTGTGATGGCTCCGCTGGATGTCTCTGTACGCAGTTGCTGGGCCTGTGCAATGGCTCGACTGGGCGTCTCTGTACGCAGTTGCTGTGCCTGTGCGATGGCTCTGCTGGGTGTCTCTGTACGCAGTTGCTGGGCCTGTGCGATGGCTCGACTAGGCGTCTCTGTACACAGTTGCTGTGCCTGTGCGATGGCTCCGCTGGGTGTCTCTGTACGCAGTTGCTGTGCCTGTTCGATGGCTCTGCTGGGCGTCTCTGTGCGCAGTTGCTGGGCCTGTGCGATGGCTTCGCTAGGCGTCTCTGTGCGCAGTTGCTGTGCCTGTGCGATGGCTCCGCTGGGCATCTCTGTAAGCAGTTACTGGGCCTGTGAGATGGCTCAGCTGGGCGTCTCTTTACGCAGTTGCTGGGCCTGTGCGATGGCTCGGCTGGGCGTCTCTGAATGCAGTTGCTGGGCCTGTGCGATGGCTCGGCTGGGCGTCTCTGAATGCAGTTGCTGGGCCTGTTCGATGGCTCTGCTGGGCGTCTCTGAACGCAGTTGCTGGGCCTGTGCGATGGCTCCGCTGGGTGTCTCTGTACGCAGTTGCTGGGCCTGTGCGATGGCTTCGCTAGGCGTCTCTGTGCGCAGTTGTTGTGCCTGTGCGATGGCTCGGCTGGGCGTCTCTGAATGCAGTTGCTGGGCCTGTGCGATGGCTCGGCTGGGCGTCTCTGAATGCAGTTGCTGGGCCTGTTCGATGGCTCTGCTGGGCGTCTCTGAACGCAGTTGCTGGGCCTGTGCGATGGCTCCGCTGTGTGTCTCTGTACGCAGTTGCTGGGCTTGTGCGATGGCTCGGCGGGGCGTCTCTGAATGCAGTTGCTGGGCCTGTACGATGGCTCGGCTGGGCGTCTCTGAACGCAGTTGCTGGGCCTGTGCGATGGCTCCGCTGGGCGTCTCTGTACGCAGTTACTGGGACTGTGCGATGGCTCCGCTGGGCGTCTCTGTACGCAGTTGCTGTGCCTGTTCGATGGCTCTGCTGGGCGTCTCTGTGCGCAGTTGCTGGGCCTGTGCGATAGCTTCGCTAGGCGTCTCTGTGCGCAGTTGCTGTGCCTGTGCGATGGCTCCGCTGGGCATCTCTGTAAGCAGTTACTGGGCCTGTGAGATGGCTCAGCTGTGCGTCTCTTTACGCAGTTGCTGGGCCTGTGCGATGGCTCGGCTGGGCGTCTCTTTACGCAGTTGCTGGGCCTGTGCAATGGCTCGGCTGGGCGTCTCTGAATGCAGTTGCTGGGCCTGTGCGATGGCTCGGCTGGGCGTCTCTGAATGCAGTTGCTGTGCCTGTTCGATGGTTCTGCTGGGCGTCTCTAAATGCAGTTGCTGGGCCTGTGCGATGGCTCGGCTGGGCGTCTCTGAACGCAGTTGCTGGGCCTGTGCGATGGCTCCGCTGGGCGTCTCTGTACGCAGTTACTGGGACTGTGCGATGGCTCCGCTGGGCGTCTCTGTACGCAGTTGCTGTGCCTGTTCGATGGCTCTGCTGGGCGTCTCTGTGCGCAGTTGCTGGGCCTGTGCGATAGCTTCGCTAGGCGTCTCTGTGCGCAGTTGCTGTGCCTGTGCGATGGCTCCGCTGGGCATCTCTGTAAGCAGTTACTGGGCCTGTGAGATGGCTCAGCTGTGCGTCTCTTTACGCAGTTGCTGGGCCTGTGCGATGGCTCGGCTGGGCGTCTCTTTACGCAGTTGCTGGGCCTGTGCGATGGCTCGGCTGGGCGTCTCTGAATGCAGTTGCTGGGCCTGTGCGATGGCTCCGCTGGGCGTCTTTGTACGCAGTTACTGGGACTGTGCGATGGCTCCGCTGGGCGTCTCTGTACGCAGTTACTGGGACTGTGCGATGGCTCCGCTGGGCGTCTCTGTACGCAGTTCCTCGGCCTGTGCGATGGCTCCGCTGGGCGTCTCTGTACGCAGTTACTCGGCCTGTGCAATGGCTCCGCTGGGCGTCTCTGTACGCAGTTACTGGGCCTGTGCGATGGCTCGGCGTCTCTGTATGCAGTTGCTGGGCCTGTGCGCTGGCTCCGCTGGGCGTCTCTGTACGCAGTTACTGGGCCTGTGCGATGGCTCGGCGTCTCTGTATGCAGTTGCTGGGCCTGTGCGCTGGCTCCGCTGGGCGTCTCTGTACGCAGTTACTGGGCCTGTGCGACGACTCGGCTGGGCGTCTCTTTACGCAGTTGCTGGGCCTGTGCAATGGCTCGGCTGGGCGTCTCTGTGCGCAGTTGCTGGGCCTGAGCGATGGCTCCACTTGGCCTCTGTACGCAGTTGCTGGGCCTGAGCGATGGCTCTGCTGGGCGTCTGTACGCAGCTGCTGTGCCTGTGCGATGGCTCCGCTGGGCGTCTGTACGCAGTTGCTGTGCCTGTGCGATGGCTCAGTTTTGCGTCGGTGTACGCAGTTGCTGTGCCTGTGTGATGGCTCCGCTAGGCGTCTCTGTACGCAGTTGCTGGGCCTCAGTGATGGCTCCGCTGGGCATCTCTGTATGCAGTTACTGGGCCTGTGCGATGGCTCCGCTGGGCATCTCTGTACGCAGTTGCTGGGCCTGTGCGATGGCTCCGCTGGGTGTCTCTGTACGCAGTTGCTGGGCCTGTGCGATGGCTCGACTGGGTGTCTCTGTACGCAGTTGCTGTGCCTGTGCGATGGCTTCGCTTGGTTCTCTGTACGCAGTTGCTGTGCCTGTTCAATGGCTCTGCTGGGCGTCTCTGTGCGCAGTTGCTGTGCCTGTGCGATGGCTCCGCTGGACATCTCTGTAAGCAGTTACTGGGCCTGTGAGATGGCTCAGCTGGGCGTCTCTTTACGCAGTTGCTGGGCCTGTGCGATGGCTCCGCTGGGTGTCTCTGTACGCAGTTGCTGGGCTTGTGCGATGGCCCGGCGGGGCGTCTCTGAATGCAGTTGCTGGGCCTGTGCGATGGCTCCGCTGGGTGTCTCTGTACGCAGTTGCTGGGCTTGTGCGATGGCTCGGCGGGGCGTCTCTGAATGCAGTTGCTGGGCCTGTGCGATGGCTCCGCTGGGCGTCTCTGTACGCAGTTACTGGGGCTGGGCGTCTCTGTACGCAGTTACTGGGACTGTGTGATGGCTCCGCTGGGCGTCTCTGTACGCAGTTACTGGGACTGTGCGATGGCTCCGCTGGGCGTCTCTGTACGCAGTTACTCGGCCTGTGCGATGGCTCCGCTGGGCGTCTCTGTACGCAGTTACTCAGCCTGTGCGATGGCTCCGCTGGGCGTCTCTGTACGCAGTTGCTGTGCCTGTTCGATGGCTCCGCTGGGCGTCTCTGTACGCAGTTACTGGGCCTGTGCGATGGCTCCGCTGGGCATCTCTGTACGCAGTTGCTGGGCCTGTGCGATGGCTCCGCTGGGTGTCTCTGTACGCAGTTACTGGGCCTGTGAGATGGCTCCGCTGGGCGTCTCTGTACACAGTTGCTGTGCCTGTGTGATGGCTCCACTGGGCGTCTGTGTACGCAGTTGCTTGGCCTGAGTGATGGCTCTGATGGGCGTCTCTGTACACAGTTGCTGTGCCTGTGTGATGGCTCCACTGGGCGTCTGTGTACGCAGTTGCTTGGCCTGAGTGATGGCTCTGATGGGCGTCTCTGTACGCAGTTGCTGTGCCTGTGTGATGTCTCCGCTGGGCGTCTCTGTACGCAGTTGTTGTGCCTGTGTGATGGCTCCGCTGGGCGTCTCTGTACGCAGTTGCTGGGCCTGTGCGATGGCTCCGCTAGGTGTCTCGTACTGTATGTACTGTATGTACTGTATGTATATATGTACCGTACGTATGTATGTATTGTATATACTGTATGTATAGTATGTATATATGTACTGCATGTATGTATCTATTGTATATACTGTATGTATAGTATGTATATATGTACTGCATGTATGTATGTATTGTATATACTGTATGTATAGCAACTGTATTGCATGTATGTATGTATATGTATGTATACATGTACTGTATGTATATACTGTATGTATGTTTGTATATATGTCCGGTACTTATGTATTGTATATGAATGTATGTACTGTATGTATATGTACTGTATGTATGTATTGTATATTAATGTATGTATATATGTATTGTACTATATGTGTGTATTGTATATGTATGTATGTAAATATGTACTGTACTGTATGTATGCATATGAATGTACTGTATGTATATATGTAATGTACTGTGTATGTATGTATATGAATGTACTGTGTGTATAGTATATATATATGTACTGTACCGTACTGTGTATGTATGTATGTATGTATGTATGTATGTGCGTGTATGCATATGAATGTACTGTATGTATATATGTACTGTACTGTGTGTATGTATGTATGTATATGAATGTACTGTATGTATAGTATGTATATATGTATTGTACCGTACTGTGTGTGCGTATGTGTGTGTATGCATATGAATGTATTGTATGTATATATGTACTGTACTGTGTGTATGTATGTATGTATATGAATGTAATGTATGTATAGTATGTATATATGTATTGTACCGTACTGTGTGTGCGTATGTGTGTGTATGCATATGAATGTACTGTATGTATATATGTACTGTACCGTACTGTGTGTGTATATATGTATGTATGTGTGTATGCATATGAATGTACTGTATGTATAGTATGTATATATGTACTGTACCGTACTGTGTGTGTATGTATGTATGTATGTATGTATGTATGTATGTATGTATGTGTGTGTGTGCATATGAATGTACTGTATGTATAGTATGTATATATGTACTGTACCGTACTGTGTGTGTGTGTATGTATGTATGTATGTGAATGTACTGTATGTATATATGTATTGTACCGTACTGTGTGTGCGTATGTGTGTGTATGCATATGAATGTACTGTATGTATAGTATGTATATATGTACTGTACCGTACTGTGTGTGTATGTATGTATGTGTGTGTATGCATATGAATGTACTGTATGTATAGTATGTATATATGTACTGTACCGTACTGTGTGTGTATGTATGTGTGTGTGTGCATATGAATGTACTGTATGTATATATGTACTGTACCGTACTGTGTGTGTGTATGTATGTGTATGCATATGAATGTACTGTATGTATATATGTACTGTACTGTGTGTATGTATGCATATGAATGTACTGTATGTATAGTATGTATATATGTATTGTACTATATGTGTGTATTGTATATGTATGTATGTACTGTATGTATGCATATGAATGTACTGTATGTACTGTAGGTCCTCCAATCTTCCCCATACCCCATTCCTATACTGTATGTATATATGTAATGTACTGTGTATGTATGTATGTATATGAATGTACTGTGTGTATAGTATGTATATATGTACTGTACCGTACTGTGTGCGTATGAATGTATGTGTGTATGCATATGAATGTACTGTATGTATATATGTACTGTGTGTGTGTATGTATGTATGTATGTATGTGTGTATGCATATGAATGTACTGTATGTATAGTATGTATATATGTACTGTACTGTGTGTGTGTATGTATGTGTGTGTATGCATATGAATGTACTGTATGTATAGTATGTATATATGTACTGTACTGTGTATATGTATGTATATATGTACTGTACTGTGTATATGTATGTATGTACTGTATGTAAATATGTACTGTACTGTGTGTATGTATGTATATGCATATAAATGTACTGTATGTACTGTATGTATATATGTACTGTACTGTGTGTGTGTATGTATGTATGTATGTGTGCATATGAATGTACTGTATGTATATATGTACTGTACTGTGTGTATGTATGTATGCATACATATGAAGTGGAGGGGGCCAAGCACTGCTCGGGACTTATCCCCATCACCCCCGTACAGACCCAGGAGCCAGCATACAGGTCATTTCCACATTCTTCATGTGCTTTATGCAGTTCTTGTTTAATATAAGGGCCTCAGAATGGGATTTGTATTTGCAGGTTAATCCTCAGTGACCCCCTGAACTCCTAATCCAGCTCACCCGGTGCCCAGCATTTGATGAATGGGGTGAGAATCTGGAGAATCTGTTCCACCTTCAGCCAAGTATGGTGAATAATTATCCCAGGCCGTCCATCCATCAGCTGGCCTCAATGGGGCTGGGTTGCAGGGGACGTGTCAGCACGGGGACATAAAGGCCGAGGGTGGACAGTGGGTGATGGACGGGTTCCTAAACCTGCACATGGGGCAATTATCTACAGTGTCTGCAATGTATTATCCTGGAGGACTATTCATCTGGCAGGATGTGCTGGGACTTGTGGTTCCGCAGCTGCTAATATCCTGATTAGGTACAATGGTGACACCCCAATATATCGGTGCTTGTTACGTGGCCGGTCCCCGGGAGTAAACTCCATTCTGCAGGGTGACGATGAACAGCAGACAAACATATAGAGGGGTCTACCGCATACAGACTTATTTGTATCATGTTGAATAAGAGAAGATAGGCCCCAAAATGAAATAATCAGAAATCTGTGCATGCGTGGTTGGCTTTATTTTGGGAACGGGCACGCAGGGCACATATCCCACTGGGCCCTCCATTGTTCTACCTCTGTGCAGGAGCCCTGCTCCCCCACCTGCTGAGCCTGAGACTGCAATCTGAACCAGCTGGTTCTCCCTGCTGTTCCAATAACCCCCCCCCCCCCCCCCCCCCCCCCCACACACACACACAGCCACCGAGCCTCAGACTTCACCTGCCCCGGCCCGGCTGGCTCTCCCCGCTGTTCCTATAACCCCCCCACACACACATGCACACACTGCCGCCCAGCTTTAGACTTCACCTGCCCCGGCTGGCTCTCCCCACTGTTCCAATAACCCCACACACACACACATGCACACACTGCCGCCGAGCCTCAGACTTCCCCTGCCCCGGCTGGCTCTCCCCACTGCTCCTATAACCCCACACACACACACACACATGCACACACTGCCGCCGAGCCTCAGACTTCATCTGCCCCGGCTGGCTCTCCCCGCTGTTCCTATAACCCCCCCACACATGCACACACTGCCGCTGAGCCTCAGACTTCACCTGCCCCGGCTGGCTCTCCCCGCTGTTCCTATAACCCCCCCACACACACACTGCCGCCGAGCCTCAGACTTCACTTGCCCCGGCTGGCTCTCCCCGCTGTTCCAATAACCCCCCCCCCACACACACACACATGCACACACTGCCGCCGAGCCTCAGACTTCACTTGCACCGACTGGCTCTCCGCTCACTCCTCTGCCCCAGCACAAAGCCTCAGACTGCACATGGTCCAACGCTAACGCTGCTGGCTCAGCTCTGGTGTGGAAGAGCAGAGCCATCGGTGAAGGGGTGTCTGCTAAGGGGGGCACTCAGCCCCAGGGACCATCACCTGGCCACCGGCTCACAAGTGCCTGGTGAACTCCCAAGCGTTAGTGTTACTAGTACTGCCGGTAACACTTATCCCCAGTATTACACTAGTACTGCCGGTAACACTTATCCCCAGTATTACACTAGTACTGCCGGTAACACTTATACCCAGTATTACACTAGTACTGCCGGTAACACTTATCCCCAGTATTACACTAGTACTGCCGGTAACACTTATACCCAGTATTACACTAGTACTGCCGGGAACACTTATCACCAGCATTACACTAGTACTGCCGGTAACACTTATCCCTAGTATTACACTAGTACTGCCGGTAACACTTATCCCCAGTATTACACTAGTACTGCCGGTAACACTTATCCCTAGTATTACACTAGTACTGCCGGTAACACTTATCCCCAGTATTACACTAGTACTGCCGGTAACACTTATCCCTAGTATTACACTAGTACTGCCGGTAACACTTATCCCTAGTATTACACTAGTACTGCCCGTAACACTTATCCCTAGTATTACACTAGTACTGCCCGTAACACTTATACCCAGTATTACACTAGTACTGCCGGGAACACTTATCCCTAGTATTACACTAGTACCGCCGGTAACTTATCCCTAGTATTACACTAGTACCGCCGGTAACACTTATCCCCAGTATTACACTAGTACTGCCGGTAACACTTATCCCTAGTATTACACTAGTACTGCCGGTAACACTTATCCCTAGTATTACACTAGTACCGCCGGTAACACTTATCCCTAGTATTACACTAGTACTGCCGGTAACACTTATCCCCAGTATTACACTAGTACTGCCGGTAACACTTATGCCCAATATTACACTAGTACTGCCGGTAACACTTATGCCCAGTATTACACTAGTACTGCCGGTAACACTTATCCCTAGTATTACACTAGTACTGCCGGTAACACTTATCCCTAGTATTACACTAGTACTGCCGGTAACACTTATCCCTAGTATTACACTAGTACCACCGGTAACACTTATCCCTAGTATTACACTAGTACTGCCGGGAACACTTATCCCTAGTATTACACTAGTACTGCCGGGAACACTTATCCCTAGTATTACACTAGTACCGCCGGTAACACTTATCCCTAGTATTACCGGTAACACTTATCCCCAGTATTACACTAGTACTGCCGGTAACACTTATGCCCAGTATTACACTAGTACTGCCGGTAACACTTATGCCCAGTATTACACTAGTACTGCCGGTAACACTTATCCCTAGTATTACACTAATACTGCCGGTAACACTTATACCTAGTATTACACTAGTACTGCCGGTAACACTTATCCCTAGTATTACACTAGTACTGCCGGTAACACTTATCCCTAGTATTACACTAGGACCACCGGTAACACTTATCCCTAGTATTACACTAGTACTGCCGGGAACACTTATCCCTAGTATTACACTAGTACTGCCGGGAACACTAATCCCTAGTATTACACTAGTACTGCCGGTAACACTTATCCCGAGTATTACACTAGTACTGCCGGTAACACTTATCCCTAGTATTACACTAGTACTGCCGGTAACACTTATCCCTAGTATTACACTAGTACTGCCGGGAACACTTATCCCTAGTATTACACTAGTACTGCTGGTAACACTTATCCCTAGTATTACACTAGTACTGCCGGGAACACTTATCCCTACTATTACACTAGTACTGTCGGGAACCCTTATCCAGAGTATTACACTATTACTGCCGGCAACACTTATCCCTAGTATTACACTAGTACTGCCCTTAACACTTATCCCTAGTGTTACACTAGTACTGCCGGGAACACTTATACCTAGTACTACACTAGTACTGCCGGGAACACTTATACCTAGTATTACACTAGTACTGCCGGTAACACTTATCCCTAGTATTACACTAGTACTGCCGGTAACACTTATCCCTAGTATTACACAAGTACTGCCGGTAACACTTATCCCGGTTATTACACTAGTACTGCCGGTAACACTTATCCCGGGTATTACACTAGTACTGCCGGTAACACTTATCCCGAGTATTACACTAGTACTGCCGGTAACACTTATCCCCAGTATTACACTAGTACTGCCGGTAACACTTATCCCCAGTATTACACTAGTACTGCCGGTAACACTTATCCCGAGTATTACACTAGTACTGCCGGTAACACTTATCCCGAGTATTACACTAGTACTGCCGGTAACACTTATCCCCAGTATTACACTAGTACTGCCGGTAACACTTATCCCCAGTATTGCACTAGTACTGCCGGTAACACTTATCCCCAGTATTACACTAGTACTGCCGGTAACACTTATCCCCAGTATTACACTAGTACCGCCGGTAACACTTATCCCTAGTATTACACTAGTACCGCCGGTAACACTTATCCCTAGTATTACACTAGTACTGCCGGTAACACTTATCCCTAGTATTACACTAGTACTGCCGGTAACACTTATCCCTAGTATTACACTAGTACTGCCGGTAACACTTATACCCAGTATTACACTAGTACTGCCGGTAACACTTATCCCTAGTATTACACTAGTACTGCCGGGAACACTTATCCCCAGTATTACACTAGTACTGCCGGGAACACTTATCCCTAGTATTACACTAGTACTGCCGGGAACACTTATCCCTAGTATTACACTAGTACTGCCGGGAACACTTATCCCTAGTATTACACTAGTACTGCCGGGAACACTTATCCCTAGTATTACACTAGTACTGCCGGTAACACTTATCCCTAGTATTACACTAGTACTGCCGGTAACACTTATCCCTAGTATTACACTAGTACTGCCGGTAACACTTATCCCCAGTATTACACTAGTACTGATGGTAACACATCCCTAGTATTACACTAGTGCTGCCGGGAACACTTATCCCTAGTATTACACTAGTACTGCCGGGAACACTTATCCCGAGTATTACACTAGTACTGCCGGTAACACTTATACCCAGTACTACACTAGTACTGCCGGTAACACTTATCCCTAGTATTACACTAGTACTGCCGGTAACACTTATACCCAGTACTACACTAGTACTGCCGGTAACACTTATCCCGAGTATTACACTATTACTGCCGGTAACACTTATCCCTAGTAGAACCCTGTCAACCTTGTTGCCTGTCGACCCAACAGTGTCGACCTAAGAGCACACACTGCACGCAGTACTCACAGAACGGATATCCCATGCTCCCTATGGGTTATATAAACGAGGACTAGAGAATGACCTGCTCTTCCATCTAATCTATGGTGGTTTATACACAATTGGACACATCCTCAATAAAACGCGTTAGCTCGTTATGATACTTGCAGTCTGATAGATGTAAAGTACCAGAGGAAATAGCTGAAACTATGGCGGACACCACAAATAAGGGAACAGCGGAGGAAATTCCAGAACTTTCAGTCAAAGCTGATAAATTGGGATCCTGTACAAAGTCATGAAATCCACACAAATGAGACACAGCTGGTTCCGCAGCCAGATAAGTGTATACAGAGCAAGAGTAGACCCTTGTGTCCCCCTTTCCACACCTACTGCTCCAGGAACACATCTAGGGCAGGACATGGCAGCAACGGGGGGGGGGGGACGACACGACAGAGAGAGGTCAACGGAATAGAACGGTTGGGCTTTGGCCAAAGACCCTCAAGTATCCAGAGAGCTTTAAGAACGGCAATTGTCTAGAACGGGGTGGAAGAAATTCTAACCAAGAGCGGAGTATTGAAGTACAGACATAGTACGGACCTTCCTCCAGCAGAGACCTGAGCAGTGAGTGAAACGCCCAGCGACGGCAGCACACAATGGTCATTTCCAGTCAGCCAATGAGATCACTTTGCAGTTCTTTTATTATCAAATAATTTAATATAAAAATGGAAGAACAAAATTCATTTTTCACAATGCATATATATATAAATATACACATTACATACAGTTCTATGTAACTGGGGTCTTCACAGTGCTATACAGAAATGTGTGTATATAACACACAAGGGGGGGGAGAGGTGGTTACGTCAGTCTGTGTATGCTACATACACATGTACTGTAAATCCAGACTCCCCACTTATTGTATATATAAGTCTATATACCATGTCCCTGCACTGTATACAGCATTGACATCACATATGACATCACGTATGACATCACAGGCACTTGGGTCTGTGTTTAGCAGAAGTCTCTCATAACGGTGGACTGTGTCCAAAGACAGTGATTGGTCAGTGGTGGAGGAGTAAAGGTCATGGCTCAGGGCCAAAGGGTCACCTGTAGCCGCACAGTTAGTTTATTGGTCAGATGCAGGGCTGTAAGGATACAGCCTTGTGGTCACTTCTGGCAACGGGTTTGCAGAATGCATGTAGTTATACGGTGGCCGGTTGTGCTTGTTTGTAGACATGGGGTCATAGTTCAGCTGCAGGACCTCATGTTGTAGTCTTCTGGTCCAATATAGGCGTGATAGATGGTAGCGCGGTACATCCTTCGGGGAGTTAGTAGCAGGGGGCAGATCCCACGGGGAACTTCTCTGGTGGAATAATCTGCTGTAGACTGGACAGAATCTTCTTCTGATGACCGGCCAGGGTAATCCCAATCCGCAGGAGGTCTCTAAGGTGAGGGGACAATAAGGTTAATCGCATCTGCCCGCACAATCCAGACACCGGCCCTCAGGTGTCCAGCTACTTTCTTCACTGCCCACTGACTGCCCTGACATCTATATACCACAATTACCCCCAACTACTGCCAGAGACCCACAATCCACCCTACTGCCCTTCATCTATTAGATGTATGGTACCGCACTACCTACTCCTCCCTACTGCCCCCGCATCTATTATATGTATGATACCGCACTATCTACTCCTCCCTACTGCCCCTGCATCTATTATATGTATGATACTGCCTTACTTACCCCCAACTCCTCCCTACTGCTCCTCATCTATTATATATATATAATCCTGCACTACTTACCCCCAACTCCTCCCTACTGCTAACTCATCTATTATATGTATGATACAGCACTACCTACCCCCAACTCCTCCCTACTGCCCTTCATCTATTATATGTATGGTACCGCACTACCTACCCCCCAACTCCTCCCTACTGCCCCCGCATCTATTATATGTATGGTACCGCACTACCTACTCCTCCCTACTGCCCCTGCATCTATTATATGTATGATACAGCCCTACTTACACCCAACTCCTCCCTACTGCTAACTCATCTATTATATGTATGATACAGCACTACCTCCCCCATCTCCTCCCTTCTGCCCTTCATCTATTACAGGTTGAGTATCCCTTATCCAAAATGCTCGGGACCAGGAGAATTTTGGATAACGGATTATTCCGTATTTCGGAATATTTTAATATTTCAATGATGTATTTTGAAGTATCTTGCATGTATGCTGTATAAACACATAATATACACACAAATATATTTTATTACCACATACAATACACACAAATATATTTTAATTGTTCAAAAAACAAGGTTTCAAAACGTGAAACAAAATGTGTGTACTATCTCAGCATTTAATTTGAATGCCAAGCAATCATTGTCTTGCACATATATAGTGCCAGTTACATATCATGTCCCCAGTGATGCTGTTACAAATGTCTACAGTGAGTTTTTAGCAAAAAAAATATTTTTTTTCACTTTCTGGAATGTCCGTATTTCGGAATAATTCGGATAACGGATATTCGGATACGGGATACTCGACCTGTATATGTATGGTACCGCACTACCTACTCCTCCCTACTGCCCCGCATCTATTATATGTATGATACAGCCCTACTTACACCCAACTCCTCCCTACTGCTAACTCATCTATTATATGTATGATACAGCACTACCTACCCCCAACTCCTGTCTACTGATCCTCATCTATTATATGTATTGTACCGCACTACCTACTCCTCCCGCATCTATTATATGTATGATACTGCCCTACTTACACCCAACTCCTCCTCATCTATTATATGTATGGTACCGCACTACCTACTCCTCCCTACTGCCCCCGCATCTATTATATGTATGATACTGCCCTACTTACCCCCAACTCCTCCCTACTGCTCCTCATCTATTATATGTAAGATACTGCCCTACTTACCCCCAACTCCTCCCTACTGCTAACTCATCTATTATATGTATATAATCCTGCACTACTTACCCCCAACTCCTCCCTACTGCCCCACATCTATTATATGTATGATACTGCACTACCTACTCCTCCCTACTGCCCCTGCATCTATTATATGTATGATACTGCCCTACTTACCCCCAACTCCTCCCTACTGCTAACTCATCTATTATATGTATATAATCCTGCACTACTTACACCCAACTCCTCCCTACTGCCCCACATCTATCATATGTATGATACTGCACTACCTACTCCTCCCTACTGCCCCGCATCTATTATATGTATGATACTGCACTACTTACTCTTCCCTAATGCCCCCGCATATATTATATGTATGATACTTAGTGTTCATTCTAGCACCCACCATATTTGAAAACCCATGCAGTTCCTCTTCCCTGCCTGGGGTGTCACTGTCTGCTGTGGTGTTTCTAGCACAGGTCTGGTTTGCATATCAGTGCTGATATATACAGACCACACTGTGCTAGAAACACCACAGCAGACAGCGACACCCCAGGCAGGGAAGAGGACCTGCACTAATACTGCACTACCTACTCCTCCCTACTGCGCCCGCATCTATTATATGTATGATACTGCACTACCTACTCCTCCCTACTGCCCCTGCATCTATGATATGTATGATACTGCCCTACTTACCCCCAACGCCTCCTCATCTATTGTATGTATGGTACCGCACTACCTACCCCCAACTCTTCCCTACTGCCCGCTCATCTATTATATGTATGATACAGCACTACCTACCCCCAACTCCTCCCTACTGCCCCTGCATCTATTATATGTATGATACTGCCCTACTTACCCCCAACTCCTCCCCTACTGCTCCTCATCTATTATATGTATGGTACCGCACTACCTACCCCCAACTCCTCCCTACAGCCCCTTATCTACTATATGTATGGTACCACACTACCTACCCCCAACTTCTCCCTACTGCCCCTCATCTATTATATGTATGGTACCGCACTACCTACCCCCAACTCCTCCCTTTCATCTATTATATGTATGGTAAGGCACTACCTACCCCCAACTCCTCCCTACTGCCCGCTCATCTATTATATGTATGATACCGCACTACCTACCCCCAACTCCTAACTCATCTCTTATATGTATGATATCGCACTACCTACCGCCCCATCTATTATATCTACCATACCGCACTACCTACCCCCAATTCACTGCTCCTCATCTATTATATGTATAATACCGCACTACATACCCTCAACTCCTCCCTACTGTCCCATATCTATTATATGCAAGATACCGCACTACATACCCTCAACTCTTACCTACTGCCCCATATCTATTATATGTATGGTACCGCACTTCATACCCCCAACTACTCCCTACTGCCCCGCATCTATTATATGTATGGTACCGCACTACCTACCCCAACTCCTCCCTACTGCCCGCTCATCTATTATATGTATGATACCGCACTACCTACCCCCAACTCCTCCCTACTGCCCGCTCATCTCTTATATGTATGATACCGCACTACCTACCCCCAACTCCTCACTCATCTCTTATATGTATGATATCGCACTACCTACCGCCCCATCTATTATATCTACCATACCGCACTACCTACCCCCAATTCACTGCTCCTCATCTATTATATGTATAATACCGCACTACATACCCTCAACTCCTCCCTACTGTCCCATATCTATTATATGCAAGATACCGCACTACATACCCTCAACTCTTACCTACTGCCCCATATCTATTATATGTATGGTACCGCACTTCATACCCCCAACTACTCCCTACTGCCCCGCATCTATTATATGTATGGTACAGCACTACCTACCCCAACTCCTCCCTACTGCCCGCTCATCTCTTATATGTATGGTACCGCACTACCTACCCCCAACTTCTCCCTACTGCCCGCTCATCTCTTATATGTATGGTACCGCATTACATACCCCCAACTACCCCTCATCTATTATATGTATGATACCGCACTACCTACCCCAACTCCTCCCTACTGCCCCTCATCTATTATATGTAGGATACTGCACTACCTACCCCCAACTCCTCCCTACTGCCCCTCATCTATTATATGTAGGATACTGCACTACCTACCCCCAACTCCTCCCTACTGCCCCTCATCTATTATATGTAGGATTACCACACTACCTAACCCCCAACTCCTCCCTACTGCTCCTCGGCTCACCCTCTATGTACGGATGATACAACTGTTCCTGTGTAAATAGGGTATACATAGACGAGTCACTGAACCACAACTGGCACCGCTGCTGTGCAGACACTAAGGAGCCACAAGACCAGTGCAGTTGTGCCCCCAGCTTACCTCAGACCTTATAAACAATGATGAAACCTTTGTGTGGCTATACTGCAGGTATATTCTGTATTACACGGGCGGCGTTACACTGTCTCATGTATGAATAATAAGGGAGGGGGTGTAAAATACACCCATAAATGCACCAATCAGCATCACAGTGACTTCACAGTCAGCCAATCAGAGGCAGCTAGCTAGCAACCCCCATTATTATCAGTCCTCAGGACACCTGCCGGTGATCCGGCTTCTGACAGGCAGAACCGCACCACCATTGTACGGGCAAACTGGGAGCACCGAGCACACCATGAGACCCCATAGATCAAGCAAGAACCCCCACCAGACCCAGACACATACTCTGTGTTTAGCTGCCGCACTCGGCTGAACGTTGTAAATCCGGCATTCCTGAAACCTTCCTCATATCGCCCCATTTTGATGGCGTGCAACCATTCACCCACCGAAGAGAAGGAGGAATAGTGGGGGGTGCGCTGGTCGAGAAGAGGCTGCGATGATCTGCGGGGAGAGAAGAGGAAACTCATGGAATATGGTAATTAGGACTCTGCGCACATGATACAATGGGCCCATTATCTCCCTGTCCTACGCCCACCCCTTAACTTGTAACTTCCTCTGCTGCCAGCTAACCTTGAACTGTGACCCAGTGAATGACCTGCAGAACATTCCTCCATTCCAGTCTCTGCAGACCAGTAACCACTTCCTCTTCCCTACTTAACCCTTTCCCTGCCTCAGCCCTGCAGCACGTCTGCCAATTATCCCCCTCGCCTGAGAACGTTCTGGCTCGTACCCTGGCTGCTCCCGGGTGGTTATTTTCAGGCTGGCGGGGTTGCGGATAAGCTTGTCCAGAGAGCTGACGATTTCTGTGAAGCGAGGCCGTGAGGCTCGATCTCGCTGCCAGCAGTCAAGCATCAGTTGGTGCAGCGCCGACGGGCAGTCCGGAGGTGCCGGAAGACGGTAATCCTGCTCTATGGCGTTTATCACCTATACGGAGAGCGGGGGGGAAAGCGGGTGAACATTTTTGGCCACCAGGCAACGGGACCCCCAGAAAACACAGTAACTAAAAGCCACACTCACGTCTTGGTTGGACATGTCCCAGTATGGGCGCTCTCCGAAGGACATGACCTCCCACATGACGATGCCGTAACCCCACACATCGCTGGCGGAGGTAAACTTTCGGAAGGCGATGGCTTCGGGGGCTGTCCAGCGGATTGGGATTTTACCGCCCTAAGGAGAGAAGACTGGGGATGAAGTGTCACGTTTCTCAGGATAAAGCCGACGACCGTTCCCACACCGAGGAGAGGTGTTGCTATTAATATCCACCTCTCATTTTCTAGCGGAGGGAAGATTCTCCGCACGCACCAATATCATCTTCCAGCCCTGGGGCCAGAGCTCAGTATCTGTGTAATCCATCATCCCCTTACCCCCGCCCCCACCCCAGTTCTCAGGCCTCTCCTCACCAGACAAGACGTGTACGTTGGGTCTGTGGATCCCTCCTGCAGGAACCGCGACAAGCCAAAATCAGACACTTTGCAGACCAGGTTACTGTTCACCAAGATGTTGCGCGCAGCCAGGTCCCGGTGTACGTAATTCATCTCCGCCAGGTAGCGCATGCCGGAGGCGATCCCTCGCAGCATTCCGACCAGCTGGATGGGGGTGAACTGACCGTCATTTTGCTGCCGGCACAAAGAACAACACACATTATTATAGGAAGTCACTGGTAGGACAGGTGTGTGTATGTATGCCTTACGTAGGATCACATGTCCTCATAATGGACCAGATGTATCAAGCTTCAAAAAGTGATAAAATGGAGAGTGATAAACAGCCAGCCAATCAGCTGCTACCTGTCATGTTACAGACTGGGTTTGAAAAATAACAGGTAGGAGCTGATTGGCTGCTTGTTTATCACTCTCCATTGTATCACTTTTGAAGCGTGATACATCTGGCCCAATATCTCCATCAGACCCGCGCTCCCATCAAACCGCCCTCTGTCCCACCTGCTCCCATCAAACCGCCTTCCATCACCACCCACTCCCATCAAGCCTCCTCTAGCAAACCCCGCTCCCATCAAACGGGATTGATATGAAATCCCGGCGGTCGGAATTCCGGCGTTCAAAATCCCGACGACGGAATCCTGCCAAAATTCCGACAGGGGCGGGGGATGTGGATCCTCCCCCCCCCCTTGCGGGCTCGCTGCGCTCGGCACACTAATTTATTCTCCCTCTATCGGTGTCGTGGACACCCACGGAGGGAGAAAGTGTCAGGATTCCGACCGCCGGAATTTGAACTACATCCCCATCAACCCACCCTCCAGCAAACCCCGCACCCATCAATCCACCTTCCGTCACACCCTCTCCTATAAAACCACCCTCCGTCACAATCGCTCCCATCAAACTGCCCTCCATCACATGTGAAGGAGTGGCTATATCCCGGTTGTGCAGAAGGAAACGGCTATACCCCGGTTGCACAGGAGGAGATGGCTATACCCCGGTTGCACAGGAGGAGATGGCTATACCCCGGTTGCACAGGAGGAGATGGCTATACCCCGGTTGCGCAGGAGGAGATGGCTATACCCTGGTTGCACAGGAGGAGATGGCTATACCCCGGTTGCACAGGAGGAGATGGCTATACCCCGGTTGCACAGGAGGAGATGGCTATACCCTGGTTGCACAGGAGGAGATGGCTATACCCCGGTTGCACAGGAGGAGATGGCTATACCCCGGTTGCACAGGAGGAGATGGCTATACCCCGGTTGCACAGGAGGATATGGCTATACCCCGGTTGCACAGGAGGAGCAGCTATACCCCGGTAGCACAGGAGGAGCAGCTATACCCCGGTTGCACAGGAGGAGCAGCTATACCCCGGTTGCACAGGAGGAGATGGCTATACCCCGGTTGCACAGGAGGAGATGGCTATACCCCGGTTGCACAGGAGGAGATGGCTATACCCCGGTTGCACAGGAGGAGATGGCTATACCCCGGTTGCACAGGAGGAGATGGCTATACCCCGGTTGCACAGGAGGAGCAGCTATACCCCGGTTGCACAGGAGGAGCAGCTATATCCCGGTAGCACAGGAGGAGCAGCTATACCCCGGTTGCACAGGAGGAGCAGCTATACCCCGGTTGCACAGGAGGAGATGGCTATACCCCGGTTGCACAGGAGGAGATGGCTATACCCCGGTTGCACAGGAGGAGATGGCTATACCCCGGTTGCACAGGAGGAGCAGCTATACCCCGGTTGCACAGGAGGAGCAGCTATACCCCGGTTGCACAGGAGGAGATGGCTATACCCCGGTTGCACAGGAGGAGCAGCTATACCCCGGTTGCACAGGAGGAGATGGCTATACCCCGGTTGCACAGGAGGAGATGGCTATACCCCGGTTGCACAGGAGGAGCAGCTATACCCCGGTTGCACAGGAGGAGATGGCTATACCCCGGTTGCACAGGAGGAGATGGCTATACCCCGGTTGCACAGGAGGAGCAGCTATACCCCGGTTGCACAGGAGGAGCAGCTATACCCCGGTTGCACAGGAGGAGATGGCTATACCCCGGTTGCACAGGAGGAGCAGCTATACCCCGGTTGCACAGGAGGAGATGGCTATACCCCGGTTGCACAGGAGGAGATGGCTATACCCCGGTTGCACAGGAGGAGCAGCTATACCCCGGTTGCACAGGAGGAGATGGCTATACCCCGGTTGCACAGGAGGAGATGGCTATACCCCGGTTGCACAGGAGGAGCAGCTATACCCCGGTTGCACAGGAGGAGATGGCTATACCCCGGTTTGCACAGAAGGAGATGGCTATACCCCGGTTGCACAGGAGGAGATGGCTATACCCCGGTTGCACAGGAGGAGCAGCTATACCCTGGTTGCACAGCAGGAGATGGCTATACCCCGGTTGCACAGGAGGAGATGGCTATACCCCGGTTGCGCAGGAGGAGATGGCTATACCCCGGTTGCACAGGAGGAGCAGCTATACCCCGGTTGCACAGGAGGAGATGGCTATACCCCGGTTGCACAGGAGGAGATGGCTATACCCCGGTTGCACAGGAGGAGCAGCTATACCCCGGTTGCACAGGAGGAGATGGCTATCCCCCGGTTGCACAGGAGGAGATGGCTATACCCCGGTTGCACAGGAGGAGATGGCTATACCCCAGCCACAAGGATAGAAGTAGATGTAGGAAACAAGAGATGCACTCACTCTAAGAAACGAGTCCAGGGCCCCGTTCTCCATGTACTCTGTGATAATCATAACGGGGCAGTTGTTTGTAATTACTCCCTCCAGGTGGATGATGTTGGGATGCTGGAACTGCCCATGATGCTGGCCTCGCTCAGGAACTCTCGCCGCAGGCGCTCCGTGTACCCGCCCTTCAGAGTTTTGATGGCCACATAGTTTTCCTTCTTCCCTGGGACCTTGAGACGCCCCCGACATACTTCCCCAAATTCACCTGTGGAACAAAGAGACCGTTATGGATATAACCTGCCCAACGCCGGTGGCACATATGTCTGGCTCCGGCATCCCCGTGCCAACGCTTGTTCCTCACCAGCTCCTATGACCTCCTCTATCTTCACATAGGACACATCGATCTCTTTGGCGAACTCTCTCACGGCCTCATTGGGGTCTTCGTAGGTGAATGGATCGATGTACAACTTGGTGTCTAGAACGGGAGGACACACAGGAGTCAGAGTCCTGCTGGTGGTAACGGTGTCACTCAGAACTTCCAGGAGGACAGGACCTATCCAGCGCTTCATGTGAGGGTCCAGCCCCCCCAGGTCACAGAAATGATTGTGAGGCTCCTAGTGTCATTTATTAGATTATTGTACATTTCCAGTCGCCATAATAAAGAGACAAATGGCATAAAGCAGATGATATACAACAGCGGTGACTTATAATCTGCATATCACACAGTGGACTGGACAGGATTACTAGTAATGTGGTGAGACACTCACTGTGTCCGATGAGGTACTGCCCAGGTTTATCACAGTACTCCGGCTCCTTGTTACCCCCGTGCTTCCTGTGTGGACAGAGACAGGGGTATTAGACAACTGGGGAACATACGGTTTCCATTCCCTGTATTTGCAGGATGCTCGTCAATAACACGGTCACAGCCGAGGGAGCGCGTATAGAACAATGGCGTTGGGCAGGCCGGTGACCAGCTGCCTGCATTACATTACTACTACGCTGGACGGGAAGGAGATGCCGCCATACCTCACACACACCACAGCGATGATGATAACTGCGAGCACCAGCACAGCTCCGACACCAGCCGTCCCAGCGATCAGCTCCACCTGTGGCTGGGCCTTCTCTGGATCTAGGACAAGACACGCCGACGTTAGGACACAGTAAGGGCAGAAATATAGGACGCCCCCAGCTAACCCCCCCCCCCCCACCCACACACACTTACCCACTGGCAGCGTCTGGAATAGAGTGTCTCCGCTGAACGCCCCGTACCCGGCCTCGGTCCTGGCACGCACCTGTACCACGTACACAACCCCCGAGCGGAGCTCCTTGAGCTCAGCCTGGCTTCCCGGGGTCTTCAGGAACATTATAAGGGGCTTTTCTTGATCCTGGAGAGGAATTAGACTGAGTCTTAATTTGCCCCATTGTACAAGAAGGTGACACCCATCCCTGATCCGTCACCCGCCGTGACCTCTCACCTTCTCGTAGTACTTGACTTCATAGTCCAGAATATTCCCCCTGTTCGGAGACCGCTGTGGGAGGGGCGGATTCCATCGCAAGGATAAGGAGGACTCCGAGGCGGCTATCTGCTGGATGCCGGTCACCGGGAGGGGTACTGCACAGGAGGAGACAGAAACCAGATTCATCTACCGGTCTGAGAGGAACCCACACACTGACACTACTATTGCTGGCAGACTCACAGTCACGGTCGGTAGTGACGTTATACTCCTCGCCCGCTGCCGGGACACCGCTGCGCTCAGACACGCCGTTCAGGGCCAGGACTCGGAAGGTGTAGGTGACGCGGGGGCGGAGGCCTGACACACGGATTTTGCTCTCCATCAGCTTCTGAGGACGGGGGGAGAAGGAGAGACGCGTGCAGGGGATGCATCCCACGCCCCCTGCGCACTCTGTACACTGCACCTCATAGAACAAGTCCGATCGCCCGCCAGAATCCAGGGGCTCGCTCCACTCCAGGTCCACCGTGGATCCATTCATGTTGGCGACGATGCTGCGGGGGGCAGACGGGGTGGCTAGAGGACAGGAAGATGGTATTAGCGTAAAATGCCCTCACTGCTGGAATGCCAGCTTTTCCCCAATAAGATGGCACAACACAGATATGGGGCACTGTACATCCCAAGCTTGGCGAGAATTCAGACATTAGCGACAGACATAGGGAAGCGCTGCCTCAATGTAGCAAGTGACCAACATGGCCGATCCCACCCTCACTAATACCTGTGTGTGCTTGGGTGACTTACCTGTGCAGGGGGCAGTAACTGGGTCACCCGGGGCCCTGTAGAAGCCGAGTTTACAGTTACACGCTGTGGCCCCAGCGGCTCCCGACTGGCTGTTGTATGGGCAGAGTTGGCATGGTACCTCCCCAACGCCAGGCTTAAAATATCCAGGAATGCAAGCTGCAGGAACATAATGAAATGCATCAGAGTGTGAGCTTGTTAGGTCAGTTTTCTCAGCTTCTCTAGAACGGCATCTCAGGGGTTAGATAAAAATGTCCTGGGCACTAGCAAAAGAAGGGTTAAATGAGGGGTGGCCTGAGGGTGAAGGCGGCAGAGAGGTTATAGATATTCAGGAAATAAGCAGCTCAGTAACATTGGTCGGTGGTGGTACGTAATGAGGGGGGGTAGATTGAGTGGTGGTCTATGGTACGGAATAAGGGGTGGGGGTAATCTATGGCACTGCACTGGGGAGATAAATGAGGGGTGGCCTGAGGGTGAAGGCGGCAGAGAGGTTATAGATATTCAGGAAATAAGCAGCTCAGTGACATTGGTCGGTGGTGGTACGTAATGGGGGGGTAGATTGAGTGGTGGTCTATGGTACAGCATTGGTGGGAGAGAGGTGTGGTGGTCTATGGCACTGCACTGGGGAGATAAATGAGTGGTGGTCTTTGGTACAACATGGGGGGGATAGATGAGCCACGTGGTCTATGGTAAGGCATGGGGGGCAACGACGAGTGGTGGTCTTTGGTAAGGCAGGAGGGGGATAAATAAGCGGTGGTCTATGGTCTGGTGGTCTGTCGGAAGGATGGATGGGCACGCTGGGCACCAGGATTTGAGTAACACAGAGTAACATTAATCAGGTCCCCTCCGAGGCCTCTATATTCCACATACATAGGTTTAGCTGCCATTGCTTTACACTAAAGCCCCTGGATATTCAGGCTGCCCTGACGTCCCCCTTACAGCGGGGTGACCAGAGCCAGGGTGACAGCAGCAGCACTGAGGTGCTTAATCCCCAGCACTAGGAGTGAAAACTGTGTCCTATATGTGCTACAGCCCCGAAACCTCTGGCGACTGTGGGGTGGCAATAACTAAAATCCTGGGGCTGGGAGGAGCCACAACCTACATACTTTGTGGGTGCGCTGCAGCCCCTGAGTAGGAAGCGCCGCTGCAGCCAGGAGCAGAGACAGCCAGGTGCGCCGGTGACCAGGGGAGAGTAACGTAAATGCAGCACTGGACATGTATTCATGTATATCCTCTACCTGTAACAGCATGGACGTTATGGCGTGACTGCCATCTGCGGTATCCTGGGACCACCAGAACTCCGGCTATGGGTGGGGAGAGGAATCCCCACAGTAAGACCACTCAGGGTGCTCACACACAGCGAGGAAGTTACATAATATAACCAGGACTGGAGCTGGACGGTATATGTGTATGGTGGAAGCAGGAGTGGGGTTAATGAGTAGGGGACCCCCTGGAGATGCAGGAGAGGGGTTAATGAGTAGGGGACCCCCTGGATATGGCAGGAGAGGGGATAATGAATAGGGGACCCCTGGAGATGGCAGAAGGGATGAGTAGGGGACCCCTGGAGATGGCAGGAGAAGGGATAATGAGTAGGGGACCCCTGGAGATGCAGGAGAGGAGTTAATGAGGAGGGGACCCCCTGGATATGGCAGGAGAGGGGATAATGAATAGGGGACCCCTGGAGATGGCAGAAGGGATAATGAGGAGGGGACCCCTGGAGATGGCAGGAGTGGGGTTAATGAGTCGGGAACCCCTGGAGATGGCAGGAGAGGGGTTAATGAGTAGGGGACCCCCTGGAGAAGGCAGGAGAGGGGGATTATGAGTAGGGGACCCCCTGGAGATGGCAGGAGAGGGGGATAATGAGTAGGGGACCCCATGGAGATGGCAGGAGAGGGGATAATGAGTAGGGGACCCCCCTGGAGATGGCAGTAAACACCTGGAGATGGAAGGACAGGCGTAGTGGTCAGCATTGCTGTCTCACAGCACTGAGGGATCTTGAGTATAACTTCTGACCACTGACAGATCTGTGTGGGGTCTGTATGTTCTCCCGTGCTTGTAAAGGACAGATTAGGTGAAGGCAACACATGGTCATCCTGCTGCTGTGGAACTACATATACCAGCATGTCCTGACACCATTGTGCTTTTAGGACATGCTAGAAACGTCCAGAACATGCTGGGATTTGTAGTTGTACAGGTGACACGTGATGAGGAATACGGCGTGTAAGCAGATCTGATTAATAAATGCACTGTGGAATATGTGGGCGCTATATACATTATAGTAGAATGAGTGGTGGTCAGTGCTGGCAGCAGAGGGGTTAAATGAGTCTCTGGCACAATTTCCAGTCCCCCTCCCCTCGCTGCACTTCCTGCCCCCTCCTCACACACATACCTGACATTCCTGCTGCCTTTTGTCTGTGACACCTCTGCTGGGAGCGCTCTGACAGGGGGCAGCAGCCACCCCCTCCCCCACCAATAAAGCGCTAATCCCTGCTCCTACAGTACATGATGTCATCATACATGGAGGACACAAGCGTGATGTCATCCTGAACCCTCACCTGTGCACTTGGTGCGACCGTCCTTCTCCTCCCTTCCTGCTGCACAGACGCACTCCCCAGCTGCCGGCTTGGCCCACTCCCCATCCTCCCGACAGTACATGGTGGGACGTCTCCCAAGAGAGCCCTCAGCACCCTCCACACAGCTGCCCTCAGCCGACACCACGAGCCCTTCCGACACCGTCTCGTTGAAGCTTGCCAGCGATGCCACCACAGCCGGGCATAACCGATAGAAGACGCGGACGGCAAGCAGCGCCATGCAGGCCCCCTGGTCTTGGAAGGCTAAGTAAAATCCTTTGTCCTTCAATGGACCTAGCCGTAGGGTCTTGACGTTGGACCTCATTGAGCCGCCACTCCCACCACGTCCAGCTGGCCGACCCAGTGTGTCTGCTGCCACAGTGTCCACCTTGATCCACGGGTTCTCCAACCAAGGAGGGAAATGGTCGCTGGCCAAGTCGGCGTCGTTTTGGTAAAAGTAGAGGTTGAAGGTCTCTTTGCAGGAGCGACCGGCTCGGGTCAATGACGCGCACTCAATCATGGTAAAGGTTATCTCCACATAGGCGTGGTGGGCAGGACCCCGTCTGATGTAATTGGTCCGCAGCCAGTTGTTCTGACCCGACAGGTGAGCATTGCAGATTTCATAGGTGCGGACAGGTGTCTGCTCCTCATCCAGCCCAGAGGTTTCATCCCACTAGAGGAAAGAGAGACATAGATGGGGGACATCATCATACCCAAACTTCCAGGCGTTCCCTGAAAACTCACCTCTTCAGGCAAGCCTATCATATTTATATACCGCACACATAACCATCTGAGGCACTTATGTATTATATAGCTTCCCTTCTGGACTTGTAACTTGGTGGGACTGCTATGCTATTACTGGTGCCTGTCCTTGTGTTTCCCTCCTATGTCCCTATAGATTGTAAGCTTGCAGCAGGGCCCTCCTGCCTCCTACAGTCTGTCTGTTACCCAGTTTGTTTTATCACTGCCTACTATTGTAAAGCGCAATAGAATCTGCTGCTCTATATAAGACGCTGTAATGGAATCTGCTGCGCTATATAAGACACTGTAACGGAATCTGCTGCGCTATATAAGACACTGTAACGGAATCTGCTGCGCTATATAAGACACTGTAATGGAATCTGCTGCGCTATATAAGACGCTGTAATGGAATCTGCTGCGCTATATAAGACGCTGTAATGGAATCTGCTGCGCTATATAAGATGCTGTAACGGAATCTGCTGCGCTATACAAGACGCTGTAACGGAATCTGCCGCGCTATATAAGACACTGTAACGGAATTTGCCACACTATATAAGACACTGTAACGGAATCTGCTGCACTATATAAGACACTGTAACGGAATCTGCTGCGCTATATAAGACGCTGTAACGGAATCTGTTGCGCTATATAAGACACTGTAACGGAATCTGCTGCGCTATATAAGACACTGTAACGGAATCTGCTGCGCTATATAAGTCGCTGTAACGGAATCTGCTGCGCTATATAAGTCGCTGTAACGTAATCTGCTGCGCTATATAAGTCGCTGTAACGTAATCTGCTGCGCTATATAAGTCGCTGTAACGGAATCTGCTGCGCTATATAAGACGCAGTAATGGAATCTGCTGCACTATATAAGACACTGTAACGGAATCTGCTGCGCTATATAAGACACTGTAACAGAATCTGCTGCGCTATATAAGACACTGTAACGGAATCTGCTGCACTATATAAGACACTGAAACGGAATCTGCTGCGCTATATTAGACGCTGTAACGGAATCTGCTGCGCTATATAAGACGCTGTAACGGAATCTGCTGCGCTATATAAGACACTAACGGAATCTGCTATGCTATATAAGACATTGTAACTGAATCTGCTGTGCTATATAAGACACTGTAACGGAATCTGCTGCGCTATATAAGACACTAACGGAATCTGCTGCGCTATATAAGACGCTGTAACGGAATCTGCTGCGCTATATAAGGCGCTGTAACGGAATCTGCTGCGCTATATAAGACACTGTAACGGAATCTGCTGCGCTATATAAGACGCTGTAACGGAACCTGCTGCGCTATATAAGACGCTGTAACGGAACCTGCTGCCCTATATAATAAACTGTAAATAAATAAATAATACCCTCCACACTGACAGTTACAGTCACTCCCTCCCAGTGACAGCATGGGGCACTAATGCCTCATTCTGATAGGGAGAGGGGACCTGAAACCTAAAGTAAGCGGGAGAGCGCAACTCATCGCACCCAGCAATTGTACCGTGTATGGGCACCTTATGTCTGCTTTTAGGCAACAAGAAGAATATCATTCCTACTGGAGAGAAGAACGGGATGGGAAAACAATATATAAAACAGACACTACCTGTCCGTCAACTTTGGGAAACGTTGTCCACCGAAGATCTGATGTTTCCAGCTTTGTGTTCATAAGTGTGACTGTGGAAACAGAAAAAGAACATCGATATACACATAAATCGCCCACAAGCATACCACCAACATATACTGCAGTGCTGTACAAGAAGGTGAGAGGTCCCTGCTCACTACAGATTACACTGTATCACCAGCATATACTGCAGCGCTGTACAATAAGGGGACATATACACTATACCACAATAACCACACAGGATACAGTGATACAGAAGGTGAGAGGTCCCTGCTCACTACAGATTACACTGTATCACCAGCATATACTGCAGCGCTGTACAATAAGGAGACATAAACACTATACCACGATAACCACACAGGATACAGTGATACAGAAGGTGAGAGATCCCTGCTCACTACAGATTACAGTGTATCACCAGCATATACTGCAGCGCTGTACAATAAGGGGACATATACACTATACCACGATAACCACACAGGATACAGTGATACAGAAGGTGAGAGGTCCCTGCTCACTACAGATTACACTGTATCACCAGCATATACTGCAGCGCTGTACAATAAGGGGACATATACACTATACCACGATAACCACACAGGATACAGTGATAAAGAAGGTGAGAGATCCCTGCTCACTACAGATTACACTGTATTACCAGCATATACTGCAGCGCTGTACAATAAGGGGACATATACACTATACCACGATAACCACACAGGATACAGTGATACAGAAGGTGAGAGGTCCCTGCTCACTACAGATTACTCTGTATTACCAGCATATACTGCAGCGCTGTACAATAAGGAGACATATACACTATACCACAATAACCACACAGGATACAGTGATACAGAAGATGAGAGATCCCTGCTCACTACAGACTACACTGCATCACCAGCATATACTGCAGCGCTGTACAATAAGGGGACATGTACACTATACCACGATAACCACACAGGATACAGTGATACAGAAGGTGAGAGATCCCTGCTCACTACTGATTACACTGTATCACCAGCATATACTGCAGCGCTGTACAATAAGGGGACATATACACTATACCACGATAACCACACAGGATACAGTGATACAGAAGGTGAGAGATCCCTGCTCACTACTGATTACACTGTATCACCAGCATATACTGCAGCGCTGTACAATAAGGAGACATATACACTATACCACGATAACCACACAGGATACAGTGATACAGAAGGTGAGAGATCCCTGCTCACTACAGATTACACTGTATCACCAGCATATACTGCAGCGCTGTACAATAAGGGGACATATACACTATACCACAATAACCACACAGGATACAGTGATACAGAAGGTGAGAGGTCCCTGCTCACTACAGATTACACTGTATCACCAGCATATACTGCAGCGCTGTACAATAAGGAGACATAAACACTATACCACGATAACCACACAGGATACAGTGATACAGAAGGTGAGAGATCCCTGCTCACTACAGATTACACTGTATCACCAGCATATACTGCAGCGCTGTATAATAGGGGACATATACACTATACCACAATAACCACACAGGATACAGTGATACAGAAGGTGAGAGATCCCTGCTCACTACAGATTACACTGTATCACCAGCATATACTGCAGCGCTGTACAATAAGGAGACATATACACTATACCACGATAACCACACAGGATACAGTGATACAGAAGGTGAGAGATCCCTGCTCACTACTGATTACACTGCATCACCAGCATATACTGCAGCGCTGTACAATAAGGGGACATATACACTATACCACGATAACCACACAGGATACAGTGATACAGAAGGTGAGAGATCCCTGCTCACTACAGATTACACTGTATCACCAGCATATACTGCAGCGCTGTACAATAAGGAGACATATACACTATACCACGATAACCACACAGAATACAGTGATAGAGAAGGTGAGAGGTCCCTGCTCACTACAGATTACACTGTATCACCAGCATATACTGCAGCGCTGTACAATGAGACATATACACTATACCACGATAATTACACATGATACAGTGATACAGAAGGTGAGAGATCCCTGCTCACTACAGATTACACTGTATCACCAGCATATACTGCAGCGCTGTACAATAAGGAGACATATACACTATACCACAATAACCACACAGGATACAGTGATACAGAAGGTGAGAGATCCCTGCTAACTACAGATTACACTGTATCACCAGCATATACTGCAGCGCTGTACAATAAGGAGACATATACACTATACCACAATAACCACACAGGATACAGTGATACAGGAGGTGAGAGGTCCCTGCTCACTACAGATTACACTGTATCACCAGCATATACTGCAGCGCTGTACAATAAGGGGACATATACACTATACCACAATAACCACACAGGATACAGTGATACAGAAGGTGAGAGATCCCTACTCACTACAGATTACACTGTATCACCAGCATATACTGCAGCACTGTACAATAAGGAGACATATACACTATACAGTACCACAATAACCACACAGGATACAGTGATACAGAAGGTGAGAGGTCCCTGCTCACTACAGATTACACTGTATCACCAGCATATACTGCAGCGCTGTACAATAAGGAGACATATACACTATACCACGATAACCACACAGGATACAGTGATACAGAAGGTGAGAGATCCCTGCTCACTACAGATTACACTGTATCACCAGCATATACTGCAGCGCTGTACAATAAGGGGACATACACACTATACCACGATAACCACACAGGATACAGTGATACAGAAGGTGAGAGGTCCCTGCTCACTACAGATTACACTGTATCACCAGCATATACTGCAGCGCTGTACAATAAGGAGACATATACACTATACCACAATAACCACACAGGATACAGTGATACAGAAGGTGAGAGGTCCCTGCTCACTACAGATTACACTGTATCACCAGCATATACTGCAGCGCTGTACAATAAGGAGACATATACACTATACCACGATAACCACACAGGATACAGTGATACAGGAGGTGAGAGATCCCTGCGCACTACAGATTACACTGTATCACCAGCATATACTGCAGCACTGTACAATAAGGGGACATATACACTATACCACGATAACCACACAGGATACAGTGATACAGAAGGTGAGAGGTCCCTTGCTCACTACAGATTACGCTGTATCACCAGCATATACTGCAGCGCTGTACAATGAGACATATACACTATACCACGATAATTACACAGGATACAGTGATACAGAAGGTGAGAGATCCCTGCTCACTACTGATTACACTGTATCACCAGCATATACTGCAGCGCTGTACAATAAGGAGACATATACACTATACCACAATAACCACACAGGATACAGTGATACAGAAGGTGAGAGATCCCTGCTCACTACTGATTACACTGTATCACCAGCATATACTGCAGCGCTGTACAATAAGGAGACATATACACTATACCACGATAACCACACAGGATACAGTGATACAGAAGGTGAGAGATCCCTGCTCACTACAGATTACACTGTATCACCAGCATATCCTGCAGCGCTGTACAATAAGGAGACATACACTATACCACGATAACCACACAGGATACAGTGATACAGAAGGTGAGAGATCCCTGCTCACTACAGATTACACTGCATCACCAGCATATAATGCAGCGCTGTACAATAAGGAGACATATACACTATACCACGATAACCACACAGGATACAGTGATACAGAAGGTGAGAGGTCCCTGCTCACTACAGATTACACTGTATCACCAGCATATCCTGCAGCGCTGTACAATAAGGAGACATATACACTATACCACGATAACCACACAGAATACAGTGATAGAGAAGGTGAGAGGTCCCTGCTCACTACAGATTACACTGTATCACCAGCATATACTGCAGCGCTGTACAATGAGACATATACACTATACCACGATAATTACACAGGATACAGTGATACAGAAGGTGAGAGATCCCTGCTCACTACAGATTACACTGTATCACCAGCATATACTGCAGCACTGTACAATAAGGAGACATATACACTATACCACAATAACCACACAGGATACAGTGATACAGAAGGTGAGAGGTCCCTGCTCACTACAGATTACACTGTATCACCAGCATATACTGAAGCGCTGTACAATAAGGGGACATATACACTATACCACAATAACCACACAGGATACAGTGATACAGAAGGTGAGAGGTCCCTGCTCACTACAGATTACACTGTATCACCAGAATATACTGCAGCGCTGTACAATAAGGAGACATATACACTATACCACGATAACCACACAGGATACAGTGATACAGAAGGTGAGAGATCCCTGCTCACTACAGATTACACTGTATCACCAGCATATCCTGCAGCGCTGTACAATAAGGAGACATACACTATACCACGATAACCACACAGGATACAGTGATACAGAAGGTGAGAGATCCCTGCTCACTACAGATTACACTGCATCACCAGCATATAATGCAGCGCTGTACAATAAGGAGACATATACACTATACCACGATAACCACACAGGATACAGTGATACAGAAGGTGAGAGGTCCCTGCTCACTACAGATTACACTGTATCACCAGCATATCCTGCAGCGCTGTACAATAAGGAGACATATACACTATACCACGATAACCACACAGAATACAGTGATAGAGAAGGTGAGAGGTCCCTGCTCACTACAGATTACACTGTATCACCAGCATATACTGCAGCGCTGTACAATGAGACATATACACTATACCACGATAATTACACAGGATACAGTGATACAGAAGGTGAGAGATCCCTGCTCACTACAGATTACACTGTATCACCAGCATATACTGCAGCACTGTACAATAAGGAGACATATACACTATACCACAATAACCACACAGGATACAGTGATACAGAAGGTGAGAGGTCCCTGCTCACTACAGATTACACTGTATCACCAGCATATACTGCAGCGCTGTACAATAAGGGGACATATACACTATACCACGATAACCACACAGGATACAGTGATACAGAAGGTGAGAGGTCCCTGCTCACTACAGATTACACTATCACCAGCATATACTGCAGCGCTGTACAATAAGGAGACATATACACTATACCACAATAACCACACAGGATACAGTGATACAGAAGGTGAGAGGTCCCTGCTCACTACAGATTACACTGTATCACCAGAATATACTGCAGCGCTGTACAATAAGGAGACATATACACTATACCACGATAACCACACAGGATACAGTGATACAGAAGGTGAGAGATCCCTGCTCACTACAGATTACACTGTATCACCAGCATATACTGCAGCGCTGTACAATAAGGAGACATATACACTATACCACGATAACCACACAGGATACAGTGATACAGAAGGTGAGAGGTCCCTGCTCACTACAGATTACACTGTATCACCAGCATATACTGCAGCGCTGTACAATAAGGGGACATATACACTATACCACGATAACCACACAGGATACAGTGATACAGGAGGTGAGAGATCCCTGCTCACTACAGATTACACTGTATCACCAGCATATACTGCAGCGCTGTACAATAAGGGGACATATACACTATACCACGATAACCACACAGGATACAGTGATACAGAAGGTGAGAGATCCCTGCTCACTACAGATTACACTGTATCACCAGCATATACTGCAGCACTGTACAATAAGGAGACATATACACTATACCACGATAACCACACAGGATACAGTGATACAGAAGGTGAGAGATCCCTGCTCACTACAGATTACACTGTATCACCAGCATATCCTGCAGCGCTGTACAATAAGGGGACATATACACTATACCACGATAACCACACAGAATACAGTGATACAGAAGGTGAGAGATCCCTGCTCACTACAGATTACACTATATCACCAGCATATACTGCAGCGCTGTACAATAAGGGGACATATACACTATACCACGATAACCACACAGGATACAGTGATACAGAAGGTGAGAGGTCCCCGCTCACTACAGATTACACTGTATCACCAGCATATACTGCAGCGCTGTACAATAAGGGGACATATACACTATACCACGATAACCACACAGGATACAGTGATACAGAAGGTGAGAGATCCCTGCTCACTACAGATTACACTATATCACCAGCATATACTGCAGCGCTGTACAATAAGGGGACATATACACTATACCACGATAACCACACAGGATACAGTGATACAGAAGGTAAGAGATCCCTGCTCACTACAGATTACACTGTATCACCAGCATATACTGCAGCGCTGTACAATTAGACATATACACTATACCACGATAACCACACAGGATACAGTGATACAGAAGGTGAGAGGTCCCGGGTGTTGTATAGGGTTCCGACAGTCGTGATCCTGACAGTCATTAGCCCGACTGGCTGGACTCAGACAGAATGGCGAACGCAACAAAGCCCCTTGCGGGCTCACTGCGCTCACCACAATGCAGGCACGGCGGCGAGCGCTCCGACTTCTTAAGTAATTTGCTGCCTGACACCTTCCCTGCGTCATCCTGACAGACACCGGGCACCCGCAGAGCCACTGCTCCTCCTGACTCTCTGGCTGCGGATCAGCGAGGGAGACAGCAGCTATCTACCTACTTCTCATACAGGGGTCCTTCCCCCAGCCCCGCAGCGGGGGCACCGTGCGCTGAGCCCCCACCACTTCTTGCTGCTGGACGAGCCTGGCTTCCAGCATGTAACCCCTGGCAAAGGGCATGTTGACCCCTGGCATCAAGCATGCAACCCATAGCAATGAGCATATAGGTAAGCGGCACTTATGTGACATAACATATACTAAGTAAGCATTACAGTGTGTGGTATTAAATGTAATGGGCATTACAGTGGGGCTAAATGTGTAATGTGCATTACGGTGTGTGGTGTAATATGTAATAGGTATTATGGCGTGTGGCATAATGTGTAATGGGCATTACGGTGTGTGGTGTAATATGTAATAGGCATTACGGAGTGTGGCATAATGTGTAATGGGCATTGCGGTGTATGGCACAATGTGTAATGGGCATTGCGGTGTATGGCATAATGTGTAATGTGCATTACAGTGGGGCTAAATGTGTAATGTGCATTACGGTGTGTGGTGTAATATGTAATAGGTATTATGGCGTGTGGCATAATGTGTAATGGGCATTACGGTGTGTGGTGTAATATGTAATAGGCATTACGGAGTGTGGCATAATGTGTAATGGGCATTGTGGTGTCTGGCATAATGTGTAATGGGCATTGCGGTGTATGGCATAATGTGTAATGGGAATTATGGCATGTGGAATAACATGTAATGGGTGTGTGACGTGCAATAGGCATTGCATTGTACATTTTTTCCACGCCGTCGGCCTATTTTTAGGTTCTCTGGCTCCTACACTTTGTCAAGTCCTGCACTATACCATGTGAACCCCACAGGATACAGTGATACAGATGTCCCCTCTCACTAGATTTTATTTTATCACTAGAGACAGGATTATATGCATTTGCATATTTTGCCTATTCTCACTGCTAATTGCATATTTTACCTAAAATATTGAGCTGGTGCATAGTTTTCCAAAGGGGCACTTCACGTATTACGCCCCGCCCCTTTCCACCCACGAATCACCAGGTAGTGGTGTAGTGTGCAGGCCGGGCCAATATGTGCGCAGTGTGGGGGACCTTGGATGTACACTGCTCTAGGCTGCCAATCCATTTTACTAAAAGTCAGTCAGGGCGGATGCCTGCCGAACCTTTGCCTGCCCGTGGCCTGGGATCTTGCGCCAAAAGAGAGACTTCTGCAGCAGAGGAGGCGGGCGGGAGGGTTGTGACATCACGTGGTGCAGAGGAAACGCCGGGTCACTGAGTATGCAACGCAGGGAGGAAGCCTTCCACTGCGCCTAGAATCGCCTTTACTACCGAACCTTTGGAACAGTACCTGATTGTTTATGTTTTCAAGTGTAAAAATGTTAAATAATTGTTAATTACCAATGTTATACTGCTGCTTACCAATACTATGCTGGTTTTTAAATAAGTAAAAAATAACTTTTATTATTTAATGTAGCATAATTTAACACTTTTCATGCATATTTCAAGCTTTAACCCTCTGTCCTACACTTACTGTCTACTCCATCTTCCCCTCCCCGTTATAATGTAAGCTCTACCGAGCAGGGCCCTCTCTCCATTTCTCACTTACAACATTATCTACTCTACGTATACCCCCTATAGCGGCACCTAGCGCGCGGGTGCTGCCACCCTGATGCCTACTTTAATGCGTATTTACCATGTACTTGTCCTGCTCTACCAGACGGATAAACGAGCAATACTGTGTTACACTCAGATCAATAACATACAGAAGGGGCCCCTATCCTGATGACCACAGTTATTTTATGCCCCATAAATAGTGCACATTTTGCTACAGTGTCCCCTATATACATGATGATAGTGCTCATTCTAGCACCCGCCATCTTTAAAATCCCATGCAGTTCCTCTTCTCTGCCTGGGGTGTCGCTGTCTGCTGTAGTGCTTCTTGCACAGTGTGGTCTGTGTATCAGCACTGATATGCAAACCAGACTTGTGCTAGAAACACCACAGCAGACAGCGACACCCCAGTCAGGGAACAGGAACTGCAAGGGTTTTCAAAGATGGTGGGTGCTACAATGAACACTATGATGACATACAGTGTTCTCCAGTTCATATGTAACATTATGCCACCCCCATGTTCATACTGTGCCAAATTACAGTGGCCCCCAGTTCATATTGTGCCAAATTACAGTGGCCCCCAGTTCATACTGTGCCACAGTACAGTGGCCCCCCAGGTCATATTGTGCCACAGTACAGTGGCCCCCCAGGTCATATTGTGCAACAGTACAGTGGCCCCCCAGGTCATATTATCACAATGCATGAAAACAACTGAAATAGCATGGACCCTTATGACAGCACCCTTATTGGGTCGTCCGATTAAACCCATCTTTGAACGTCCCTTAAGATTATAAGGTAGGGTACAAGGTTTGAAGACTATTAGTTCAAGCGTTCGAGAGTTATTGTGGAGCACACACACACACACACACACAAACATCGCTCAATTATACTTAAGTAGAGAATAGTGCCGTATTACAGTGGCCTCCAGTTCATATTGTGCCACATCACAGCGGCCTCCAGTTCATATTGTGCCACATTACAGCAACCCCTTACATCCACTACACACTCCTGACACTTAAGGCCCCCATACACTAGCCGATTTTGGTCAGATTTCAGCCAGATCAGTCGGATCTGGCCGAAATCGGACCAAAATCGGCTAGTATTGATGTCCCCTCAGATCCGATGCGCGGTCCCGTGCGCATCGGATCTGCGTCGGGTGGTCGGACCTGCTGCACGTCCGACCACCCGACTTGGGACCTAGTGGGGCGGCGCGGCGGTAGAGGGAGCAGGGGGGGCTGGGGACGCTGCGGGGGACACAGGCGGCATAGAGCCGGGCAGGGGGAGCCGGCGGGAGCTGTCAGTACGGAAGGAAAAAAAAAAAAAAGCCCATACAATGAATGGGCAGCCTGTGATTGGCTGAGCGCTCTCTCAGCCAGTCAGCAATTGGCTGAGAGAGGGCTCAGCAGCCAATCACAGGCTGCCCATTCATTGTATGGGCTTTTTTTTTTCTTCGGTACAGACAGCTCCCGGCTCAGCTGTAAGTAATTGCCGCAGCGTCCGTCCCCCCAGCCGCCTCAATGTCCCCCTGCCCCCTGCTCCCTTCACATTGCAGCTCCCCTGGAGTTGCAAATGATACATCGCATGCGATGTATCATTTGCAAAACTTGGCACATCAAGTGCCAAATCGTGTGTCCCCCTCCCGGGGAGCTGCAGGGGGGAATCAGGTCCGACTTGTCCTTAGGACAAGTCGGACTAATGTATGGGGGCCTTTAGAATGTGATGTCACACAAGTCATGCTGGGCAATGGATCAGACCCAATTGCTTAACAGTCAAATCATCAAAATTGGTGTAAATCTTTATACCCTGGGCCCCCATAAGTATTTAGACCCCAAAGAAATAGCACCCCTTGCACCCACTAATGTTACGCCCATGACTCATATATTAATGCAGCGATTCCACTAAGAGTACATCGCAGACCATTTGGCAATGAGCCTCACACACTGTTAGAAGTTGCAACATTTGTGTCATATAATTGATACCGTTTCATACGCATAAGAAGTAACACCACTTAGCTGCACTCAGAAGTGTATTCACTAATGACACAATTACAGCAGGAAGAAGCCTGTCATTACTATCAAATGGTCTTCATCCTTATAGAGGACGCAAAATACTGGGCATATGGAACACATGACCCCAGAGAACGCACAGAATCGTCCTGCCAAACACTAACGCCATTGTTTCTGCAAATCTTTTTATCTTAATATAACAGGTTTATAGGCCTACAATTAGGTTATAAAATGTGTGTGTTACAAGGAGACCCTTTCCCTGACCTGCTGTAAAGGTGCCCATACACGGTACAATTGCCGGGTGTGGTGAGATGCGCACTCCCGCGCACAGCCCAGAAAGGATGTGCTGCAAAAACATTTTGTACTAGATTGCGAATAATTGCATCTCATTGCAAAATGTATGCAATGTGATGCGATCTAGTCCAATTTGCATACAATAATTGTACCGTGTATGGGCACCTTAGGTCGATGGTTTGCGTATTTATGTACTATAGTGGGAGCTGCGGGACCCTTGTAGCGCTATATAAATAATAACCATCATCAGAGGTGGCAAATGGCTTGGAACAGTGGCCTAGTACTGTGTAGGACCCTCTTGCCCGGCGAGGGTGGTAACGCTGCCAGTGACCAGAAGACCTCTCTTGGTGACCCAACGCCATCTGATGTCATCTCACAGCGCCCTGATATTTGTAGGTGCAGGATAGTGGGTGAGAATGGACCTCAGCAATGTACCAGTGAGCAGCTGAAATTGTGCAGAGTACCAGTCAGTAGCTGGCACAGGTCTGAGTAGCAGAGTACCAGTGAGCAGATGGCATAGTGTGGTGTAGCAGAGTACCAGTCAGTAGCTGGCACAGGTTGAGTAGCAGAGTACCAGTGAGCAGATGGCATAGTGTGGTGTAGCAGAGTACCAGTCAGTAGCTGGCACAGGTCTGAGTAGCAGAGTACCAGTGAGCAGATGGCATAGTGTGGTGTAGTAGAGTACCAGTGAGCAGCTGAAATTGTGCAGAGTACCAGTCAGTAGCTGGCACAGGTCTGAGTAGCAGAGTACCAGTGAGCAGATGGCATAGTGTGGTGTAGCAGAGAACCAGTCAGTAGCTGGCACAGGTCTGAGTAGCAGAGTACCAGTGAGCAGATGGCATAGTGTGGTGTAGCAGAGTACCAGTCAGTAGCTGGCACAGGTTGAGTAGCAGAGTACCAGTGAGCAGATGGCATAGTGTGGTGTAGCAGAGTACCAGTGAGCAGATGGCATAGTGCGGTGTAGCAGAGTACCAGTGAGCAGATGGCATAGTGCGGTGTAGCAGAGTACCAGTGAGTAGCTGGCATAGCACGGTGTAGTAGTGTGCCTGTGAGCAGATGGCATAGAGCGGTGTAGTAGAGTAGCCAGTGAGTAGCTGGCATAGCACGGTGTAGCAGAGTACCAGTGAGTAGCTGGCATAGCACCGTGTAGTAGTGTGCCTGTTAACAGATGGCATAGTGCGGTGTAGCAGAGTACCAGTGAGCAGATGGCATAGCACGGTGTAGTAGAGTACCAGTGAGTAGCTGGCATAGCACGGTGTAGCAGAGTACCAGTGAGTAGCTGGCATAGCACGGTGTAGCAGAGTACCAGTCAGTAGCTGGCATAGCACAGTGTAGTAGAGTACCAGTGAGTAGATGGCATAGTGTAGTGTAGCAGAGTACCAGTGAGCATCTGGAATTGTGCAGAGTACCAGTCAGTAGCTGGCACAGGTCTGAGTAGCAGAGTACCAGTGAGCAGATGGCATAGTGTGGTGTAGCAGAGTACCAGTCAGTAGCTGGCACAGGTTGAGTAGCAGAGTACCAGTGAGCAGATGGCATAGTGTGGTGTAGCAGAGTACCAGTGAGCAGATGGCATAGTGCGGTGTAGTAGAGTACCAGTGAGCAGATGGCATAGTGCGGTGTAGCAGAGTGCCAGTGAGTAGCTGGCATAGCACGGTGTAGTAGTGTGCCTGTGAGCAGATGGCATAGAGCGGTGTAGTAGAGTACCAGTGAGTAGCTGGCATAGCACGGTGTAGCAGAGTACCAGTGAGTAGCTGGCATAGCACCGTGTAGTAGTGTGCCTGTGAGCAGATGGCATAGTGCGGTGTAGCAGAGTACCAGTGAGCAGATGGCATAGCACGGTGTAGCAGAGTACCAGTGAGTAGCTGGCATAGCACGGTGTAGCAGAGTTCCAGTGAGTAGCTGGCATAGCACGGTGTAGTAGAGTACCAGTGAGTAGCTGGCATAGCACGGTGTAGTAGAGTACCAGTGAGTAGCTGGCATAGCACGGTGTAGCAGAGTACCAGTGAGTAGCTGGCATAGCACAGTGTAGTAGAGTGCCAGTGAGTAGCTGGCATAGCACGGTGTAGCAGAGTACCAGTAAGTAGCTGGCATAGCACGGTGTAGCAGAGTACCAGTAGCTGGCATAGCATGGTGTAGTAGAGTACCAGTGAGTAGCTGGCATAGCACGGTGTAGCAGAGTACCAGTGAGTAGCTGGCATAGCACGGTGTAGCAGAGTACCAGTGAGTAGCTGGCATAGCACGGTGTAGTAGAGTGCCAGTGAGTAGCTGGCATAGCACGGTGTAGCAGAGTACCAGTGAGTAGCTGGCATAGCACAGCACGGTGTAGCAGAGTACCAGTGTGTAGCTGGCATAGCACGGTGTAGTAGAGTGCCAGTGAGCAGATAGCATAGTGCGGGGTGGAATATCTTTGTGGATACAGTGATAAGTAATGGAAAGCGGAGATTTGGGAGAGGGTAAATATTGACTGTGGAACGCCAGCGCGTCTGGTAGGGGCAGAAAGAAGGGCACCAGGGACGATGGTGACATAGTGACGCAGTTGTGTTATCTGCCGGTATACAAACACGGCAGGTGTGGGAGAGAAGTGATTGTCACATGTAATTGGTATTACACTGGAGTGCAGCCAGGATCGGCAGATACACAGGTGCACAACACTCACTGCAGGTAGCCTGCAACAATCTGCTCCATCTGTATCTCCTCCGCAGTGCAATGCATTATAGGATATCAGTGAGCAGCTGGCACAGTAGCTACCAGAGCCCTGCCACCCACAAGGCCGCCACCACTACCCTGCCACCCACAAGGCCACCACCCCCAGAAGCCACCATTACCCCGCTACCCCAGGAGCCACCAAGACCCCGCCACCCCAGGAGCCACCACCACCCTGTGCAGCCGTCTCTGCAGCTGTACCATAGAGAGAAGGCTCTGTGGGACACTGGCTCATAGGATGAGTGAGCAGACAGAGGACATGACACAGGCTAGGTGTGTCTGTTCCCAGGTTCCCGGGGAATAGCGGGGGAGGAGGTATGGTAATTACAGGCTTGGCAGACGGTGAGAGCGTTGCCCCCGGGGGGGTGGATTGAATGACTATGCCAGAGCAGACAGGTAACTTTCACTAATCCCAGCAGAATCTCAGGTGTCCGCTGTATCCCGACCTGTAATAGTCCTGGAGCCCATGGTGATTACAGCGTTCCCTGAGGAATATATACATATACTAGTAAGCCCACTCCACGCAAATGCTTCGAATGCTAGTACGGTAGCTAATGTGTGAGAGAAAGATGTAGTTTCACTTGCTGTCAACAGATGGCAGTGTTTCCGTGCCACGCAGACACTAGACACACACATATATATATAGGTTTTGTCATCCTGAGGAAAAAGCCATGGAGCTTTGAAACGTCGATCTAAATAAAAGACACAGTTTTGTTTTACTAAAAGCCGCTGAGTGCCGCCCGCTGAGTGCCGCCTGCTGTTTCTCCTGCTAAGGGGGATGCATATGTCATATGTTGTACTGAGGAAGGCACCAGTGGCAGCATTATACCTGCATATGTGAGTGCCGGACATACATGCCATATGAAAAAAAAAAAAAAAAAAAATATATATATATATATATATATATATATATATATATATATATATTTATTTATTAACAGTGTCTTAAATAGCGCACACATATTCCGCAGCGCTTTGAAGAGAATATTTGATATATATATATAGATGATACTATCCATTCCAATCCATGGTTATTACAGCGTTCCCTGAGGTATATATACATATCTACTACCCATCCTACACATTATATACACAGGGCAGCCCCCACATGGTTATTACAGTGTTCCCTGAGGTATATATACATATATACTACCCATCCTACACATTATATACACAGGGCAGCCTCCACATGGTTATTACAGCGTTCCCTGAGGTATATATACATATATACTACCCATTATATACACAGGGCAGCCCCCACATGGTTATTACAGCGTTCCCTGAGGTATATACACATATATACTACCCATCCTACACATTATATACACAGGGCAGCCCCCACATGGTTATTACAGCGTTCCCTGAGGTATATATACATATCTACTAAACATCCTACACATTATATACACAGGGGCAGCCCCCACATGGTTATTACAGCGTTCCCTGAGGTATATATACATATATACTACCCATCCTACACATTATATACACAGGGGCAGCCCCCACATGGTTATTACAGTGTTCCCTGAGGTATATATACATATATACTACCCATCCTACACATTATATACACAGGGGCAGCCCCCACATGGTTATTACAGCGTTCCCTGAGGTATATATACTACCCATCCTACACATTATATACACAGGGCAGCCCCCACATGGTTATTACAGCGTTCCCTGAGGTATATATACATATATACTACCCATCCTACACATTATATACACAGGGCAGCCCCCACATGGTTATTACAGCGTTCCCTGAGGTATATATACTACCCATCCTACACATTATATACACAGGGCAGCCCCCACATGGTTATTACAGCGTTCCCTGAGGTATATATACATATATACTACCCATCTTACACATTATATACACAGGGCAGCCCCCACATGGTTATTACAGCGTTCCCTGAGGTATATATACATATATACTACCCATCCTACACATTATATACACAGGGCAGCCCCCACATGGTTATTACAGTGTTCCCTGAGGTATATATACATATTTACTACCCATCCTACACATTATATACACAGGGCAGCCCCCACATGGTTATTACAGTGTTCCCTGAGGTATATATACATATTTACTACCCATCCTACACATTATATACACAGGGCAGCCCCCACATGGTTATTACAGTGTTCCCTGAGGTATATATACATATATACTACCCATCCTACACATTATATACACAGGGCAGCCCCCACATGGTTATTACAGCGTTCCCTGAGGTATATATACATATATACTACCCATTATATACACAGGGGCAGCCCCCACAACAAGGGATAGCCCTGCCACAGCTGGCAACTAATTCCTGCCCGTGTTATTATCAGCTGGAGAGGTGGCAAGGGGTATCAGTGCCCTTGCACCTAGACAATTACTGCCTGCTATCAGACACTCCAACTCAGCCCAGTCCTGACTACCCCTATGGCCAGGGTGGCACTGCCAGGTGGTGACCGGGCAGTCAGGCTGGTGGGTACCACTGTCAGGTATAGGGCTGGTTACCAGACACAGTCATCTGCTGCATACATTCCTGTCTCTACACTGATGTCAGCAGACTGCCCCGGGCCACAGACAGGTGATGGGAAATCACAGGAATGTACCGGAGGGGGGTGCGGACAGACACGACAGGAGGGCATACTCAGTCCACATTTCTCAGCCACTTCCCGGCTCAGGTTCTCCTCTGCCGAATGGCCCAGGGGGTGCAGAGGGCCTAATAAAGCCCATTCCCCAACAACAAAGGAACACGTTACTAGATCAGACAGGTAACTGACACGCGAATTACATCTGTGTACCAGCTCAAGGGGCCACATTCCAGGGTGCCATCACAAGGGGTTATCAGCCAGGGCACAATCTCAAAGGGCCACATCCGATGTAGCAAAACCTAAAGGGGACATGATCCGGGGGACACCACCTCACGGGGACCATTATCCAGGAAACCCTCTTCACCAGGGACATATATACCATATGTACCAGTGTGCCACCTCAGGGGGGCCATATGTACCAGTGTGCCACCTCACGGGGGCCATATATACCAGTGTGCCACCTCACGGGGGCCATATATACCAGTGTGCCACCTCAGGGGGGCCATATATACCAATGTGCCACCTCAGGGGGGCCATATATACCAGTGTTCCACCTCAGGGGGGCCATATGTACCAGTGTGCCACCTCACGGGGCAATATATACCAGTGTGCCACCTCAGGGGGGCCATATGTACCAGTGTGCCACCTCAGGGGGGCCATATGTACCAGTGTGCCACCTCAGGGGGGCCATATATACCAGTGTGCCACCTCAGGGGGACCATATGTACCAATGTGCCACCTCACGAGGCCATATATACCAGTGTTCCACCTCAGGGGGGCCATATGTACCAGTGTGCCACCTCACGGGGCAATATATACCAGTGTGCCACCTCAGGGGGGCCATATGTACCAGTGTGCCACCTCAGGGGGACCATATGTACCAGTGTGCCACCTCAGGGGGGCCATATATACCAGTGTGCCACCTCAGGGGGACCATATGTACCAATGTGCCACCTCACGAGGCCATATATACCAGTGTGCCACCTCAGGGGGGGCCATATGTACCAGTGTGCCACCTCAGGGGGGCCATATGTACCAGTTTGCCACCTCAGGGGGGCCATATGTACCAGTGTGCCACCTCAGGGGGGCCATATGTACCAGTGTGCCACCTCAGGGGAGGCATATATACCAGTGTGCCACCTCAGGGGGGCATATATACCAGTGTGCCACCTCACAGTGTCCATATATACCAGTGTGCCACCTCATGAAGGCCATATATACAATGGGGTGCCACCTCCTGCCAGTATAACAAACCTCCCATCGGCTTCCATACATTATGAGCAGCAGTCCATGTTGTTACTCAGTGTGAAGTAATTATCTGTGAGTCATGTAATACATGGCTATATCACGCTATGTGTCCTGTCAGTACTAGTGCCTTCTCCTCCTCACTCACTCACAGGCGTGTTTCATACGTGTCTGGATTTACCTGCCTGATCTGAAACCCCTACATACATTGTGTGACAGCCTGACACCCAGCAATAGGAGTCCTTACCCTGTGTGTATTGCACACCTTCTACAATGTGTATATTGCTGCGCCCCAGGTGTACCTACTGCTGCGCCCCAGGCGTACCTACTGCTGCGCCCCAGGCGTACCTACTGCTGCGCCCCAGGTGTACATAGCGCCATATCTCGGTGGGTGCCCGCATATATGTGTTATATAATTTCCAGAAAAGCAGCACTCCAGCCTGATGACGACACGGTGGTGTCGAAATGTTGCTTTGTGATTTGCCACTTATTTCACTAAAAAGTTGCTTTGAATCAATTGGCTGGAGTGCTGCTTTCCTGGAAAATTATATTATATATATATATATATATATATATATATATATATATATATATATATACACACATATACACACACACACTGTACATCTGTATTTCGTTGTATGTTAGTGTATATGACTGCTTCCCATTTATATACACTATTGTACATCAATATTCTCGGCGTATCTTACTGAATCACGGATATATAGATAGATATATAGATATATATATATATATATAAATAGATTTAAACCAGTTGTGTGGTTTGCTGTTTGTTCCGAGTGCCGCCAACCCCCCCATCATATTCCAGCCTGTTTCTCAGGAGGGCCCCGGTAATTGCTTGTGTCATTTATCGAAGGACATTTACAGGAAATGCCACCCCAACTAATAAATATATATATATATATATTTATAAAATGGTTACTTGTGTATTATCACAGCGCCCATCGCATACCACTAATTAAGGTATGCGATGGGACCTGATTTTTGGGTCCAAAGAAAATATTGCATCGCATGCCATTAAAATGGCATGCGATGCGATTTTAAATTGTACAAGCACCCTCATGGGGGATTACTATGTTAAATGCAACCCCATTGTTAACGCCACCCCTGCTATCAACGCCAGCCCTAAGGGTGGCGAGCGCAGCGGTACGCGTCCTTTGACCTTTTCATACCCCCACTATCCACGCCGACGTGGAGTTGATTTTAGATAGTGTGGCGAGCGCAGCGAGCCCCGTGAGAGGATGTGGATTACATGTTAAGTAATCCACGTGCGCTCGCAACGCTTGGGCTCGTATTCCGCGTCCACTCGCCATGCTTCTTGCTCGGTGGCTCGCCACACTATCTAAAATCAACTCCACGCCGATGTTGATAGTGGGGGTATGAAAATTTCGGAGGACGTGTACCGCTGGCGCTCGCCACGCTTCGGGTTGGCGTTCATAGTGGGGGTGGCGTTAACCATGGCGGCATTTAACATAGTAATCACCCATCAGGGTGCCTGCACAATTAAAAATCGGGTCAAATCGCATCGCATACGATGTCGTACGATGGAAATCTTGGGCGCCGTGATAATACACAAGTACCTAATAATGTACTCACCATTTATGTGTGTCACCATCACCAGGCTGTCGTTCAGTGCGTACAGCTGCACGCCCATCACAGCCAGACGTCACCCAGCGCCCAGTGAACAGCCTGACATTGGGCCTTATTCTAGTTCACTCTTTCTGATAAAATCCTTCTTAGATGGACAAAACCATGTGCACTGCAGGTGGGGCAGATGTAACATGTGCAGAGAGTTAGATTTGGGTGAGTTCTTTTGTTTCTGTGCAGGGTAAATACTGGCTGCTTTATTTCTACACTGCAATATAGATCTTACTTTGAAGTAAAACCCCCACCTAAATCCGATTCTCTCTGCACAAGTAACATCTGCCCCACCTGCAGTGCACATGGCTTTGTCCATCTAAGAAGGATTTTGTCAGAAAGAGTGAACTAGAATAAGGCCCATTATGCTTTAATGGGACATTCACCAACATCCTTCCAGCATAAAATGATAGACCATTTTACATCCACTGGAGAGAGATGGGAACAGGTCTAGAATGTTATTACAGAGAGAACGCAATGGATTTTTAAGTTAGATGCAGTATGCCCAAGCGGACTCAATGAGACGCTGGGACTAAACTGTTTTCTTTAGGTTTTTTGGGAGTATATAGGTATAAAGTCCAGTCTGATACCTTTAGTCTACTTTTTGAACTATATGTATTACATTGATTATTTGCATGTATACTCTGCATTATCCGCAAATGTTTGCTTGTATTGACAGCTACATAAAGTGGTGACAGGCGCTGGGTTGTGTGGGGCTGTGATGGGCGTGCTCTGAACGGCAGCGTGGTGATGGTGACGCACATAAATGGTGAGCACTGTTTTGTATTCTTTGCCCTGATGGAAAGGAGTAAAGCTCATTGAAATGTTGGCATATCAGCAATGTTTCTAAAAGTGAGTTTATTTAATCCGAGTGCCGCTGTGCAAACTATATAGGAAAGGACTGTCTGGGGATAAGCACACACAACCAACACGGCACTCCAGGGACTGTGCAAACGCAGGGGGTCCTCCTCCTGTATATCATGGAAGGCAATGGGCCAAGTGTAACATTATAGCGAGTGCCAGAACCTACCTATGATTATATAAATATATATAGGAAAGGACTGGCTGGGGATAAGCACACACAACCAACACGGCACTCCAGGGACTGTGCAAAATAGTGGTCATTTATTCAAGCCACTACCAATTAGCACTATTTTGCACAGACCCTGGAGTGCCGTGTTGGTTGTGTGTGCTTATCCCCAGCCAGTCCTTTCCTACATTGTCTCTACAAAGGCACCCTGGCAGCTGACAGTGTTGGAAATAGGAGTGCCGGATCAGATTGTAATTATATATATATATATATATATTCACACACATATATATTATTGTACCATTATAGTGTATTAATGTACCCATGTCCCGGGTGTATATTGCTGCATCATGGCACAGTGGACACCACAGACCGGCGGTCTTGGGGCAGGGGACCCCCACTGTATTACTCCGGAGAATAACTTTGGGTGGGCAGTTTACATCTATTACACAGCGGTCGCTGGTTCCTCAGTCACAGCCCTGGGAACGTCACAGACGCAGTGTTCAGCGTAAACAGTGATAACGCCTCATATCCTACTCGCGGTAATGTGCCAACACTGATAACAGGTGTATTTATCACCCACCAGGCGTCATCTCCGTCCTCTACCTAAACTTTACACAGTCACAGAGGAGCCACCATCCTACCATAACAGCAATAACCGGGAATACACCATAAGCGGGTGGTTATTCTGCTGGGGGATCATACCAAGCATATATGGGATGCGGTCATTTGGTCTACTGCATTATGGTCGACAGTCATTAGGTCGAATCCATTAGGTCGACATGCTAAAAGGTCGACATGACTCTAGGTCGACATGGGAAAAGGTCGACATGATTCTAGTTCGAAAGGTCATTAGTTCGACAGGTCATTAGTTCGACAAGGTCATTAGTTCGACATTGTCTATGTCGACATTCACAAGGTCGACATGGAGTTTTTCACTGTTTTTTGAGCCAACATGTGCCGACAGGCGGTATTTCATGCCCTACCATCCACTAGGGCGTGGTGGGAGAATAAAATAGTGTGCCGAGCGTAGCGAGGCACCGTGCCCGACGCATCGCGAGCGCAGCGAGCGATGCGAGGGGATGCAGTGCACTTTAAACTGTGTCCATGTCGACTGTGTTGACATTCAGGTAAAAAAACAGTGAAAAACCCCATGTCGACCTTGTGAATGTCGACATAGACAATGTCGAACTAATGACCTTGTCGAACTAATGACCTGTCGAACTAATGACCTTTCGACCTATAATCATGTCGACCTTTTCCCATGTCGACCTAGAGTCATGTCGACCTTTTAGCATGTCGACCTAATGGATTCGACCTAATGACTTTCGACCATAATGCAATAGACCAAATGATCCCAACCCGCATATATTACCCCTTCAAAGGTAGGGTCTGGCACAGGGTACAGTACACGGGCACAGATGCCCCCTCTCAGGCAGGGTCTGGCACAGGGTACAGTACACGGGCACAGATGCCCCCTCTCAGGCAGGGTCTGGCACAGGGTACAGTACATGGGCACAGATGCCCCCTCTCAGGCAGGGTCTGGCACAGGGTACAGTACATGGGCACAGATGCCCCCTCTCAGGCAGGGTCTGGCACAGGGTACAGTACATGGGCACAGATGCCCCCTCTCAGGCAGGGTCTGGCACAGGGTACAGTACACGGGCACAGATGCCCCCTCTCAGGCAGGGTCTGGCACCGGGTACAGTACACGGGCACAGATGCCATCTCTCAGGCAGGGTCTGGCACCGGGTACAGTACACGGGCACAGATGCCCCCTCTCAGGCAGGGTCTGGCACCGGGTACAGTACATGGGTACCGATCGGCAGCAGGCCGTATATCACAGATTTCCCTGTGTGAGCATATGTGACACAGATTAGGAAATGCTACATGTGGGCAGGCGAGGAGACGGACACTGCAGAGGACAATGTGTGCAGCCCCCATATAACACAAGAAGTGACACCATTCCCTTTCCTGTCATTACCTCATGCCGGCTGCCTGTAGTCCACCGCTAATTAATCAGCTCATTAGCAGGACAATGCAGCGGTGCCTCCAAGTGCCAGCATCCATGTTGTGAGCTACAATTCATGAGGCACTAGGTGCCCGGCCCCCGCGGGACCAGCAGCCTCGTGGCTACACCCCTGCACTGTTCCTTTAATAATAATCACAGAATTGTTCTCAAACCGTCTCAAGTGTCATTGTACTGAGAATGTTCATGCAGCAATCCCAAGGAGTTGTGTTACCAGCTGGCCTCTCGTGGGTAACAATGCCCGCAGCACAGGGGATGGGGTGCCAAGGGCAGGTCCGGAGTACAGCTACTACGCAGTGGTGTGGGGTCTGGGCCGTCTGGCTGATTCCTCACAAGCAGGGCCCTCTTTCCTCATGTGCTTTTATGAGAATATCTCTGCCACTGTTATAATAGCCTAAGGGCTGTTTCACACAGTACGGTTCCTGCCGCACGGTGAAATCCCGTACGGTCAGGGAGCCGCGCCGCACTCAGAATTTTATAATGGCAGGGATGGCCACAGACGGCAGCCGTCCCTTCCAGTGGGGGGATCCGGCTGCAGCCGTGCGGCCGGGCCGTGGCCGTCCCGTGTGAATGGACACAATAGTGTCCATTCACAACTGCTGAGTGCGGCACGGCTCCCTGGCCGTACGGGATTTCACCGTGCGGCAGGAACCGTACTGTGTGAAACAGCCCTCAGTGTCCGCTGCTGCAAATGTCTTGTCATTACCATGGACTAATTTGCACTTGTACTGTAAATCATTATTGTTTTGTTTGCTCATCTATGTACTGTCAGGCGCTGCAGAACCCGTGTGGCCCCATATAAATAACCTATAATAATACATATACACCGTAGTATTCCCCTCATCTATGTATTGTCAGGCGCTGCAGAACCCTTGTGGCGCCATATAAATAACCCATAATAATATATACACATACATATACACCGTAGTATTCCCCTCATCTATGTATTGTCAGGTGCTGCAGAACCCGTGTGGCACCATATAAATAACCTATAATAATACATATACACCGTAGTATTCCCCTCATCTATGTATTGTCAGGCGCTGCAGAACCCTTGTGGCACCATATAAATAACCTATAATAATACATATACACCGTAGTATTCCCCTCATCAATGTATTGTCAGGCGCTGCAGAACCCTTGTGGCGCCATATAAATAACCCATAATAATATATACACATACATATACACCGTAGTATTCCCCTCATCTATGTATTGTCAGGCGCTGCAGAACCCTTGTGGCCCCTTATAAATAACCCATAATAATATACACACATACATATACACCGTAGTATTCCCCTCATCTATGTACTGTCAGGCGCTGCAGAACCCTTGTGGCCCCATATAAATATCCCATAATAATATATACATATACACCGTAGTATTCCCCTCATCTATGTACTGTCAGGTGCTGCAGAACCCTTGTGGCCCCATATAAATATCCCATAATAATATATACATATACACCGTAGTATTCCCCTCATCTATGTACTGTCAGGTGCTGCAGAACCCTTGTGGTCCCATATAAATAACCCATAATAATATATACACATACATATACACCGTAGTATTCCCCTTATCTATGTATTGTCAGGTGCTGCAGAACCCTTGTGGCGCCATATAAATAACCCATAATAATATATACACATACATATACACCGTAGTATTCCCCTTATCTATGTATTGTCAGGTGCTGCAGAACCCTTGTGGCCCCATATAAATAACCCATAATAATATATACACATACATATACACCGTAGTATCACCTCATCTATGTACTGTCAGGTGCTGCAGAACCCTTGTGGCGCCATATAAATATCCCATAATAATATATACACATACATATACACCGTAGTATTCCCCTCATCTATGTATTGTCAGGTGCTGCAGAACCCTTGTGGCGCCATATAAATAACCCATAATAATATACACACATACATATACACCGTAGTATCACCTCATCTATGTACTGTCAGGTGCTGCAGAACCCTTGTGGTACCATATAAATAACCCATAATATATACACACATACATATACACCGTAGTATCACCTCATCTATGTACTGTCAGGTGCTGCAGAACCCTTGTGGCCCCATATAAATAACCCATAATAATATACACACATACATATACACCGTAGTATTCCCCTCATCTATGTATTGTCAGGTGCTGCAGAACCCGTGTGGCACCATATAAATATCCCATAATAATATATACACATACATATACACCGTAGTATTCCCCTCATCTATGTACTGTCAGGCGTTGCAGAACCCTTGTGGCACCATATGAATAACCCATAATAATATATACACACATACATATACACCGTAGTATTCCCCTCATCTATGTACTGTCAGGTGCTGCAGAACCCTTGTGGCCCCATATAAATAACCCATAATAATATATACACACATACATATACACCGTAGTATCACCTCATCTATGTATTGTCAGGCGCTGCAGAACCCTTGTGGCCTCATATAAATAACCCATAATAATATATACACATACATATACACCGTAGTATTCCCTCATCTATGTATTTTCAGGTGCTGCAGAACCCTTGTGGCACCATATAAATAACCCATAATAATATACACACATACATATACACCGTAGTATTCCCCTCATCTATGTATTGTCAGGTGCTGCAGAACCCTTGTGGCACCATATAAATAACACATAATAATATATACACATACATATACACCGTAGTATTCCCCTCATCTATGTATTGTCAGGCGCTGCAGAACCCTTGTGGCCCCATATAAATAACCCATTATAATATATACACATACATATACACCGTAGTATTCCCCTCATCTATGTACTGTCAGGCGCTGCAGAACCCTTGTGGTCCCATATAAATAACCCATAATAATATATACACACATACATATACACCGTAGTATTCCCCTCATCTATGTATTGTCAGGTGCTGCAGAACCCTTGTGGCCCCAAATAAATAACCCATAATAATATATACACATACATATACACCATAGTATTCCCCTCATCTATGTACTGTCAGGCGCTGCAGAACCCTTGTGGCCCCATATAAATAACCCATAATAATTCATATACACACAAACATATACACTGTAGTATTCCCCTCATCTATGTATTGTCAGGTGCTGCAGAACCCTTGTGGCCCCATATAAATAACCCATAATAATATATACACATACATATACACCGTAGTATTCCCCTCATCTATGTACTGTCAGGTGCTGCAGAACCCTTGTGGCGCCATATAAATATCCCAAAATAATATATACACATACATATACACCATAGTATTCCCCTCATCTATGTATTGTCAGGTGCTGCGGAACCCTTGTGGCCCCATATAAATAACCCATAATAATATATACACACACACATACACCGTAGTATCCCCTCATCTATGTATTGTCAGGCGCTGCAGAACCCTTGTGGCGCCATATAAATAACCCATAATAATATATACACACATACATATACACCGTAGTATTCCCCTCATCTATGTACTGTCAGGTGCTGCAGAACCCTTGTGACCCCATATAAATAACCCATAATAATATATACACATACATATACACCGTAGTATTCCCTCATCTATGTACTGTCAGGTGCTGCAGAACCCTTGTGGCACCATATAAATATCCCATAATAATATATACACATACATATACACCGTAGTATTCCCCTCATCTATGTACTGTCAGGTGCTGCAGAACCCTTGTGGCACCATATAAATAACCCATAATAATATATACACATACATATACACCGTAGTATTCCCCTCATCTATGTACTGTCAGGTGCTGCAGAACCCTTGTGGCCCCATATAAATAACCCATAATAATATATACACATACATATACACCGTAGTATCACCTCATCTATGTACTGTCAGGTGCTGCAGAACCCTTGTGGCCCCATATAAATATCCCATAATAATATATACACATACATATACACTGTAGTATTCCCCTCATCTATGTTTTGTCAGGTGCTGCAGAACCCTTGTGGCCCCATATAAATAACCCATAATAATATATCCACATACATATACACCGTAGTATCACCTCATCTATGTACTGTCAGGTGCTGCAGAACCCTTGTGGCCCCATATAAATATCCCATAATAATATATACACATACATATACACTGTAGTATTCCCCTCATCTATGTTTTGTCAGGTGCTGCAGAACCCTTGTGGCCCCATATAAATAACCCATAATAATATATCCACATACATATACACCGTAGTATTCCCCTCATCTATGTACTGTCAGGTGCTGCAGAACCCTTGTGGCCCCATATAAATAACCCATAATAATATATACACATACATATACACCGTAGTATTCCCCTCATCTATGTACTGTCAGGTGCTGCAGAAGCCTTGTGGCCCCATATAAATAACCCATAATTATATATACACATACATATACACCGTAGTATTCCTCTCATCAATGTACTGTCAGGTGCTGCAGAACCCTTGTGGCACTATATAAATAACCCATAATAATATATACACATACATATACACCGTAGTATTCCCTCATCTATGTACTGTCAGGTGCTGCAGAACCCTTGTGGCACCATATAAATAACCCATAATAATATATACACACATACATATACACCATAGTATTCACCTCATCTTGTCAGGTGCTGCAGAACCCTTGTGGCCCCATATAAATATCCCATAATAATATATACACATACATATACACCGTAGTATTCCCCTCATCTATGTATTGTCAGGTGCTGCAGAACCCTTGTGGCACCATATAAACAACCCATAATAATTTATACACATACATATACACCGTAGTATTCCCTCATCTATGTACTGTCAGGTGCTGCAGAACCCTTGTGGCACCATATAAATAACCCATAATAATATATACACATACATATACACCGTAGTATTCCCCTCATCTATGTACTGTCAGGTGCTGCAGAACCCTTGTGGCGCCATATAAATATCCCATAATAATATACACACATACATATACACCGTAGTATTCCCCTCATCTATGTATTGTCAGGCGCTGCAGAACCCTTGTGGCCCCATATAAATAACCCATAATAATATATACACACATACATATACACCGTAGTATTCCCTCATCTATGTACTGTCAGGTGCTGCAGAACCCTTGTGGCACCATATAAATATCCCATAATAATATACACACATACATATACACCGTAGTATTTCCCTCATCTATGTATTGTCAGGCGCTGCAGAACCCTTGTGGCCTCATATAAATAACCCATAATAATATATACACAAACATATACACTGTAGTATTCCCTCATCTATGTATTTTCAGGTGCTGCAGAACCCTTGAGGCACCATATTAATAACCCATAATAATATACACACATACATATACACCGTAGTATTCCCCTCATCTATTTACTGTCAGGCGCTGCAGAACCCTTGTGGCCCCATATAAATAACCCATAATAATATATACACATACATATACACCGTAGTATTCCCCTCATCTATGTATTGTCAGGTGCTGCAGAACCCTTGTGGCACCATATAAATATCCCATAATAATATATACACATACATATACACCGTAGTATTCACCTCATCTATGTATTGTCAGGTGCTGCAGAACCCTTGTGGTGCCATATAAATAACCCATAATAATATACACACATACATATACACCGTAGTATTCCCCTCATCTATGTACTGTCAGGTGCTGCAGAACCCTTGTGGCCCCATATAAATAACCCATAATAATATATACATATACACCGTAGTATTCCCCTCATCTATGTATTGTCAGGTGCTGCAGAACCCTTGTGGCACCATATAAATATCCCATAATAATATATACACACATACATATACACCGTAGTATTCCCCTCATCTATGTATTGTCAGGTGCTGCAGAACCCTTGTGGTGCCATATAAATAACCCATAATAATATATACACATACATATACACCGTAGTATTCCCCTCATCTATGTATTGTCAGGCGCTGCAGAACCCTTGTGGCCCCATATAAATAACCCATAATAATATATACACACATACATATACACCGTAGTATCACCTCATCTATGTACTGTCAGGTGCTGCAGAACCCTTGTGGCCCCATATAAATAACCCATAATAATATATACACACAAACATATACACCGTAGTATTCCCCTCATCTATGTATTGTCAAGTGCTGCAGAACCCTTGTGGTCCCATATAAATATCCCATAATAATATACACACATACATATACACCGTAGTATTCCCCTCATCTATGTATTGTCAGGCGCTGCAGAACCCTTGTGGCCCCATATAAATAACCCATAATAATATACACACATACATATACACCGTAGTATCACCTCATCTATGTACTGTCAGGTGCTGCAGAACCCTTGTGGCACCATATAAATAACCCATAATAATATACACACATACATATACACCGTAGTATTCCCCTTATCTATGTACTGTCAGGTGCTGCAGAACCCTTGTGGCCCCATATAAATAACCCATAATAATATACACACATACATATACACTGTAGTATTCCCCTCATCTATGTATTGTCAGGTGCTGCAGAACCCTTGTGGCCCCATATAAATAACCCATAATAATATACACACATACATATATACCGTAGTATTCCCCTCATCTATGTACTGTCAGGCGCTGCAGAACCCTTGTGGCGCCATATAAATAACCCATAATAATATACACACATACATATACACCGTAGTATTCCCCTCATCTATGTACTGTCCGGTGCTGCAGAACCCTTGTGGCACCATATAAATAACCCATAATAATATACACACATACATATACACCGTAGTATTCCCCTCATCTATGTACTGTCAGGCGCTGCAGAACCCTTGTGGCGCCATATAAATAACCCATAATAATATATACACATACATATACACCGTAGTATTCCCCTCATCTATGTACTGTCAGGTGCTGCAGAACCCTTGTGGCGCCATATAAATAACCCATAATAATATATACACATACATATACACCGTAGTATTCCCCTCATCTATGTACTGTCAGGTGCTGCAGAACCCTTGTGGTACCATATAAATATCCCATAATAATATATACATATACACCGTAGTATTCCCCTCATCTATGTACTGTCAGGTGCTGCAGAACCCTTGTGGCGCCATATAAATAACCCATAATAATATATACACATACATATACACCGTAGTATTCCCCTCATCTATGTACTGTCAGGCGCTGCAGAACCCTTGTGGCGCCATATAAATAACCCATAATAATATATACACCGTAGTATTCCCCTCATCTATGTATTGTCAGGCGCTGCAGAACCCTTGTGGCACCATGTAAATAAACGATAATAACAATGCTGGTACTCCCAGCACGGGCAGCACCACAGCGTAATGAAACAGGGAGATCTCAAGTCCCGTCACACGTCAGCTTCCGGCACCATAATAGCTGTTATAGGCAGGTGGATATATATATATATATAGTCTGTGCAGAAATCCGGCACTGCCTGCCTCCTCTCGCTTACCGGTTTGCCTGGCCCGGGTGCCCGTTCCACCAGAGGGACACTCTGGTGTATGTACAACAATGGGCTCGTAGAATAACAGTAGTTTTACTGTGCTGCCAACGGCGTTTCGGGCCAGGGGCCAGTAACAGCTGTGACACGTGTAAAGGTGCAATAAATACCTTAACAGAGCTGGTGCCTCCACGCCGCCATTGCACCTTTACACATGTCACATGTCACATGTCACAGTCCTGAAGACGGGTCCCTGGCCCGAAACGCCGTTGGCAGCACAGTAAAACGACACTTATTCTAAGAGCCCGGAGTGACGTTCTCTTTCTTCATTGTTATATATATACACATGCATATACACCGGGGGGGGGGGGGGGGGGGACAAGCCCCCCTTACGCAGCGTTCTCTATGTTAGTCAGGATCGGTTCCCCGCCAGGACAGAGATCGCCGCTTCTCCTCTTCAGGATCCAAGCCCCCCTTACGCAGCGTTCTCTATGTTAGTCAGGATCGGTTCCCCGCCAGGACAGAGATCGCCGCTTCTCCTCTTCAGGATCTTGTCCGTCACAGGGGGAAATTATTTACATAGGATGTTGTTATGGGCAACCAATCAGAATCTACTTCTTATTTATTTAGCACCTAGTATCTGATTGGTTGCCCATAGCAACATCCCATGTGGTCCCAGCATCAGGTGTAAAACCCCTTTCACACCAGAAAATGCAGGGATCCTCCCAGGAATTCGGCCCAGGGATCATACCGGGACATTCCAGGGTTGGCCCCTTTCACACCAGAAAAGTCCCTGCATTTTCTGGTGTGGGCAGTAGGCGGGATGATGGCGGAGGCGGTGGACAGTACTAACCCCGGGTTACCACACAGATGGCAGGCGCAGATGACCGGACAGGCGGCGGGCGCAGATGACGCAGATCTCTTGCTACAGTGAGGGGGCCGGAGAGCTGTGTCATCTTCATCCGCCGCCTGTCCGGTCATCTGCGCCCGCCGCCTGTGTGGATCCCCGGCCTGACCGCACGCAGCAAGGACCGGCAACCCGGGTTAGTACCCCTACCCCTTTCACATCGGCCAGAACCCCGGGTTGAACCCGGGAAGAACCCTGATGCATAGCAGGGTTGAAATCCTGACAAATTTTCCCAGGGCCCAACCTGTGAACACACACACACACACACACACACAGTCTAAGTGACGAGGAGCAGCACCCTGTCCGTTAGGTGACCATGACAGCAGCCAGCAGTGTGGGGTCTCCTGGGAGGGTCAGTAACCTAATGGCTGTAGCAGCAGAACCTGGCCACTGTATAGAGGGGGGAGGATGAGTGTGAAGAGCCTTCCGTCTGATCTCTTCTTAATCCCCTGTGAGGGGGGCGAAGGGGGCGAGGGCGTCACTGCACCCAGGGGGCAAATTGAGTGGGAGGAGAAGTACTCTAAATAGTTATATACTTCAGGTCATGTAACAGTGGCAACCCCCTGCTCTAATTTACCAATACACATCAACATATGTACACAGACACCGCTGCACCATGCCATATATTATACAGACACCGCTGCACCATGCCATATATTATACAGACATCGCTGCACCATGCCATATATTATACAGACACCGCTACACACCAACATATGTACACAGACACCGCTGCACCATGCCATATATTATACAGACACCGCTGCACCATGCCATATATTATACAGACACCGCTGCACCATGCCATATATTATACAGACACCGCTGCACCATGCCATATATTATACAGACACCGCTGCACCATGCCATATATTATACAGACACCGCTGCGCCTTGCCATATATTATACAGACACCGCTGCACCATGCCATATATTATACAGACACCGCTGCACCATGCTATATATTATACAGACACCGCTGCACCATGCCATATATTATACAGACACCGCTGCACCATGCCATATATTATACAGACACCACTGCACCATGCCATATATTATACACACATTGCTGCACCATGCCATATATTATACAGACACCGCTGCACCATGTCATATATTATACAGACACCGCTGCACCATGCCATATATTATACAGACACCGCTGCACCATGCCATATATTATACAGACACCGCTGCACCATGCCATATATTATACAGACACCGCTGCACCATGCCATATATTATACAGACACCGCTGCACCATGCCATATATTATACAGACACCACTGCACCATGCCATATATTATACAGACACCGCTGCACCATGCCATATATTATACAGACACCGCTGCACCATGCCATATATTATACAGACATCGCTGCACACCAACATATGTACACAGACACCGCTGCACCATGCCATATATTATACAGACACCGCTGCACCATGCCATATATTATACAGACACCGCTGCACCATGCCATATATTATACAGACACCGCTACACACCAACATATGTACACAGACATCGCTGCACCATGCCATATATTATACAGACACCACTGCACCATGCCATATATTATACAGACACCACTGCACCATGCCATATATTATACAGACACCACTGCACCATGCCATATATTATACAGACACCGCTGCACCATGCCATATATTATACAGACACCGCTGCGCCATGCCATATATTATACAGACACCGCTGCACCTTGCCATATATTATACAGACACCGCTGCACCATGCCATATATTATACAGACACCACTGCACCATGCCATATATTATACAGACACCGCTGCACCATGTCATATATTATACAGACACCGCTGCACCATGCCATATATTATACAGACACCGCTACACCATGTCATATATTATACAGACACCGCTGCACCATGCCATATATTATACAGACACCGCTGCACCATGCCATATATTATACAGACACCGCTGCACCATGCCATATATTATACAGACACCACTACACATCAACATATGTACACAGACACCGCTGCACCATGCCATATATTATACAGACACCGCTGCCCCATGCCATATATTATACAGACACCACTACACATCAACATATGTACACAGACACCGCTGCACCATGCCATATATTATACAGACACCGCTGCACCATGCCATATATTATACAGACACCGCTGCACCATGCCATATATTATACAGACACCGCTGCACCATGCCATATATTATACAGACACCGCTGCACCATGCCATATATTATACAGACACCGCTGCACCATGCCATATATTATACAGACACCGCTACACACCAACATATGTACACAGACACCGCTGCACCATGCCATATCATATACAGACACCGCTGCACCATGCCATATATTATACAGACACCGCTGCACCTTGCCATATATTATACAGACACCGCTGCACCTTGCCATATATTATACAGACACCGCTGCACCATGCCATATATTATACAGACACCGCTACACACCAACATATGTACACAGACACCGCTGCACCATGCCATATCATATACAGACACCGCTGCACCATGCCATATATTATACAGACACCGCTGCACCATGCCATATATTATACAGACACCGCTGCACCTTGCCATATATTATACAGACACCGCTGCACCATGCCATATATTATACAGACACCGCTGCACCATGCCATATATTATACAGACACCGCTGCACCATGCCATATATTATACAGACACCGCTGCACCATGCCATATATTATACAGACACCGCTGCACCATGCCATATATTATACAGACACCGCTGCACCTTGCCATATATTATACAGACACCGCTGCACCATGCCATATATTATACAGACACCGCTGCACCATGTCATATATTATACAGACACCGCTGCACCATGCCATATATTATACAGACACCGCTGCACCATGCCATATATTATACAGACACTGCTACACCATGCCATATATTATACAGACACCGCTGCACCATGCCATATATTATACAGACACCGCTGCACCATGCCATATATTATACAGACACCGCTGCACCATGCCATATATTATACAGACACTGCTACACCATGCCATATATTATACAGACACCAATATTCTCTGTACAGTCCTGCGGAATATGCGTGCACTAAATAAATAACTGGAAATAATATTCTCTGTACAGCACTGCGGAATATGTGTGCGCTATATAATAACTGGTAATAATAGTCTCTGTACAGCGCTGCGGAATATGTGTGCGCTATATAATAACTGGTAATAATAGTCTCTGTACAGCGCTGCGGAATATGTGTGCGCTATATAATATAACTGGTAATAATATTCTCTGTACAGCGCTGCGGAATATGCGTGCGCTAAATAAATAACTGGAAATAATATTCTCTGTACAGCGCTGCGGAATATGTGCGCGCTATGTAATAACTGGTAATAATATTCTATGTACAGTGCTGCGGAATATGTGTGCGCTATATAATATAACTGGTAATAATATTCTCTGTAACGCACTGCGGAATATGTGTGCGCTATATAATAACTGGTAATAATATTCTCTGTACAGCGCTGCGGAATATGTGTGTGCTATATAATATAACTGGTAATAATATTCTCTGTACAGCACTGCGGAATATGTGTGCGCTATATAATAACTAGTAATAATATTCTCTGTACAGCGCTGCGGAATATGTGCGCTATATAAATAACTGGTAATAATAGTCTCTGTACAGCGCTGCAGAATATGTGTGCTCTATATAATAACTGGTAATAATATTCTCTGTACAGCGCTGCGGAATATGTGTGCGCTCTATACATAACTGGTGATAATATTCTCTGTACAGCGCTGCGGAATATGTGTGCGCTATATAAATAACTGGTAACAATAGTCTCTGTATAGCGCTGCGGAATATGTGTGCGCTATATAACTGGTAATAATATTCTCTGTACAGCGCTGCGGAATATGTGTGCGCTATATAAAAACTGGTAATAATATTCTCTGTACAGCGCTGCGGAATATGTGTGCGCTATATAAAAACTGGTAATAATAGTTTCTGTACAGCGCTGCGGAATATGTGTGCGCTATATAATAACTGGTAATAATATTCTCTGTACAGTGCTACGGAATATGTGTGCGCTATATAAATAACTGGTAATAATATTCTCTGTACAGCACTGCGGAATATGTGTGCGCTATATAATAACTGGTAATAATATTCTCTGTACAGCGCTGCGGAATATGTGTGCGCTATATAATAACTGGTAATAATAGTCTCTGTACAGCGCTGCGGAATATGTGTGCGCTATATAATAACTGGTAATAATAGTCTCTGTACAGCGCTGCGGAATATGTGTGCGCTATATAATATAACTGGTAATAATATTCTCTGTACAGCGCTGCGGAATATGTGTGCGCTATATAATAACTGGTAATAATAGTCTCTGTACAGCGCTGCGGAATATGTGTGCGCTATATAATAACTGGTAATAATAGTCTCTGTACAGCGCTGCGGAATATGTGTGCGCTATATAATATAACTGGTAATAATATTCTCTGTACAGCGCTGCGGAATATGCGTGCGCTAAATAAATAACTGGAAATAATATTCTCTGTACAGCGCTGCGGAATATGTGCGCGCTATATAATAACTGGTAATAATATTCTATGTACAGTGCTGCGGAATATGTGTGCGCTATATAATATAACTGGTAATAATATTCTCTGTAACGCACTGCGGAATATGTGTGCGCTATATAATAACTGGTAATAATATTCTCTGTACAGCGCTGCGGAATATGTGTGTGCTATATAATATAACTGGTAATAATATTCTCTGTACAGCACTGCGGAATATGTGTGCGCTATATAATAACTAGTAATAATATTCTCTGTACAGCGCTGCGGAATATGTGCGCTATATAAATAACTGGTAATAATAGTCTCTGTACAGCGCTGCAGAATATGTGTGCTCTATATAATAACTGGTAATAATATTCTCTGTACAGCGCTGCGGAATATGTGTGCGCTCTATACATAACTGGTGATAATATTCTCTGTACAGCGCTGCGGAATATGTGTGCGCTATATAAATAACTGGTAACAATAGTCTCTGTATAGCGCTGCGGAATATGTGTGCGCTATATAACTGGTAATAATATTCTCTGTACAGCGCTGCGGAATATGTGTGCGCTATATAAAAACTGGTAATAATATTCTCTGTACAGCGCTGCGGAATATGTGTGCGCTATATAAAAACTGGTAATAATAGTTTCTGTACAGCGCTGCGGAATATGTGTGCGCTATATAATAACTGGTAATAATATTCTCTGTACAGTGCTACGGAATATGTGTGCGCTATATAAATAACTGTTAATAATATTCTCTGTACAGCGCTGCGGAATATGTGTGCGCTATATAAATAACTGGTAATAATATTCTCTGTAAAGCGCTACGGAAGATGTGTGCGCTATATAATAACTGGTAATAATAGTCTCTGTACAGTGCTATGGAATATGTGTGCGCTATATAATAACTGGTAATAATATTCTCTGTACAGCACTGCGGAATATGTGTGCGCTATATAATATAACTGGTAATAATAGTCTCTGTACAGCGCTGCGGAATATGTGTGCGCTATATAATAACTGGTAATAATAGTGTCTGTACAGCGCTGCAGAATATGTGTGCGCTATATAATAACTGGTAATAATAGTCTTTGTACAGCGCTGCGGAATATGTGTGCGCTATATAATAACTGGTAATAATAGTCTTTGTACAGCGCTGTGGAATATGTGTGCGCTAAATAATAACTGGTAAGAATAGTCTCTGTACAGTGCTGCGGAATATGTGTGCGCTATATAATAACTGGTAATAATATTCTCTGTACAGCGCTGCGGAATATGTGCGCGCTATATAATAACTGGTAATAATAGTCTCTGTACAGTGCTGCAGAATATGTGTGCGCTATATAATAACTGGTAATAATAGTCTCTGTACAGCGCTGCGGAATATGTGTGCGCTATATAATAACTGGTAATAATAGTCTCTGTACAGCGCTGTGGAATATGTGTGTGCTATATAATAACTGGTGAAAATATTCTCTGTACAGCGCTGTGGAATATGTGTGTGCTATATAATAACTAATAATAATAGTCTCTGTACAGAGCTGCGGAATATGTGTGCGCTATATAATAACTGGTAATAATAATCTCTGTACAGCGCTGCGGAATATGTGTGCGCTATATAATAACTGGTAATAATAGTCTCTGTACAGCGCTGCGGAATATGTGTGCGCTATATAATAACTGGTAATAATAGTCTCTGTACAGCGCTGCTGAATATGTGTGCGCTATATAATAACTGGTAATAATAGTCTCTGTACAGCGCTGCAGAATATGTGTGCGCTATATAATAACTGGTAATAATAGTCTCTGTACAGCGCTGCGGAATATGTGTGCGCTATATAATAACTGGTAATAATAGTCTCTGTACAGCGCTGTGGAATATGTGTGCGCTATATAATAACTGGTAATAATAGTCTCTGTACAGCGCTGTGGAATATGTGTGCGCTATATAATAACTGGTAATAATAGTCTCTGTACAGCGCTGTGGAATATGTGTGCGCTATATAATAACTGGTAATAATATTCTCTGTACAGCGCTGCGGAATATGTGTGCGCTATATAAATAACTGGTAATAATAGTCTCTGTACAGCACTGCGGAATATGTGTGCACTATATAATAACTGGTAATAATATTCTCTGTACAGCGCTGCGGAATATGTGCGCTATATAAATAACTGGTAATAATGCAAAGGTATAAATTACGGTCATCACTGTACTGCTATAGATCAGAAAACATCTAAAAGGAATGATCAAGAGAAAGACGTCTTCTGCTTTTCCAACTACAAGACCCCTGCAAGGGAGATGAAAGTTGGGGGTTCCGGCGTCAATGCTACCCGATGCCGCCAGTTTATTGCCGGTTGTGTCCGAGTACTGTGCCAGTAAACACAGTTGTGTAAGCGACAGACGAGGAAGACGCGGTGTGTTAGCAGCAATGGATTCTCTGCGGGATCATGTGCTGTCCTAATTTTGTGAATAAAGCAGATTCATCGTCTGGAAACGTATGTGATAAAACCCATGGCGTATAGTCACTGCGCACAATTTCACCAACATAGATGGCAGATACAGAGGGCCCACGTGCATTGCCGCACCATGCCAGGGACCCCCGACTCTCTGATACTACAGGGTATATGAAAGGGGGGGGGGGGGGGGACACAGAGAGAACAGGGTAACATTCAGAATAGGAAACAACGAGGGGGGTGACAAGCAGAGAACGGGGTAACACAGAATAGGACACAATGAGCGGGTGACACACGGAGAAAGTGGTAACATACAGAATAGGATACAATGAGGGGGGATAAAATGAGGGGGGTGACACAGAGAATGGGGTAACATATAGAATAGGACACAATGTGGGAGTGACAGAATGGGGTAACCTACAGAATTATTATTATAATTATTATAATTTTATTTATAAGGCGCCACAAGTGTTTCGCAGCGCCGTAATAGGATACAATAGGGGGGATACAATGAGGGGGTAACACACGGAGAACAGGGTAGCATACAGAATAGGACACAACGTGGGGGTGACACAGAGAACGGGGTAAAAAATGAATAGGACACAACAAGATGTATCAAGCTTCAAAAAGTGATAAAGTGGAGAGTGATATACAAGCAGCCAATCAGCTCCTACCTTTTATTTTTCAAACCCAGCCTGTGACATGGTAGGTAGGAGCTGATTGGCTGACTGTTTATCACTCTCTATTTTATCACTTTCGAAGCTTGATACATCTGGCCTATATGAGAAGGGGGTAACATACAGAGAGACTGCTACAAGGAACGTGGACATGAGAAGGGGGTAACATACAGAGAGACTGCTACAAGGAACGTGGACATGAGAAGGGGGTAACATACAGAGAGACTGCTACAAGGAACGTGGACATGAGAAGGGGGTAACATACAGAGAGACTGCTACAAGGAACGTGGACATGAGAAGGGGGTAACATACAGAGAGACTGCTACAAGGAACGTGGACATGAGAAGGGGGTAACATACAGAGAGACTGCTACAAGGAACGTGGACATGAGAAGGGGGTAACATACAGAGAGACTGCTACAAGGAACGTGGACATGAGAAGGGGGTAACATACAGAGAGACTGCTACAAGGAACGTGGACATGAGAAGGGGGTAACATACAGAGAGACTGCTACAAGGAACGTGGACATGAGAAGGGGGTAACATACAGAGAGACTGCTACAAGGAACGTGGACATGAGAAGGGGGTAACATACAGAGAGACTGCTACAAGGAACGTGGACATGAGAAGGGGGTAACATACAGAGAGACTGCTACAAGGAACGTGGACATGAGAAGGGGGGTAACATACAGAGAGACTGCTACAAGGAACGTGGACATGAGAAGGGGGTAACATACAGAGAGACTGCTACAAGGAACGTGGACATGAGAAGGGGGTAACATACAGAGAGACTGCTACAAGGAACGTGGACATGAGAAGGGGGTAACATACAGAGAGACTGCTACAAGGAACGTGGACATGAGAAGGGGGTAACATACAGAGAGACAGCTACAAGGAACGTGGACATGAGAAGGGGGTAACATACAGAGAGACAGCTACAAGGAACGTGGACATGAGAAGGGGGTAACATACAGAGAGACTGCTACAAGGAACGTGGACATGAGAAGGGGGTAACATACAGAGAGACTGCTACAAGGAACGTGGACATGAGAAGGGGGTAACATACAGAGAGACTGCTACAAGGAACGTGGACATGAGAAGGGGGTAACATACAGAGAGACTGCTACAAGGAACGTGGACATGAGAAGGGGGTAACATACAGAGAGCCTGCTACAAGGAACGTGGACATGAGAAGGGGGTAACATACAGAGAGCCTGCTACAAGGAACGTGGACATGAGAAGGGGGTAACATACAGAGAGACTGCTACAAGGAACGTGGACATGAGAAGGGGGTAACATACAGAGAGACTGCTACAAGGAACGTGGACATGAGAAGGGGGTAACATACAGAGAGACTGCTACAAGGAACGTGGACATGAGAAGGGGGTAACATACAGAGAGACTGCTACAAGGAACGTGGACATGAGAAGGGTGTAACATACAGAGAGACTGCTACAAGGAACGTGGACATGAGAAGGGGGTGACATACAGAGAGACTGCTACAAGGAACGTGGACATGAGAAGGGGGTAACATACTGAGAGACTGCTACAAGGAACGTGGACATGAGAAGGGGGTAACATACAGAGAGACTGCTACAAGGAACGTGGACATGAGAAGGGGGTAACATACAGAGAGACTGCTACAAGGAACGTGGACATGAGAAGGGGGTAACATACAGAGAGACTGCTACAAGGAACGTGGACATGAGAAGGGGGTAACATACAGAGAGACTGCTACAAGGAACGTGGACATGAGAAGGGGGGTAACATACAGAGAGACTGCTACAAGGAACGTGGACATGAGAAGGGGGTAACATACAGAGAGACTGCTACAAGGAACGTGGACATGAGAAGGGGGTAACATACAGAGAGACTGCTACAAGGAACGTGGACATGAGAAGGGGGTAACATACAGAGAGACTGCTACAAGGAACGTGGACATGAGAAGGGGGGTGACATACAGAGAGACTGCTACAAGGAACGTGGACATGAGAAGGGGGTAACATACAGAGAGACTGCTACAAGGAACGTGGACATGAGAAGGGGGTAACATACAGAGAGACTGCTACAAGGAACGTGGACATGAGAAGGGGGTAACATACAGAGAGACTGCTACAAGGAACGTGGACATGAGAAGGGGGTAACATACAGAGAGACTGCTACAAGGAACGTGGACATGAGAAGGGGGTAACATACAGAGAGACTGCTACAAGGAACGTGGACATGAGAAGGGGGTAACATACAGAGAGACTGCTACAAGGAACGTGGACATGAGAAGGGGGTAACATACAGAGAGACTGCTACAAGGAACGTGGACATGAGAAGGGGGTAACATACAGAGAGACTGCTACAAGGAACGTGGACATGAGAAGGGGGTGACATACAGAGAGACTGCTACAAGGAACGTGGACATGAGAAGGGGGTGACATACAGAGAGACTGCTACAAGGAACGTGGACATGAGAAGGGGGGTAACATACAGAGAGACTGCTACAAGGAACGTGGACATGAGAAGGGGGTAACATACAGAGAGACTGCTACAAGGAACGTGGACATGAGAAGGGGGTAACATACAGAGAGACTGCTACAAGGAACGTGGACATGAGAAGGGGGTGACATACAGAGAGACTGCTACAAGGAAAGTGGACATGAGAAGGGGGTAACATACAGAGAGACTGCTACAAGGAACGTGGACATGAGAAGGGGGTAACATACAGATAGACTGCTACAAGGAACGTGGACATGAGAAGGGGGTAACATACAGAGAGACTGCTACAAGGAACGTGGACATGAGAAGGGGGTAACATACAGAGAGACTGCTACAAGGAACGTGGACATGAGAAGGGGGTAACATACTGAGAGACTGCTACAAGGAACGTGGACATGAGAAGGGGGTAACATACAGATAGACTGCTACAAGGAACGTGGACATGAGAAGGGGGTAACATACAGAGAGACTGCTACAAGGAACGTGGACATGAGAAGGGGGTAACATACAGAGAGACTGCTACAAGGAACGTGGACATGAGAAGGGGGTAACATACAGAGAGACTGCTACAAGGAACCTGGACATGAGAAGGGGGTAACATACAGAGAGACTGCTACAAGGAACGTGGACATGAGAAGGGGGTAACATACAGAGAGACTGCTACAAGGAACGTGGACATGAGAAGGGGGTAACATACAGAGAGACTGCTACAAGGAACGTGGACATGAGAAGGGGGTAACATACAGAGAGACTGCTACAAGGAACGTGGACATGAGAAGGGGGTAACATACAGAGAGACTGCTACAAGGAACGTGGACATGAGAAGGGGGTGACATACAGAGAGACTGCTACAAGGAACGTGGACATGAGAAGGGGGTGACATACAGAGAGACTGCTACAAGGAACGTGGACATGAGAAGGGGGGTAACATACAGAGAGACTGCTACAAGGAACGTGGACATGAGAAGGGGGTAACATACAGAGAGACTGCTACAAGGAACGTGGACATGAGAAGGGGGTAACATAGAGAGAGACTGCTACAAGGAACGTGGACATGAGAAGGGGGTAACATACAGAGAGACTGCTACAAGGAACGTGGACATGAGAAGGGGGTAACATACAGAGAGACTGCTACAAGGAACGTGGACATGAGAAGGGGGTAACATAGAGAGAGACTGCTACAAGGAACGTGGACATGAGAAGGGGGTAACATACAGAGAGACTGCTACAAGGAACGTGGACATGAGAAGGGGGTAACATACAGAGAGACTGCTACAAGGAACGTGGACATGAGAAGGGGGTAACATACAGAGAGACTGCTACAAGGAACGTGGACATGAGAAGGGGGTAACATACAGAGAGACTGCTACAAGGAACGTGGACATGAGAAGGGGGTAACATACAGAGAGACTGCTACAAGGAACGTGGACATGAGAAGGGGGTGACATACAGAGAGACTGCTACAAGGAACGTGGACATGAGAAGGGGGTAACATACTGAGAGACTGCTACAAGGAACGTGGACATGAGAAGGGGGTAACATACAGAGAGACTGCTACAAGGAACGTGGACATGAGAAGGGGGTAACATACAGAGAGACTGCTACAAGGAACGTGGACATGAGAAGGGGGTAACATACAGAGAGACTGCTACAAGGAACGTGGACATGAGAAGGGGGTAACATACAGAGAGACTGCTACAAGGAACGTGGACATGAGAAGGGGGTAACATACAGAGAGACTGCTACAAGGAACGTGGACATGAGAAGGGGGTGACATACAGAGAGACTGCTACAAGGAACGTGGACATGAGAAGGGGGTGACATACAGAGAGACTGCTACAAGGAACGTGGACATGAGAAGGGGGGTAACATACAGAGAGACTGCTACAAGGAACGTGGACATGAGAAGGGGGTAACATACAGAGAGACTGCTACAAGGAACGTGGACATGAGAAGGGGGTAACATAGAGAGAGACTGCTACAAGGAACGTGGACATGAGAAGGGGGTAACATACAGAGAGACTGCTACAAGGAACGTGGACATGAGAAGGGGGTAACATACAGAGAGACTGCTACAAGGAACGTGGACATGAGAAGGGGGTAACATAGAGAGAGACTGCTACAAGGAACGTGGACATGAGAAGGGGGTAACATACAGAGAGACTGCTACAAGGAACGTGGACATGAGAAGGGGGTAACATACAGAGAGACTGCTACAAGGAACGTGGACATGAGAAGGGGGTAACATACAGAGAGACTGCTACAAGGAACGTGGACATGAGAAGGGGGTAACATACAGAGAGACTGCTACAAGGAACGTGGACATGAGAAGGGGGTAACATACAGAGAGACTGCTACAAGGAACGTGGACATGAGAAGGGGGTAACATACAGAGAGACTGCTACAAGGAACGTGGACATGAGAAGGGGGTAACATACAGAGAGACTGCTACAAGGAACGTGGACATGAGAAGGGGGTAACATACAGAGAGACTGCTACAAGGAACGTGGACATGAGAAGGGGGTAACATACAGAGAGACTGCTACAAGGAACGTGGACATAAGAAGGGGGTGATACGCAGCCAGTTACAGCCCCCATCCCCCTGGTATAATATGAAACCGATCGCACTGTAATTAGCCACCTGGATACAGCACTCTGGGACACCCCTCCGGCAGACGGGGGGCAGCA